>NW_021703768.1:22998895-23003859 GCF_005190385.1 Monodon monoceros | reverse complement strand
GAGAGAGAGAGAGAGAGAGAGAGAGAGAGAGAGAGAGAGAGAGATAGTGCATGGGTCTGGGGTTCTATTTTTACTGGGCTTGAGAGTGGGGGCCTAGGGTTTCTCACTCTTTGTTGGTGAATTTAAAAAGTAAGAGCAGAAATTTAAGGTGCAGGAAGAGAAAAACAAGTGGCTCACAGACTGCGAGAAGTGTTGAGACTGGGAAACTTTAACTTCTGTACTAGCTTAATTATTTTTTCCTGTGGAAAGCCTTCTCTTTATCTGATTTCCTACATCTTCATAGACTCTCTGTTGTGCTTTGTTTTTTCCCTCAGATGAAAGTGTAACTGCATGTGCTTACGCTAATAAAATGGTGTGCAGTCCCCTTAGTTTTATTATAGCCCAATTTCATGCTGCATATTATGTCATTTTGCCACACCAACTTGAAAAACTTTTTGTCCAGTTTCCAGAGTTTCAGAACACACAGACTAAAAATATCCCCATTTGTGATAATATCAAATTCCACTTGTTCCCTACATCAGTAATGCCTTGATAGCCAACCTTCTTAAAGAAATTGTGAACATAGCTCTCTCCTAATAGTTTTTCCATAGCTGACCCTAAGATGATTCACTTATAAGGCATATCTCCAAATTAAAATATGTCCAAAATAATACCCCCTAATGTGTCCTATTTTTTCTTTGTCCTGTTGTATTATAGGGGGTGCCTTAATTGATTAGATATAGTAGTATCTTGGCCAACTACAAAGGGGGCATCTTTGTAATAGAGGGTCTTATGGAAGTTTTGACCCCTTGATTCCCATTCAGGGGACTGATACTGGGAAAAAACCTGCTTTGCCTAACTCCTTTTGTTTGAAAGTGATATGTTTTCCATAAATCATAGAGAGTCATCCACCATTATTTATTGTTTAATCTAGCTCCACTTTTCTTACAGTGTTTATTTTTCTCAGATGCTGGCAATAAGTTGTTTACATGTCTTTATATTCTATAATCTTATATGTATATATTTATATTCTGTTATGTATAATGTTATTATTGTTATTTTGGTAGGATATTGGCAAAACCTGTTGTAGAGCTTCTCTGCTGACACCGGTTGACACTCTCAGATTTCTAGAGAAGACCTTAAGCTAAATTTTTGAAGTTTAGTTTAGTGGTGGAAACTATTAAGGATGCTTATAGAAAGCTGGCAGCTCATATTTATTCCATTAATGTCTGTTTTTCTTGAAATAGTTTTATCACATTTAGTTAGATAAAGATAGAATCCCAAATTATAATTGGACATGAAATTCTTCCAAAAATATCAGTAAATTATTTTAGCAAACTTATATATAAATTAAATAAATACAACAAAAAATGATCAATTTCATATATATACACATATATTTATATAATAAATGTAAGGATTATCAATTACTATGAAAAATAGATATGTTAAGACATATATCCCTAAATAGTTCCTTGATTACAAGACTTAAAAGACTTGTAATTTTGGTGTCTGTTCATATTCACAGAATTGATTCTTTGTATATGTGTCATTTAACTTGCTGAAATTTCAGACTTATCTCACCAAACAGTATAAAAAAATACAATAGTGTGTTGGAAAGATCAAACAACATATGTATGCCTTTTGCCAAATCCACAAAATAACTGTGTAATCACAAATAGCTTTCTTTATCTCTCCAAACCTTATGTATCTCATCTGGAAAAGGATTCAGAAAATATGCCTATAGCCCAGAAGTTTTTTTTTTTTTTTGATAAATACGTTAATGTATGTGGAAGTACTTTGTTGACTACAAATCTTAAAATGATAATATACTAAAATCAATCACATACACATACATGTTTTGTATGTACATTTTATCTGAGAAACTTTGCCTGAAAAACATGATTGGGATAATGAAAATACTTTATCTGAGTTTAAACTATAGTGATAAGAAATAATGATATAATTCAATTTTGGATGTGGATTTTATATGCTGAACATCCTATTTAATTACAATAATTTACATTTTTTCTTGGTTCACAAATAGCCAACAGCCATTTTTCACAAATGCAATTGAAATATAATTAAGAGAACAAGGGAATTATAATAAAATAATTTTCAGTTTTTAAAGTTAACAAGATTCAAGTGAATTCCCTGATTACAAAATTAAAATTAAACCAAACTTAAAATATTACACTTCATAATGCATCTGATGGTATTTATTTATCAACAAAAAATGTGATTAAAATGCAGAGCATTTAAGGCTGATAGAGATAATTAACCATAGAAAAATTTAGTAATCAGCTTGTTGCTACTGAATTAATAAAGGATATGAAGAATTTTTAATAAACCCTATGGGATAAGAACTTGCTAACTTTAAAAACAAATGCAACAAAAATCCTTTATAATGTGCACTTCTGTCTAAGAGCTGAGGAATGTATAGGTGTTAAATTGGCCCGGGAGAGATACACTAATTTTTCCTAAAGGTGAAAGAATTATGCCTAGAATTATGAGGAAAATGAAGGTATTTAATAAAAGGGCTTCACTGTTAAAACACTGTATAATTTATACCAATCACTTTGTGAAGTTCATACTTAATCCCATGTTATGCGAACTTTTATGATTATTACTCTTACTTCACTGCAGACTGTATTTCATTTGTTAGAAAAAACACCAGAACTCTTTTAAAAGGCACATTTCCTCCCAGTTAAACTCTTTCCATATCTCTAACAGCTTGCTTTTGCAATTGAATATTGTCAATCTCATATGTGATCCCAGGCTCAAATTAGGATTATCCATTTTAGGCATGAATTAACTAACCAATTAATTTTACAAATACATTTTTAATTACCTATGGCATGTCAATAATTGTTTCATGTAGGACACAGTGATTTACAAAATATCTCACCACCATACAAGTTACATTATAACTAAAGGAAACAGTCAACAAACATAATCCACTAAATGAAAGGTATAATTAAAATCATTGTAAATTATATGAAGGAAATAAATGGATGGTATGAAAGAAATCAGTAGAGACTGAAGTTGGGTAAGCTCTTTTTGAAAATGTTGTTATGGAAGACTTTGCAAGAAAGCAAAATATGATATAGAAACTGAAAATAATGAGGAGTTGACTATGGATGAGCCAGGTAAGATTGTTCAAGGTCAGAGTATAAGTAAGGCAAAAACTTGATCTGGGCAAGCACGTAAAGCTCCTGAAGGAGGCTTCCAGGTGGGTGAATATGGAGGAATATTACTTAACAGCAGTACAATTAATATCAGGAGCACTGACATCAGTCTGACAGAATTCAAATCCTGGATGCCTTCCACTTTCCCACAGGTGCCTGCCATTCTGTGATTTTAGCAAGTTACTTCAACCCCAGTTTACCCCTCTAATATGGTCATACGTTCCTTATAATATTGTTACAAGGAGTGTTAAAGAAACGGTGTCTGAAAAAAGACTTAGCACAGTGCCTACAACACAGAAGGCAAGTTAGAATAAATGTTGGTTGCCAGCATCACAGATGTTAGTAGGCTATTTCTAGAGTAGTAGAGCCCAAGTGCAAGGGAGTGCCTAGATTTAATTTTCAATCTTTCTGTTGCTATTTATATGAACTTGTGCAGACATTTAACCTCTCTGTGCCTCAGTTTCCTTATAATAATATGAGGCATATGAAGGATTATAAAAGGATCTATTTTAAAATGTTGCCATAAATATATAAATTAAATTACATAAAATCAGTAGACCAGTGGATCACTGTGCTTCCTATTGTTAATTATCTGAAATGTTAGTAGTAGCAGTATAAAAATGACTTCATTTTGACCAAAAACAAGAAGAAAAATGATTCTTTATTTTTCTAATAGATTTTCTTTTCCCCTGATATAAATGACACTCAAAAATAACTCAATCGGGCTTCCCTGGTGGCACAGTGGTTGGGAGTCCGCCTGCCGATGCAGGGGACACGGGTTCGTGCCCTGGTCCGGGAAGATCCCACATGCCACGGAGCGGCTGGGCCCGTGAGCCACGGCCGCTGGGCCTGCGCGTCCGGAGCCTGTGCTCCGCAACGGGAGAGGCCACAACAGTGAGAGGCCCGCGTACCGCAAAAAAAAGTAAATAAAATAAAAAATAACTCAATCATCTACCTAGTTCACAAACTAATAATCTAGGAGTTATATTTTATTTCTCCTTTATTTAATCCTTTATAATCAATACATGAGAAAGTAGTATTTCCTTTTCTGAATATTGACTATGAAGATCTTACTCCGGTCTTAGGTCTGGTTACTCAGAAACAGACCTTGAGGCAAGGATTTGGGTGCCAGTGATAGGTTAACAGATTGCTTCTAGGTCAGGAAGTGAGGGAGAGAGTGGGAAAGCAAGACAGGAAGAAGAATCCAAGTGAGAGCATAATTTCAGTCAGTTCCAGCCTCAGCATGATTCTTTTTTTCTTTTATTTTATAAATTTATTTACTTATATATTTTATTTTTGGCTGCATTGAGTCTTCGTTGCTGCACGCGGGCTTTCTCTAGTTGCAGAGAGCAGGGGCTACTCTTCGTTGCCGTGCACGGGCTCTAGAGTGCAGGCTCAGTAGTTGTGGTGCACGGGCTTAGTTGCTCTGCGGCATGTGGGATCTTCCCGGACCAGGGATCAAATCCATGTCCCCTGCATTGGCAGGCGGATTCTCAATCACGGTGCCACCAGGGAAGCCCAGCATGATTCTTTAGGGGAGCTCTGGGATGCAAATAACATGTTGGTTTTAATACTTCTGTACCTGTTAGACAATGGCTCAGGGATTCCAAGGGAGACAATTGTAAACTTGCAGGCATTTAGGCTCTCTGTGCCTGTGAGCAAAGTGGCTCCAGTAGCCAAGGGAAGGCCTTCAAAGAGTTGCAGGTGCAGGCCATTAGAAGCAAAGCATACAAAAATTGTAGTGCATGCAGTGTGTGTGTGTGTGTGTGTGTGTGTGTGTGTGTGTGTGTGTGTGTG
>NW_021703768.1:22887575-22998885 GCF_005190385.1 Monodon monoceros | reverse complement strand
TGTGTGTGTGTGTGTGTGTGTGTGTGTGTGTGTGTGTGTGTGTGTGTTGCCCATATTAAAGAATCAAAGGAAACCTGAGTAGAATAACAGTGTCCACTTCAAACTTCTCTATGAGCCATCATCATCTCTTTCTGCCCTACAGTGATGACTTTAACTGTCTCCCCCTTAACCAAAGCCTTTCCTATCCTCTAACCTATTTTCTGATCTGTAGCCAGATTGATCTTTTCTAAACATGGCATGTTAAAGTCTTCCAACTGCTTGCACTGGAAATGAAAACAAATTTCTTACTATAGCTTATAGTGGCCTATGGGATCCTGGTCTCTGCCTAAGTCTCTGGCTCCATCTAATATACAGCTAAACTTTTCGCTTAAAGGCTTACATTCTACCCAAAGTGGACATCATAGAACAGGCCACAGGAAATGAAGAATGCTCTTCAATTTCTCTTGCAAGTGTCATCAGCAAGGATGATGGCCAAAGGAAATTTCCCAGTGGGAAGAAACCAGGTTACCCAGTGTAGTCAACTAAGGAATTTGTTGTATTTCATTAAAGTGAATTAACAGTTATTCTTGAGATTCTCTGGCTGCTCATTTTCTACTGCACCATCCCTGATCAATAAAATGCAGGCATATTCTAATCTACTGGGCATTAGATATTACTTTTCCATTACACTTTTTGTAAGCATTATTTGACATTGTAGTGTTCTGACATTTATTTCAGAGTTTTACAGGTTGTGGTTAAATTTACCAGTTTCCAGTAGTTTACAGGATTGGTAATAGCCACATAAAATTGACGGAAATAATCAATAAACAATCTAAAATAAGGATGTTGATGGAAAAATCAATAAACAATCTATAATAAGAATAAAAAGAGTTTTATTTGGGCCAAGCTGAGGACTTTAGCCCGAAAGACATAGATTCAAGAACTTGATTTGTGTTCTGCCAGACTATGAAATGAAGGAGGCTTACCAGGGCAAAAACCTTTATACATTAAAAAATTACATAAGCTGTTTGTCAAGAATTAGGATTGGAGCTAGCAAGAACAACAATCCTTGTTAATCAAGGATTGGTTGGGGTCCAAAATGGTTGCATAATTTCAAGGGGAGACCTTGAGATCATAATGTTGCAGCTGCTAGGAGATGTTGTTTAGAGAATGCGGGTGGTGTCCTTGAGTCTGATACAATTTAGGAAATTCAAGTTCTCAGTGATGCAGGAAAGTGTCTAAAACCATGTCCTCAATGGCCACGCATCTCCAGTTTGGATGACTGAACCACATTTACTCCATTTTGGTTTTTAAATGCACTCTTTTCTTAAATGGTTAAAGCAGATGTACAATGCATGTTCAATACGCCATGGATACACTCTTTTAATTAGCATAAAGTTCAAGTTAAACAATGTATAAGCCAGAATGACTTCCTCATACCTCAATATGTGAAAATTTCTCCCATCAAGAATAATTATTGCCCAAGATTTCAGAGTAAAAGACAATAACGTGACTTTGATTTCTCTCATTCTGAATGAGAGATTTGTGGCCACATATGTGTATTTTGTTAAGTAAGAACATTTTTTTAAATAATAGGTATGGAAACTAGGGTACATATAGCTGGACAAGCTAATAGCTCTGTACCAATAGCAAGCATCTATTCTTTACTGTTATGTTGGTGATAGATTAGTACATATATATGACTATATTGGAAGCAAACATGGCTGATAATGGCGATGATGATGTTGCTAATGAAAACACTAACATGTTGAGAATTTGTATGCTAGCACTATGCTAACGTACTATAATCTACATGTATTATCTTATGTAAAAAATATTGTTTAAAGCTGTGGATCTAAAAACTAGCTCCAACACTTACTATCTGTATGATCTTTGTCAAATTACTTAAATTCCTCACACCTCAGTTTTCTCACAGGTATATGCTGCTGTAAAAATTAAATAAATCTTTGTATTACAAATAACTATGACTTTGTGATAAAAGTTCAAGTAAAATTAATAACAATACCTTGTGAATCAGGTATTGATTATTCTCTTTTTATACAAGAAGTAGTTGAAACATAGTGATGTGGGTAAATATCCAAAAGTCTCAGATAATAAGGGATAAAGCCAAGCTAGATGCTTATGTTTGACCTTTATGACTTGATAACTGCAACTGAATCCACAGATATATGGTCCAGCACTGGACATCTGGCCTAAGCCATGTAAATTAGAGTCCATTTCCAGAATTTTTTAAACTCAAGACAGAAAAGACTATCAGTTGCTTTCTGGATTGGATGATGTTAAATCTGAACTTCATGTATTTGTATATTTCATCAGGTTGAGAAGGCTTAGGTCAAAGACAGAGAGAAAAGAGACAGAGAGAGAGCTCAAGTACTCAAGCCCCTAATTCTAGTTTTCATAAGCAGGAAATGCCCAGTTGCTTCTATACTCCTTTCATTCTTTCCTTTCCACAACTTGATATTATAATCCAATGAATTCTTTTTTTTTTTGCCTACACTAGTTAGAGATGGGTTTTTATTGCTTATCAAGTCATTAACATCAGCAGCAATATCTCACATCTTCTAGATTAAATCCCTTACTAATTAAACAAATTTACTAATAAATAAAATTTAATTTGAAATACCCAATGAATTATTTTTACTTCAAGAAGAATCAACTTACTATCTCAATAGAAAAACATTGTTTATTTCAAAATTCTGGATCAATTATCCCATAGGTAAGACCTCATATCTAATTTTGCAGTACCAATTTTGTGTGCTCTGTTTTTTTTTATTATTTTAGGAAATATATGTGATGTTGTTTTTAATTATCAGGTAAAATGTTCCTGAACATGAGGAGAGCATGTTCTCCTCAGTCTCAAATAAATTTGAGTGACTTACTCAACTGATTTTTGGGAAAAAATGTTATTGATTGTAAAGGATCAACATGGTACAGTGCTAGGTAATGCTAGACACAATCCAAAGTATATTTGGTATCATTTAATTTGCCTTGAGGCAACAATCTCAACTTATTAGAGAAGAATAAGGAGGAGGAGAAGAAGAGGAAGAGGTGGAGAACAGCTTGCAAAAGTTGGTAGATTGTGAACAGAAAACAGTGTTCTTATTCATATATATGTATATATTAATAAATATTCTACTTTTATTAGTCTTGAGGACTTTAGGAACACTTGATATGATCTTTGGTGTATTTTGGAGCTTATCTTTTCAAAATAATGAATATTTAAATTACTAATATATTCACATTTACATGCTGTAATACAGTGGTAATAAAGTCAGCTGTTAAATTCCTATTTAATTTATTTGTATTATATATGTCTCCCTACTTATCTGTATGATATATGAGTTTTTAATGACAGTTCACTGATGTAACATGGAAAAATAATGTATTAATGATATATTATTTATAACATTTAAATAACATTCAGAAAAGTTTTATAGTTTACAAGTTATGTGAAAATGAAACACAACCTAATAAACCATTTTTCTCACGCTACTTTTCAGGGGAAACAGACAGTACACTGAATTTGATTTCCTGCTGAAGCCACAGATAATGAGGACTTACCATTGCCTACCACTATTCATCTGGACCTATATGTTTCATACAATTGATGCTATCCCATTTCAAGAAAAAGCTAACAGTGATTTACGAAGTGAAAGGATAGTGGGTCTGACACAAGATGGTAAAACGCTACATCGCACCAAGCGTGGCTGGATGTGGAATCAATTCTTCCTGTTGGAAGAGTACACAGGTACAGACACACAATATGTAGGCAAGGTAAGAATTTTTATATAAGTCTAGAAGGTGAAAGTGATAGTTATTTTTTACAGCAGCTTTCCACATCACTAATGATTATTTTAAAATATTTGACAAATGGCGATGTGCAGAAGGCATCATGTAAATTCTTTCGGTAGGATAGTGTGGGGAATGTGATTTATTCAGGTAGTTAGTTTAGGTCAGTAACCATAGTAAGCCTCAAAATAAAAAAACTAATTTGTGGACTTAATTCCTTATTAATCAGCTAGATATGATTTAATATTTTGCGTGTGCACCTAAATGATTAAAAAAAACTTTCTTTTAAATTTAAAGTTATGGGTAAATAATAACTGTGTTACATGAAGCAAAGCAAAATGCAATTGCAATATACCAAAAGTTACCAAAACGTATTGGTCTCTGCTGATGAATAATTTATCAAAAAAGTTAAATTAAAATGTCATTAAGATTTCTTAACTCCAAATTTCTGATATTTTCTAGGATTGTGGAGGGAGCTGGGTCTGTAGGTAGGAAGTGCTAGTAAAAAAATTAAAAATTGCACGTGGATAAATCCAAGGTGGTGGGATTACATATGGCCAGAGAAAAGAAACACAAATATACATGCGCACACACACGCACACATCTACACAAATGTTAGTCTAATGGGATGAAGTCAGACCACTACTATGAAACACCCAAACATGCTGAGATGTTTTTACACACAGCATGGGATGTGAATCTGTGTTAAACTCTCTTGTACAAATTCACTGTGGGTGGAGCACAAATCTGGGATGATCAATTTGCTTTCAGTGTCAGGGTGTACCAAAGGACCAAGAGGATGAATTATCAGGATTTTTTATAAGGAAATACTGTAGAATATTTTATGTCATTTCAGATGTTTGCAATATAAGAGAGAAAAGTCAGAAGTGTTGAAATTAAGAGCAATTTTTGTTTTCACAATAATGCAAACTGAAGTTTACTAATTCTGTTTTCTATAATAAGGGACACCTTTGGTTCTTACTCAGGAAGATTACAAAGTAATAACAATTGCCATGTAGTTTCACAGTAATTTGAACAGACACATGTGACTGAATTACTTGGGCAGAATAGTAATACTGCTCAAGAGAAGAATTAAATTTAATAAGAAGCATAGCAAAGTCTCCTACTATTCTGTTAGAGAAACTTCATATGCAATTGATTTTTTACACATTAGATCTAGATCTTGAAAAATCCATAGCTATCATGGATTAATAATCGATTGCTCACATGTCTATAATTATTGAGAACTGAGCAGATTTAAGTATTTTAATATCTGGTTGTTAAAACATATTTATTACATGAAGAGATAAATTTTCAGAGATAGTATTTATTAATTCTAAAGGAAACAGTATTCATACAATAATTCTGAAATATCAACTTAACTGACCAATACATTTTAGTTAAAAGATATGTATTTTTTAAAAATTATTTGGCCACTTCACGCGTCACGTGGGATCTTAGTTCCCTGACTAGGGATCAAACCCGCACCCCCTGCTTTGGAAGCACAGAATCTTAACCACTGGACCACGAGGGAAGTCCCAGAGGTATGTATTTGTACTTGATTTGCTAAGTGCAATTGTCGAACTGCCTATAAATAGTCACCATCTAAATTCAATAAGGTATCTTTTTTACAGAATTAGCTCTCATTTTTTCATAGTTTTAATTCCAAAACGTTTACTATTCCATAGCTGAAATTATCCAAAGTATAATCATAGAATTCTGAACTGGAAGAGAATTCTAACATTCATGAAACTCTTGGTTACAACTGGATAGTACTGGTGTAGGTGTTAACTAAAATGATGAGAAACAGAAACACCAGTTGCCAAATCGTTAGGAATCTGGTTTATATTTGATTATCAAATGGTGGGATGACTCTCTCTCTTGAACTTTCATATGTTGATGTGTGCACTAAATATGGATATTTTCCCCAAGCATATATAAAATGATGTTCTTGGATAAGCGATTTTCTCTTAGGCTTTTAGAGTATGGCAGTATGATTTGTACAGAGATAGAAATAAAGTCTGAAATTTCCTGAAGGATATTTAATAAGTTTTTATAGCACATTATAGTGTTTTTCAGAATCTAAATAAATGATCTTTATAAAGGTTTTAGAATGTCATTACTTATGGTGCAGTACATGTACCAGCTGCTTCTGATTTATGGGCACACTGTACCCCAAAACGCTCTTTACAGTTTCATTGTTTAAAACTAAGAACATGTGAGAAAAATATTAAGCATTAAGGCTAGGTGCTCAGGACAGTCTACAAAAGCTTATTTCATACTGAATTCTACAAAATCTACTTTTACAATAGAGTGCTATCATTTCATTCTTACTGCCAATCCCCTCACTGCCAGTACTGTAATACCACATCTCTGCACCATTGCATCAGCACACTAAATATAGTCTTTTCACTTGACTTTATTTAATTTTTAATTCTCAAAAATATATTATACACTGTTTCTTGAATGATATCAATCTCTTGGACAAAATGTATATAGAAAAATAACCTAAATTTACTTAGGTAGATTTCAGCGTTCAGTATCATTGTGTATTCCTGCCTATGTTCTATATTCCCATAATTAAGTAGCCTTGGCTCCTAAACAGTGAAAGCTTTCCTTTTCCAAATAACTTGACCTCTATCTGATCATGTTCACAGGCACTTTTCCACAGAGTATCTAACATCCTTTTCCATAATCTCATCTCTTCTCTGCTTTAAGTCCTACATCAAGTATATCCTCCTACATTAAGCCCATCTTCATTCTCCCCAGCTAGAATTTCCTGTCAAAGTTATGAAATCATCTATCAAAACCTTATCTATGGCACAATTTTAATTATCTTGGTCTAGTAATTTATCTCCTAGAATCTGTGACATTTGGGATTTGAATCAGTGTTAGATTTAAGGTTTTTTTCTTATTTTCTCAAAATATTTGACATATTTACTCAAAATTAATATTCAGTTGATATCTCAATAGATCTTTACTGAGTATTTATTAATCTGGGTCCTGAGAGATCGACACTATAAAGCACAGAAAGAGCAAAATTAAAAGAAATATATTTCCTGTTCCTGACACGTTACACCAAAGTTGATTCCCTTTCTATATTTCTGTTATACTTGAGGGCCCTAATTGTAACCAAGCCCCTCCCATTTTGCTCTAGGACCTCAAAACAGCACATACAGTTTAGAATCATTTCACTCCAAAATAACTACCACAAGTATTTAGAATTAAAAGTTAAATAAGTTCTGATGGAATTAGGAATTATAACTACTTCTAGGAAAATTTTCATTTAAAATATATTAGTGAGCATATTTTTTCTGGAATATAAGTAAAAAAACATTCAAAAAATATTAGAATGTGGTAGAAAATGTTTATTAGTATGATTCCCAATTATATGCGTGACTCTTCCTGATATCTTCTACCGATTTCGCTGCTTTTGAACTGTTTCTAATACTCCAACATTCTCTTCCTCTACTTCCAAACTTTCAGAAAATCAAATGCATCCTTACATACTCATCAGTGTTAAAAAAAGAAGAAAACAAAAGAAAAAAGAAAGAAATAGAAGTAGTAGGTTCTTCAGGAGGGTACAGGGAGAGCGATAGGGGAAAGTATTTAAGCACAAGCATCATTATTATTATTAGTAGTAATTATCATTATTATCATTATAAAAGGAATTTGTGCTACCTACAAAAAAACAGGTCTAAAAAATTAAAAATTAAATAAAAAAATCAAAGATAACTATAAGCATACCACCAAGACAAGGTAAATTGTTTACATATTTCTACTTATTTACTAGTTGTATTTTCTTAACATTCTTGATTTTCTATTGTTTATGAATATTTTATTTTGCCTTTCTCATTCGATGTTGTGTTTTTGGATATTGTTAAAATGTCAATATTAGCCATGTCATATTATGTCGTATACATAATCATGATCATTTAAAAAATTTCCAAATGTTCTATTTAGACTGTCTGGTTTTATACATGCGTGTGCGCACGCACACACACATACACACACACTCACATCTCTCTGTGATAAAAATTTTGTACCTGATAATTTTTAGTGTGTTTTAAACTATCTTTAGGATGAATTGGGAGATTGGGGTTGACATATATACACTAATATGTATAAAATGGATAACTAATAAGAACCTGCTGTATAAAAAAATAAAATAGAATTCAAAAATTCAAAAAAAATTATCTTTATTTAGGATAAATTATTGAAAGTGAATTTCGCAGAATCAAAGATATCAATGAGTTTAAAGTTCTGGATGTATATTAGTCAACTGCATTTCAGAAAATTTATACGACTTCTCTTTCAACAACATAGGATATTTGTATGTTGGATATTTATTTGTAAATTTATCACTGTATTTTAATATGGATGTTAACCCTGTGCATTACTGTTCAATTAGCTTGAAAAACTGAACACCTACAATGTGGGACACTATGCTGAGTCCTAAAAATAGGAGTCAATAAGATGAACTGGTCCTTATATTCGAAAGAGATAGAAATAGCTTATTGTAGATAGGAAATTCTCTATCTATAATAAGCAAAATGCTATTATTGCTGGCCTGCTAGGAGAAAGACCCAATAGAAGTCTCAATTTAGGGGAAAGATGACACATTGTTTTTCTTATCTAATGGACTGAATTCCTAATACCTAAACTTTCACCTAAACTGGAATCATTCTTTAAATTAATAATGTTTGTTTACTCATTAATTTAGGAACTGCCATATTTCCCTGTTCCAGTGAACACAGACATTTTTACCAGATAATCACAAATATTCAAACTTTCCTCGTGCAAACATTTTGTAATTTGTCCACAATAAATCCTAATAACTCACGTTAAGGGTCTTATAGCTATGATGGTGGTGTTCATGGGAAAGGTGTTAGAAAGTTATTCTAAAAATTGTCTAGCCTTCTTTACACTGATTTAAATCATAAAGTAATTGTGGTCATTCTAGATATGCTATTAAATTTATAATTAGTGGAATTTCCTCAGTAAATATTCTGTTTCTCAGCCAGAATTTCCTAGTGATGTGATTGCTATAAATCATCATAGTTAGAACTATAAACTAAAAATTAGAGGCAAAAACAAGGGTTCAAGGTTAAT
Source organism: Monodon monoceros (assembly GCF_005190385.1). Taxonomy (NCBI): domain Eukaryota; kingdom Metazoa; phylum Chordata; class Mammalia; order Artiodactyla; family Monodontidae; genus Monodon; species Monodon monoceros. The sequence continues at coordinate 22,989,984 of NW_021703768.1, read as the reverse complement.
GAATAAGTAACTTGGCAAATCTAAGGGGAAAGAGGCCTTCTTCTCCTACAGTGGGAAGTGATATGTTTGTTATTTTGTGAAGTTTCAACTCCCTCAGTACTTTCTAACAACAAAAGTTTTTTTTTAAATTAAAATTACATTCTCCCCCAGTGTATATTCTATTTTTCCTCTATGAATACAATCAAGATTTGTTGCTATTGTGTGTTATTGGTTTTAGAAAAAAACTTCATTTTAAAAACTATTTTGGTAAATGTGTCGTAATACTTGAAAAAAATGTGCATTGCTTAGTTACATAGTATTCTGCAATCTTAGGTAAAGATGATGACGGTATTTTTCAGTTCTCTGTCATTACAATTTGTGTATCTCCTTTGTCCAATTTTTACTGTTAGAAGAATATTAAACAGTTCCATTTAAAAAGTTCTCTTCTTACGTTTGTCGATTTTTTCATTTATTTCTATGCAAGTATTAGGTGCATGGCCAATTATCTTTTATGTTTCTGATTAATTGATGTTTCATTATTATGAAACATCACCTTTATCTTTGATAATTCTGCTTGCTTGAAGTTTACTTTGCCTGATCCAAATTTATCCATGCCAACTCACTTATGTTTGTGTTTTTGTTTATCTTTTTCCATGCCTTTGTTTTCAGTCTTTCTGTGTAATTATAGTAAAAATGCAGCTCTTATAAACAGCTCAGAGTTGGTTTACGCTTTTTTATCCAGTCTGATAATATTTAACATTTAATTGGAATGATAAGTCCATTCATATAAAATGCAATTATTGATATACTTGGATTCGAGTCTGCCATTTTCTTATTTTCTTTTGTCCCATTTATTTTCATACCTTTGTTTCTGCTTTCCTACCATCTTTTTTGTTAATTGCATATTTTTAAATATCTGAATTTATGTCCTTTATAATTCATCCTTAACCTATTATACTGTGAAGTGAATTAATATTATATATTTTATAATTGTTTATAACATGTTTACAATTATTACAGTAATCTTTCAACAATATAATTTCTCTTGCCTGTAGGACTTCATTCTATTTTTGTCATACATTTTCCTTCTGTATATATTATAAAGTGCATCATACATTGCTAATGTTTATTATTTAGGCATTTTATTATTTATTTAAAAGCAAAAAATTAAAAAAAAATTGTTATATTACATGATTACCACTTCCAGTCATGCTTTTCATTCTTTCATGTAGATCTTAATTTCTGTATGCTATCATTTCCCTTCAAACTGAAGACTTCCTTTAGCATCACTTGTAGTGTGAGTTTGCTGGAAGCAAATTTTCTTACCTCTTTTTAATCTGAAAATATCACTATTTGACTTTTAATTTTGAAAAATACTTTAATTGGTTATAGAAATACATACTGATTTGACAGTTTTTATTTATTTTTTCCTTTCAGCACTTTAAATTTTTGTTACATTGCATTGTGGATTCTATTACTTTTAATAAGTCAGTCATTATTCTTACCATTGTTGCTCTGTATATAATTAGTATTTGTCTCTGGTTGCTTTTAAAGTTCTCAATAGTTTGTCTTAGCAAGTATCTTACTTTGATACCAAATGTGTTTTATTAATCCTGCTTGGTATTCACTGGCCTTCTTAGACCAGCAGATCTTTTTGCACCAAATTTTAAAATGTACGATCATTTTATTTTTGTGGCCAGTTCTACAAAATTAATAAACAGCATGGACATGTAGATTTAAACCACTCAAACACCAGAATGACCAAGAGTAAAATGACAGAAAATCAGGGGGAATGTGATATGAACAAGCTGGAACTCTCATGAATTCAAGTTGAACAATGAATGCTAGAAACATTAGAGGAGACCAAAATGGAGAAATACAATATGCTTAGGGATTAGAAGATTAAAAAATAATCTAAAGATTAAATGCCATCATAATCAATATCCCCATGTATTTCTTTTAACTTTATTTTGAATTAATTTCAAACATTCTGAGGGTCATTCAAATTGTACAAAGAACTATACAGCATTCAGCAAGATTTACCAATTATCAACATCTCGTCCATTTTGTTTTATCACTGTTTTTATTTATACAGATTTTATATTGTGGCTGAACCATTTCAGTTTTGTCAGTACTTCTAGGACTTGTCTCTTTCTGAGCTCTATAGGAGTAGTTGCAAACCCACAATAACTTGGCAAGATTGAACTCTAATTTCTGTTTCCTGCTGATGAAATTCACAACTCCTTAGCCTTCTTGCTGACATTTTCTACTAAGTTTCTTGGCGTTGGATATTGTGCATGTGAAGTTTAGACATCAACTTGGAGATGTTAACAGAGACTTGAGGGTTCCATTCTCTGTAACCCTCTCCTCCCTAAGATTGTGCTCTCCAGTTTCTATCTACCCTGGCAAACCCAAACTCCAATCAGTGTCTCCTCAGCCCAGTAATACTGCTTCTTCCTGCTTGGGCTCTAATTATATGTTCCTAACTGTATCAGGAAAGTACCCTTAGAGGAAAAGTCTGGTAATGATATTAGGCCACAAAAATTTAACTCAAGGTCATAGGCTTTGCAACACCACCTCTTTTGATTGGTGTTTCGTGTCATCAAGCAGTTTTGTCTGTCTGTATATCCTTTATTTGGGTCATGCTTCCATAATTATTCTCAGTGGATATATTTGTCCAGTGAAATTACCTGTGAGGATAAAAACCTAAACGTCAAGACTGCTTTTGAGAAAACACATCATGATGTGACTATGCACATTTCATGAACCAGTAAGGCTTATTACAATATTGTAAGATTTAAAAATGTTTCAAATGTGCTAAGTCAAAATAAGCTCTATTTTTTCCCCAAAGGTATACTTATTATTTCTGTTTCATGGTTTATTATATCAGGTAGGACTTTCAGAGTGTTTTATATCATAAGTGGTAGTGAGAATTAGTTCCTTACTGTGATATGTTACTCTAAACAATACGATCCTTGGTATTTTAAGGTTCTCTGGCATGTTAAGAAACATGATGGCGCACTGTTTTCTTCCTGACAAAGAACTCAGACCTTCAAATGGAAATTTGCAGTGGCCATTTGTAAATGTTTTCTATTCACTTCTTGTCTGGACCAGCAAGCCTATTTTAGAGTCACATTTCTGCTTTTCCATTCCTATCTCAAATGCCCACTGAGAACAATGATAGATGTCCCTTCTTTCCAGGGCAGTTTTGAACACCACCACTCAATCTACCAGTACATCAGTGAGAGCATGAGGGCAGAAGTCAGGTGTCACTAGTTAGCCTGCCTCTTTTGAACTATCTACTCTTCTACTATGTACATAGTAGGGTTATATAAAATAAACATAAAGAGCATTTCATAAAAATACTTCCATTATATCCATCCAGACTGGCTTATTCTTTGAAAATATAGATTATTCCCCCTAGTCCAGTGTCTGGCATTTATTAGCACTCAATTCAATGTTGAAAGTAATCTAGGTTTTTGAACACAAGAGTGTGATGTTATCATCACTATTATAATCAGTGCACTGATTAAGCACAAGATAGAACTGAAAATGAACAGGCGGATGTCTTCCAAACTCATTGAACTGCTTTAATGGAGTTTTGCAAAAGGAAAGAAATATCACATATCGTGATGTTTTACGTATTAATTTTCATAAGTACAAAATTCATTATTTTGCTCATTAAAGATGGCCTTTCTTTAACATCAAGACGATTTTAACAAAATGGAGCAGAAGAGGGAAAAATTGTCTTAAAATATATTATGCAAAATAGGTTGGTAATATTGAGCCACATTAAATATTATAAGCAATACATGTTACTTTGTTAATTTGTAATGAGATTTAAAAAGTAAAGATGCATTATAAACACTGTTTTAACCTTAAATTCATTCATGATATTAAAGCAGAGAATGAAATCACAGTACAAAAATGAAAGTCCATACAAAGAAATATTTATTGACACGTTTCTGAAGATATATTACGCTAGAGAGACACACACTCAAATCAGTGAAACTTCTTGCTGTTGGTTTTGTTGTTAGAATTACTTGAAAAGCCTTGGTCATGGAAGGAGTTGAAATTGGATATTGTTTTACAGTTATATGTTTGTGATAAATTTAAACTCAGTCTCAAATGTATATCAATAGTTAATATGATTTGCACTGCTAATCTTCAAGGAAACTTTGAAGTAAAGAATACAAACAAAAATAGAGGCTATAAAGGTGACTGCAAGCTAAAGTACAAAAGCAAGTGATATAATTATGTAATCAGATATCTAGCAGGACTTTCCACAGGCTACACTGAACTTAGTAACTTAGGTTTTCCAATTTCTTAGGCCATTAACTGAAGTCATAGTATAGAACTAATACGGAAAGCACATCGAGTAATTAATTTTAAAACCCCATCTCATTATTAGGTATCACTTCAATGATAAAAATATAAACTTTTTTTAACTTAAAAAATTTTTTTAACATCTTTATTGTAGTATAATTGCTTTACAATGTTGTGTTAGCTTCCGCTGTATAACAAAGTGAATCAGCTACACGTATACATATATCCCCATATCCCCTCCATCTTGCATCTCCCTCCCACCCTCCCTATCCCACCCCTCTGGGTGGTCACAAAGCAACGAGCTGATCGCCCTGTGCTATGTAGCTGCTTCCCACTAGCTATCTGTTTTACATTTGGTAGTGTATATATGTCAAAGCTACTCTCTCACTTCATCCCAGCTTACCCTTCCCCCTCCCCGTGTCCTCAAGACCATTCTCTACGTCTGTGTCTTTATTCCTGTTCTGCCATTAGGTACATCAGAAACTTTTTTTTTTTTTTAAGATTCCATATATATGTATTAGCATACGGTATTTGTTTTTCCCTTTCTGACTTACTTCACTCTGTATGGCAGACTCTAGGTCCATCCACCAAACTACAAATAACTCAATTTCATTTCTTTTTACGACTGAGTAATATTCCATTGTATATATGTAACACATCTTCTTTATCCATTCATCTGTTGATGGACACATAGGTTGCTTCCATGTCCTGGCTACTGTAAACAGAGCTGCAATGAACATTGTGTGACATGACTCTCTTTGAATTATGGTCTTCTCAGGGTATATGCCCAGGAGTGGGATTGCTGGGTCATATGGTAGTAATATTTTTAGTTTTTTAAGGAGTCTCCATACTGTTCTCCATGGTGGCTGTATCAACTTACATTCCCAAGAGAGTTCTCTTTCCTCCACACCCTCTCCAGCATTTATTGTTTCTAGATTTTTTGATGACGGCCATTCTGACTGGTGTGAGGTGATACCTCATTGTAGTTTTGATTTGCCTTTCTCTAATGATTTGTGATGTTGAGCATCCTTTCATGTGTTTGTTGGCAATCTGTATATCTTCTTTGGAGAAATGTCTATTTAGGTCTTTGACCCATTTTTGGATTGGGTTGTTTGTTTTTTGATATTGAGCTGCATGAGCTGCTTGTATATTTTGGAGATTAACCCTTTGTCAGTTGCTTCATTTGCAAATATTTTCTCCCATTCTGAGGGCTGTCTTTTCATCTTTTTAATGGCTTCCTTTTCTGTGCAAAAGCTTTTAAGTTTCATTAGGTCCCATTTGTTTATTTCTGTTTTTATTTCCATTTCTCTAGGAGGTGGGTCAAAAAGGATCTTACTATGATTTATGACAAAGAGTGTTCTTCCTATGTTTTCCTCTAAGAGTTCTACAGTGTCCGGTCTTACATTTAGGTCTTTAATCCATATTGAGTTTATATTTGTATACAGTGTTAGGGAGTGTTCTAGTTTCATTTTTTACATGTAGCTGTCCAGTTTTCCCAGCACCACTTCCTGAAGAGACTGTATTTTCTCCATTGTATATCCTTGCCTCCTTTGTCATAGATTAGTTGACAACAGGTGCATGGGTTTATCTCTGGACTTCCTATCCTGTTCCATTGATCTATATTTCTGTATTTGTGCCAGCACCATATTGTCTTGATTACTGTAGCTTTGTACTATAGTCTGAAGTCAGGGAGTCTGATTCTTCCAGCTCTGTTTTTTTCCCTCAATTTTGCTTTGGCTATTTGGGGTCTTTTGTGTCTCATACAAATTTTAAGACTTTTTGTCCTACCTCTGTAAAAAATGCTACTGGTAATTTGATAGGGGTTGCATTTAACCTGTAGATTGCTTTGGATAGTATAGTCATTTTGACAGTAATGAATCTTCCAATCCAAAAACATGGTATATCCCTCCATCTGTTGTGTTACCTTTGATTTCTTTCATCAGTGTCTTATAGTTTTCTGAGTACAGGTCTTTTACCTCCTTAGGTAGTTTTATTCCTAGGTATTTTATTCTTTTTGTTCCAGTAGTGAATGGGATTGTTTCCTTAATTTCTCTGATATTTTGTTGTTAGTGTATAGGAATGCAAGAGATTTCTGTGCATTAATTTTGTATCCTGCAACTTTACCAAATTCACTGATTAGCTCTAGCAGTTTTCTGGTGGCATCTTTAGGATTATGTATGTATAGTATCATGTCATCTGCAAACAGTGACAGTTTTACTTCTTTTCCAATTTGTACTCATTTCATTTCTTTTTCTTCTCTGATTGCCGTGGCTAGGATTTCCAAAACTATGTTGAAAAATAGTGGCGAGAGTGGACATCTTTGTCTTATTCCTGATCTTAGAGGAATGCTTTCAGTTTTTCACCATTGAGAATGATGTTTGCTGTGGGTTTGTCCTATATGGCCTTTATTATGTTGAGGTATGGTCCCTCTATGCCCACTTTCTGGGGAGTTTTTATCATAAATGGGTGCTAATTTTTTTCAAAGGCTTTTTCTGCATCTATTAAGATGATCATATGGTTTTTATTCTTCAATTTGTTAATATGGTGTATCACATTGATTGATTTGCATATGTTGAAGAATCCTTGCATCCCTGGGATAAATCCCACTTGATCATGGTGTATGATCCTTTTATGTTGGATTCTGTTTGTTATTTTGTTCAGAATTTTTGCATCTATGTTTTTCAGTGATATTGGTCTGTAATTTTTTTTTGTAATATCTATGTCTGGTTTTGGTATCAGGGTGATGGTGGCCTCGTGGAATGAGTTTGGGAGTTTTCCTTCCCCTGCAATTTTTTGGAAGAGTTTAAGAAGGATGGGTGTTAGCTCTTCTCTAAATGTTTGATAGAATTCACCTGTGAAGCCATCAGGTTCTGGACTTTTGTTTGCTGGAAGATTTTTAATCACAGTTTCAATTTCAGTGCTTGTGATTTGTCTGTTCATATTTTCTTTCTTCCTGGTTCAGTTCTTGGAAAGTTATACCTTTCTAAGAATTTGTCCATTTCTTCCAGGTTGTCCAATTTATTGGCATAGAGTTGCTTGTAGTAGTCTCTTATGATACTTTGTATTTCTGCAGTGTCCATTGTAACTTTTCATTTTTCATTTCTAATTTTATTGATTTGAGTCCTCTTCCTCTTTTTCTTGATGAGTCTGCCTAATTGTTTATCAATCTTTTTTAACTTCTCAAAGAACCAGCTTTTAGTTTTATTGATCTTTGCTATTGTTTGTTTCTATTTCAGTTATTTCTGCTCTGATCTTTATGATTTCTTTCCTTCTGCTAACTTTGGGTTTTGTTTGTTCTTCTTTATCTAGTTCCTTTAGGTGTAAGGTTAGATTGTTTATTTGAGATGTTTCTTGTTTCTTGAGGTAGGCTTGCATTGCTATAAACTTCCCTCTTAGAACTGCTTTTGCTGCATCCCATAGGTTTTGTATCATCATGTTTTCATTGTCATTTGTCTCTAGGTATTTTTTGATTTCCTCTTTGATTTCTTCAGTGATCTCTTGGTTATTTAGTAATGTATTATTTAGCCTCCATGTGTTTGTGTTTTTTACATTTTTTTCCCTGTAATTGATTTCTAATCTCATAGGACTGTGGTCGGAAAAGATGTTTGATATCATTTCAGTTTTCTTAAATTTACAGAGGCTTAATTTGTGACCCAAGATGTGATCTACCCTGGAGAATATTCCATGTGCACTTGTGAACAAAGTGTAATCTGCTGTTTTCAGATGGAATGTCCTATAAATATCAATTCAATCTATCTGGTCTATTGTGTCATTTAAAGCTTGTGTTTCTTTATTAATTTTCTGTCTGGATGATCTGTCCATTGGTGTAAGTGAGGTGTTAAAGTACCCCACTGTTATTGTGTTACTGTTGATTTTCTCTTTTATAGCTGTTAGCATTTGCCTTATGTATTGAGGTGTTCCTATGCTGGGTGCATATATATTTATAATTGTTATATCTTCTTCTTGGATTGATCCCTTGATAATTATGTAGTGTTCTTCCTTGTCCCTTGTAACATTCTTTATTTAAAGTCTGTTTTATCTGATATGAGTATTGCTACTCCAGCTTTCTTTTGATTTCCATTTGCACGGGATATTTTTTTCCATCCCCTCACTTTCAGTCTGTGTGTGTCTCTAGGTCTCAAGTGGGTCTATTGTAGACAGCATATATATGGGTCTTGGTTTTGTATCCATTTAGTGAGCCTGTGTCTTTTGGTTGGAACATTTAATCCATTCACATTTAAGGTAATTATCAATATGTATGTTCCTATTACCATTTTCTTAATCGTTTTGGGTTTGTTTTTGTAGATCTTTTCCTTCTCTTGTGTATCCTACCTAGAAAAGTTGCTTTAGCATTTGTTGTACAGCTCGTTTGTTGGGGCTGAATTCTTTTAGCTTTTGCTTGTCTTTATAGCTTTGATTTCTCCGTCAAATCTGAATGAGATTACAATTCTTTTAAAACTATTAACAGTTGAATATTCACTATTATTCACAGCATAATCACACTATATTGAAAGTGCCCTTTAACCCCCATCTCTTCACAGTTTATTTATCCTCTCCAATCAATTGTCTGACTATTAGATCTTGTTCAATTTAAAAGGTCTACATTTAATATCATTCTTTATGATTCATTTATCCATCTGCCAGTTAGCAGTTGCCGTTTTCTCTGTGATGTTACTGTGTATTTTATAGGGTTTTTAAATGTTCTTATCACACAGTTGTATCTGTGTGTGTGTGTGTATGCAGTTATATGCATGCTGTGAATAAAAACAAAGTCCTTTTCAAATTCAATGCCCCTAGTACAGTGCAGGCATATGCACACACACACATCAGAGCAATAAGAATAGCTTTCTTTGTAAGGAGATTAAACTTTGCAAGCAAATACTCTAAGACAAATACTGTTGTTAAAGTACATTTCAACCATGTAGTTGATTTTAGCAACATATACAAATACTATGATGCATGATAATGATTCACTCTAAACTCCCTTCTTTTTGACTTGCAGGTTTTTATATTTAATGAATTTTGTGCATTGAGATCATAATGGATAATACTATTTAAAGTTGTTCCTACTAAACAGTTATTTCTCTAAAGTTGGAATAAAATAGTGAGAGTGATAATACATTGCCAAAGTTAGCACTCCCCAGAGTATAAAAATTGACTTTTTTAAATGATGTGTTGAAGGCTATAACCTTCATTTCTATTCTATGAGATATAATATGACTGATAAATGAATCCTAATTTTCTCTCATGTCATTTCACTCCTTGTAATATGTGCTTCATCTCGACCATTTTTATGGTGAACAATGCTGGAATCATACAGTACACATTGTCTTTTCTGACTTTTGGTCAAAGCTAGAAATAGAAGCTCCCTTTTTTAGCTTTGCATAAAGCTGAAAAGAAGCAGAGTTGGCATTTATGTTACAAGGAATTTCATAGAATAAAAGGTAGCTGAAATGTGTGAATTGTGATAAGAATGGCCTCTTCTGTGTCAGAAGCCTTTTTCAACTTTTTACTGCTAACATTCTTTTCCTCACTATGGATCAGAAAAGTTAGAGGAAATGAAAGTTTATGTTGGTATTCAATTTGAATTATATGTGAAGATCCCAGGACTGTTCTTACTGTATTCACAGTAGACATCTGAATTACTGAAGGACTTGCAACATTTATGAGAAATATCATCTTATTTATATGTATACTAGTATATAAGACAAGGTCAACTTTGCAAAGTGAGTTTGTTCTCAAATAAATAAGATGTAGTCTATGTAAATATATGGAAAAATTCAGTGAAGGCAGAGAAATGAAGATTACTAATGAAAAACCTTCAAGGTATACTCAATTATTCTGTCATACTTCTTTGGATTGTAATGACTTAGTTATTTTCTATGTTTATTTTAGCTAACTAGCCAAGTAAATATGACATAACTTGAAAAGTGAAGCTTGGTCATAAATATCCAAGCAACACAATGTTGGGAAGATTATTTATATGACATGTGGAGCCACGTACATCATGTATATGTATATATATTGATATAGTGAGTTTGTTTTTTCTCATATATTTCTAAGGTTAGGTAATTTGTTAGAAAAACTATAAATAAATCTATAAAGACTATTATTTACAGTAAAATAATGTGCCTTATGGTCACTCACCTAGCTACTTGAAAAAGTTTAACTGATTACACAGAAGAGTAATTTAAGGTCAGTAACTACATAATTTCAATTATATGTATAAAGAAAAAGTCAATGACTATTTAATTTTGTGACATTTCCATAAAAACAAAAACCTGACATCTCTCAAAATATTAGAATTCAGGATTTACTACTATATTTTAAACATTCATTTTAATTTAAAAATTCAAAGTGTCATTAAAAATGCTCAAGAACTTAAAATTGGTTTTGTTATGAAGAAAGTTTTAGACCCATGACTTACCTTGTAAAAGATATATATATAACTTCACATATATATATATATATATATATATACATATAAATTTTTAACCCACCCATCAGTAGAAGAAAAATAATATAGAATTGTTCAGGTCAGTTAGCACTAAAACAAGAAAAAGGGAATTAAAAGAAATAATAAGCATATATATCAGGCAAAGGAAATTTTGAATTTTAAAGTATTAATACAGTATAATTAAATGCTACAACTATGTATTGTTACTTCTAGGCACTATGCTATATGACATCTAAGGTTTACAATGAATGTTTACAAAAATCTTATAGCCCAGTGTCATGGGGATCAGGAGCATATACCCAAGGGAAAAAGCTAAATTTATTTTAACAACCCACTTAATTGGAATCTCTGCTTTTGCTTACTTCCATGCTCTAATTTATCACAATGTTATTTCCAAAATTTAAAATGATAATCATCCCGAAAATCTTTTTCTGGCCAATTTACATAAGAACAGATTCTCTACTTCACTCACAATAACAAAAATAATATCCAAACAATTATTAAATGTACTTCTTTTCCAATGAGCCTTGTAAAAATGAAAAAGTTTGAGACTTGGCAAGGGATTTTGAAGTGTATTTTAGCTATAAGTATCCAAAAATGACAAAAGATTAAATAATAGTTAATAGTTGATACTGTGACTCTCCCACCAGAAGTGTACCCATTAGATACAAGCTCAGAAATATCTGAAGCTATATGTATGTATTTATTATTCAATATATCACTCTATATTATAACCAACAACAACAACAAAAACGATTTAAACATCCATTCACTGAAAATTGCTTAAATAAGAATGAACAATACCTTCACAGAGAAAAATGAGTATAGGAAACTACTTAAAATGATATGAGAAGCTCTCCGAGGAAAATTATTTAGTAAAAAAAAAAGAAAAACAAAAACATAAGTACAGGACACCAAATTTTAGGAGGACAGACAACACCAGTTAATATTGCATATTTATACCTCTGATATATTAGACTATTTCAGGTCAATGAGGTAAGACAGATGGAATCTTTATATACAGTTTGTAGGATATCTTAATTCTTTATCATTGTCACGTATTGCTTTCATAGTAAGGAAAAGTACTAACACTTAAATTCAACTTTGCCTGGCATGAGATCCTGTCCAGACTTGGCCCCATCATTCTCTTTAAATACTAGGCTCTTCCCCTACCAAAGGTTAGACTGCCTAATCATACCAAAATCATTATTGTCTTTAGATTGGATTATGCTTCTTATACCTCCAGCATTTTATAAATGGTTTGTTCTTTTTTAAGTGTCCTGAACCATCTCTCACCTCTTTTGTTTCCCATCAACTGGATATAACACCTATTCATCTTTCAAAATTTACCTCATATATCACCAATTCCAGAAAAGTTACCCTCAAATCTTCCCTGGGTTTCCTCTTCTCTGAACATATTTCTATATATACTTTAATAACACCACTTTATATTTCCTTTGTTTGGATGTTTTACATTCCACTAAAATGTAAATCCATTAAATTAATGTTTATGTTTTTTACCTCTGCAGATACAATGTATTGCATAGTTGCTGGTACAGAGTAGGGTCTATAATTTGCATCTAATGAAAAAGTAAAAGAAGACTATAAGAAATAACAAATAGAGGTTTAAACGGCTGGGTGTAATTTCAAAAAGATAGTGTGAGTACCTTTCACTGTTGCACCATTTCTCTCTATAGAATGTAAACTCAATTCAGCAGGCATTTTCACTCATGTATTTCATTGTTATATTCCTAACGCCTAAAAAAGTGCCTGATTTTATATATATATATATATATATATATATATATATATATATATATACACTCCAGTGATCTTTGGGGAACACTTCACAATGTCCAGTGAAATACTGTATTATTTTAAAAAGGAATAATTACCAATCTGCACTAATGTTCATATGATATATGGTTAAGGTCAACTTGCATTTGTGCCCATCACTCTGGAATAATATCTACAATAATGAAGTAAAAGCTCCTGGGTTTTTCTATTCCAGGAACTTTTAGAAGAAGGCTAATGGTGGCTATTGATTGATTGATGATTGACTTGGTGCTCATTTCACATCTTTGTAGCAAGCTATAAAGTATTAATCTGTAATGCTCTTGTTGGGCTCAAATGTCAGCAATGAACAGTTGCTGTCACCACAAACAAGGAAAGATAGAACTGACATTCTTTGTACTTAGCCTTATTTTCTCTATATATTTTGAGGGAGTCTAAGACCTAAATGGCTTATCCAAAATAGATTTAAAAGTAGTCTAGCAGGGAGCACCCCAAAGTGGACTGGAGCCAGAAGCTCGATTAGCTGCTATCCTACAAAGGAATGTAAATTATTTGGGTACTGTTTTATGCTCTACATTTTCCTCTAGACAAAAGAAGCACTATTCCTTTAAAAGGAAAAAAGTCTAAATGCTGTAGATTGAAGATTATATAATTACCAGTAGTTCTAAATGATCAATTCTAATATGATTTAGTGAGTTCTGATCAATTATTATTCAGTACTCACATGTATCACAGTAACTATATTTGCAAATAATAGTAACATGAGTAGTTTTTTAACTTTTATATCCTCATGAAATCACTGCAGATTAACTTGTTGAAAGAGAATAGATTTTTTTTTGTAGGAAAATATAATGTCTTAGTTTTTAGGAAGGTTATTTATATTAAGAAAATAATTCTTATTTAGAAAAAAATTGTTAAACAGATTAGAGAGTGAGATCTTTAGAGCAAAATCAAACCCAACACAAAATATAGTAAAATGAGAAAGTCTAGGGCTTTTTGCTCCTATTGGTGGGTAGTACAACAGAAGAGGACAGAGGTAAGGAGACTACTGGCGACAGGAGGCTAACTGCTTTGATGAAAGGTCAATAAAAGTTAGTAATAACACCATGCATTTGACAGCAGAAAGGGCTCTAAGATAATAAACACATAGTGCTAAATTTCTGTAGAGTGGTCAAGGTGACACTGTGCTAGGGCTTTCATATAATAAATAAAATCTCCTACAACAAAATTAAAATTATGTATGGATCCATTAGTAGTTATGTTGGTTGGTTCATTGATTGGCTTAGATAGAAATTGTCAATTAATTTTTTTTCTCATTTTATTTACTTAAAAATATTATAAATGGGATGTTCAGCTAGATGGAGAGGACTCTGTATTTTAGGACATTAAAAGAGGTTAGTGCAGTTCTATCTAAAATTTCAAAAGGTCAGAATATGCCAAATGATACACCAGTTTACAACTGGGAGCTATAATGTATGTTTGAAAATTAGTGTCACTTAAATGACAAATGAAAATACACAAAGCTTCAAGATCATATGAATTTTCTCCTCAATATCTACTAGTCATTAAAATCATGCTACTCTTTAGTTTGTTTCTTAATTGAACTATTGATACTTTACAGAGAATTTATTTTTTTGTGGTAACTGATTAGTCTTTTTTATGTTGACAAAATGTATGAATACCATTCTCAACAGGAAACCTCCAGTGCCATAACAATATGATTAATTGGAAAGTCTAATGTGATGTCTAAACTCTTCAGTTGTTTGATAATGGCATATGGAAGGTAAACTGCGTCCATGAATGAACTGTCTTGATTTTATTCTCACGTTTAACTAATAACTTTACTGAGTATAGAATTAATTTTCAAAATTACTTCAACATGAACATGAGTAGCATTGATCACTCCTTTGTCTTTTAATGTCCAAAGCTGTTCATAAGAATATTCCTGGGCTGGTGATCTCCTCATTGGAAGCCTAGGATGCCTTCTCTTTATGTAGTGTTGTAAAACTTCATGATAACAGAAGAGAAAGAAATTCAAAAATAAAAGGATCCAAATTCTTATGTTTCATCACTTTATCATTTTTTAAACTTTTATGGAAATATTACTAATATAAAATTAATCATTTTGAAGTATATAATTCAATGGAATTTCATACATTTTCAGTGTGCAACCATCACTCCTAGTTCCAAAACATTTTATCACCCCTCATATAAACCCTATATTCACTAAGCAATCATTACCCAGTCCCCCTACCTCCAGCCCTGTCAACTACTAACCTTTTTTCTATCTTTAAGTATTTACCTATTTTGGATATTTCATATAAATGGAATCTATACAATATCATCTTTTATTTCTAGCTTCTTTAACTTAGCATAATATTTCTAATGTTCATACACACTGTAGCACATATCTGTCCTTTGTTTCTTTTTATAGTTGAGTAATATTCATTATATGAATACACCACATTTTGTTTATCCATTCATCCAGTAATGGATCTCTGGTTCCACTTTTTTGCTATTGTGAAAAGTGCTGCTATGAACATTCAGGTACAAGTATTTGTTTCAATACATGTTTTTAATTTTGGAGGGTATACAATTAGGAGTGAAAATGCTGGGGCATATGATAATTATATTTTTCGCTTATTGATGTTATAAAAACCTTTTCATGTTTTATTGATCTTTTGTGTATCATCTTTGGGAAAAAACTATTCAAGTCCTTTAACCATTTTTTAATTGTATTGTCTTTTGGTGTTAAGTTGTAAGAATTCTTTATGTATTCTAGATACTGGACACTTACCAGATATGTGTTTTGAAAATATTTCCTCCCATTATGTAGGTTTCTTTTTTACTTTCCTGATAGTGTCTTTTGATGCACAACAGTTTTTGTTTTTGTTTTTGTTATTTCTATGACATCCAATTTATCTAAGTCTTCTTCTGTTGCTTGTAAGTTTGGTGTCATATGTAAGAATCCACTGCCAAATCCAAGGTCATAGAGATTTACCTTTATGTTTTCCTCTAAGAGTTTTATATTTTTTAGCTCTTAAACTTAGGTCATTGATCTATCTTAATTTTTGACACCATGTTATTTTTATCCTTACTTTTGACCAGTCACTCTTATTAATATTTTTGCATAGGTTCTTATTACATAGATTCCTTCTGGATTTCTAACTGCCCTTCTTTTAGAGTGAAATATTTTACTAGGGTGAATTATGTTCTTCCTGGATATAATAAACATACAATTTAGAATTTTTTTAAAGTAAATTTGTCTTCACTGTACTGATGCACTATCTTCTGGGTGCAGTTTTTTAATTTTAATTTACTTACCTTCAAGTCACCAGTTTTCTTCAAACCAATCATAAGCATTTTTGTCTGTTCATATCTATGTCTATTATTATACCCCCTATTCCATAATTTGTAGGTGATCTTTCCCTTTGTGCATATGAGAGATCTCTACAGAATAACAGACTTTATCTCAGGAGGCACATATGGGAATCACGCAGGCAAACAAGGAGGACATTCTTTCCTTAAATAAACAAGGGAGACTAGTGTAAGAAAGATTTCTGAGTTTTTAGAGAGCCTTGTTTCAATCTCTTGTTTAGATCTCCTGTTTCAATCTGAAGGTAAACTGCCTCTTTCCCCCATGTTGGTTAGGGAAAAAGGGTAACAAAACTCAATCAACCAATGATGCAATTGCTTAAACCATTCTTGGATTAACTTCTTCAATGTTCATCTTTCTTCTCATTTTCACTTTCCTTTTCTGTTAATCTCAGGATTTAGTATGTAAAAAATAAACAAAACAAACTTCTCCATTCCTCTCTAGAGTATTCTTCGTTGTTGCTCTCTAAGTTTTGTGTCTCTTTTCTCAGAATCACGTGTTAGTAAATCCTCCCACCCATTTGCTCCACTCCAGGAATTGGCTAGAATTAATTACTGTATTCATCTTTGTTCTCAACATTATTCTAAATTCATTCACTTGAGTATTTTTTTTCATATTTCATTTGGCTTGTGAGAAAGAACAGAAAACTAAATGTTTCCTTAATCTTTTTAAATTAGAAGTCTCAATGACTTTGAGGTAAGCTTTAAATAGAATTCACATATAAAATAATGGTAATTTGTTTAAAATAAGAGAAGTGCAAGAATGTATTCATTAATTTAAAGAAAGCATAAAGTTGTATAGCATGGAATCTGCAGCATGCCTATTGTTGTGCATCAAATTTGCCAGCACCAAACCTGATTATAAATTTCAAAGAGACGTTTATTTAATATTTGATATGTGATATTAAAATCCACTAAATATAAACAATGCAATATTAAAATTCAACTAAATAAATGGATATTTTTGAAGGAACAAGTAAATGAAATTTAAAAATCAGATGTACAGAAATTATTCAATTAATCCCACTATAATATTTTAAGGAAATATTAAAAGCTAAGTACTAAGGATAGAAACGTAATTAAATGTCTTCAGATAAGTGAAAAAAGCACATGGAAGGACAACTTCATTGAATTATGCTAATGATTATGTCTAATGTTCATTGAGCACTAACCATGGTCTAGGAATTTTTCTACGTTTTTTATATATTTTAACGAATTTATTCCTCAATTCTAACAATGACTGCTATTGTTAGGATGATTTTATGGAGATACAAAAAGGTTAAATCACTTGCTCAGGTCACATAATATCAATTTGCAGACCTAGGATTTGGATCCAGTCAGTCTGCCTCTAAGAAACATACTTTAAACCACTACATTATACTGATGCTCAGTTTAGCTTAGTGTATGGTATATAACTAGTATATCTGCTAACTGTAGAACAATTAGTGTAAGAAACTGTACCTGAAAATATATGATAAGCAGAATGATGGTCCCAAATATGCCTATATTCTAATACCCAGAATCTGTGACTTTGGTACATTATATGGCAAAAGAAAATGGAGGTTGCTAATCAGCTAATCCCTCTGATGGCCAGAGGGAGAGGGAGAGACAAAGAGAGAGAGAGAGAGATGTAACCACAAAAGAAAGTTCAGAGAGATACCATATGAAAATCATTTGACTTGCTGTTGCTGGTTTTGAAGGTGGAGGAAGGGGTTTACAAGCCAAGGAATCAGGCAGTCCTTAGAAACTTAAAAAGGCAAGAAAGTGGATTCTCCCTTAGAGCTTCCAGAAAGGAAAGCACCCCTGATGAAATCTTGATTTTAGCCTAGTTAGACCTGTCAGACTTCTGACCTAGAGAACTGTAAGGACTGGAAGATAGTTAATTTGTGTCACTTTAGGCCATTAAGATTGTGGTAAATTGTTACAGCAGCAACAGAAAACGAATACAGGTATAACTATGGGCTTCTCAATAGTGTAACATTTAACCTGAGCCTTGAAGAACAGTCAGAAGTTAACGCTTCAGGGAAGTGGGGAGAAGACATTCCAGACAGTGGAAGCTAATGTCTGTAAAGAGAGAGCCAACAGCTAAAAAGGAACAGAATAATTGTGGAATGATAGACTAGTGATGTTTGGTTTTAGTTTACAGTGACTGTTTAACAGCTTGTTATGATAATATTCTAACAGCCCATTTTAAGTTGTTATTTAAATTGAAGTTTATAATGACATACATAACAGTCAGCATTTGATTTTATGAAGCTTTGTCAAAGTTATTATAATTTGAAAACTGTCATTTTTTTCTAAATTATCATTGTATTTTTCTACCTTCACCTCAGGAGGTGGGTTTTTAAGATGCAAAGAGCGGTGATTTAGTTTTTCAAGAATGGGAAAAATTGGGTAGTTACCAAAAAGAAAACGCTCTAAATTTCTAGAAATCTAGTTAGGTAGAGAATTAATATTCATTGATAATTAATCAGGAATGAAGGAAGCTGTGGAAAGTGTTGTTGTTAATTGGAATTTACATATTTATAAAAAGGCGTGAACAATGATGATGAGTCAGGAAATCTTGGTTTAAATACGTTTCTGCAATAAAATGCTAGCATGACCTTGGACACAGTAATTCATCTGTCACTCTCAATTGAAGGGGTTGTGCTCAATTATATAGAGATCCATGGTGAATAAAGCAAGCTAATATGGTTATAGTTTAGTGAGCAAGGAGGAAAATAATGCCTAGATAAATCTGGAGAGGTAAAAGGAGTCAAGGCCATGGGGGTTCTTGGAAGCCATGGTAAGCTTTCGCCTTTGTGTGTGCATGTATGTGTGTGTGTGTGTATATGTGTGTGATTTAGCACAATGAAAAGATAAGCCATGGATGTGTTTTAACCAAGTGACTTTTACATAAATTGATCCTATTTTGGAAAGAATCAGTCTGGTTGTTGTGTGGAACATGGTTTCTAAAAGTGACAGATTCAGGGAGACTGATTAGGGTCCACTGATTACTTATAGGCAATCAACAGTGGTGGCTGGAACTAAGATGTTAACAGAAAAAGTGTGATGATAGGACTACTTGCAGATAGACTGGATAAAGGGGATGAGAAAAAGAGAGGAAATACTTTTGATGTGATCAGTTGAACAATGGGTAGCACTACTGGCCACAGTGGAGTCTACTGGAAAAGGCAAGGTGAGGGGATGAGCAGTGGATGACTTAGAGAATTCTTTTGGGACTATATAAAGTTTTAAATGGCTTATTTGACAAACTGATGGGTATGAAAGGCAGGCATTTAAATGTTAGATTTAAAAAGGCAGTGGAAAAATTAGCATGGACATGTCACATGTGGTATCATTCACAAAAAATTTGTATGTAGACATCTGAATAGGTGAACTACTTAGAGACAAAGTATAAATAGAAGACAGGGATAAGGGCTCTTCTTATTGTGTAATAATAAATTCTTTAAGGCAGTATCCATGGAAAAGTCTAGGAGAAAATGCTTTATGAGCACACTTGCAGTGCACTAGGTGCATAAGTTTTATTTTAAAAAATATTCTTGAAGTATAATAGAGAAAAATTTAATAGAATGATAGTCAAATTTTCAAATTCACTCTAATAATTTAATCAAAGTTATGTAATGTCTGTATATGTCAAATTACTGTCTCATTAGTTTTTTTAAGGAAGAATGATGTATTACTAAGTATGAATTTTGTTTTCCAATAAAAATGAGGAAATGTGTAGCTTCTATAAACACTGAGGTTACACTGAAGTTGGTGTGAAGAATCCACCACAGGCAGTCTGTTTTATGCTGATACCACATAGAATATTAATTATATAACATGCTTCCTAATTACATATTTATTTTAGTTTCCTTTACTGTTTTGAAAACAGCCTCACTGTTCAACTTTGACTATTTTTTAAACTGTTTGTTCCTTAAGGAATGGAAACATTTTGGATTAATTCCATGAACATTAGTTTTAGCACAGCAAAATTCCTAAGGAGAATTGTTTTCTTGTGGTTTTTTTTTTTTTTACTGGACCTATGTTTTGAAGATGGAAGTTTCGTAGGCACATTTGAATCAATAAAAGTGGAATCTGTGAGAACAGCATTGTGATGTCACTGATTAAGAAATGAAAAATGATTGTCCTTTCCTTCCGAGCTAAGACAAATGATAGAGAATTGTCAGATCAGACTCACATAAATCAGAGATTATTGCCCAGCAGTAAGCTTTACTAATGGTTTCAAGGATACATACAATCTATGGAAAAATAGGAAGGAGGGAGAGGTGCAGGATATTTAGTGTGGCTTCCCAGATCCCTACTTGGTGCATCTCAAGCCCACATCTAAAGAATAGGTCTAAGTAAGAAAGGCAGTCACTTGCTTTATAAAACATGGTGTATTTAGGTTATGAAGCATCTCCATTTTATACTCATATAACTTACATGGTATTTTCCAGACAGCATGCCTCATTAATCACAGATTCTTGATTTAATTACCAAAGGCAACCCTAAACAAGGTATAGTCTACTAAAGCATTTTGAAGGTAAGTATTTTCCTCCTACTAAATACCATTAGTTTTTTTTTAGGACATCTATTCTTAGCATGTTTGCAATGAGATTAGATCATGTTCACCTGTCTTCTTTCAACCTAAGGAGTGTCTCTTCAGTAATGCAAAGAAAACATTTTATAGGTGAACTATTTCCTAGTTTATCCTCTATCCTCAGTCAGTATTCCATACTGTATGCTTCATAGACACATTTTCATTTTCTGTCTTATATTTTGTGTTATATTTTCTACAAAGTTTAATCTTACTAACGTGATGACAATGAACTGGACTTTTTAGTCATACACTAATAAGAATTTCCTTTGCAAAACTTGTTGTACATGATGATATGTCTTCAGAGTTGTTTTAGTCTTCTTTTGTCAGTGCAATTACTCTTATTCCTTCAGTGACCAAAATCATGTGAACTTTTTATATGTGTTAATGTAAGCATTTACTGAATGTCTAATTTTCATAAGGCCAACTTTACTTCCTTTTCTGGACAGTTTTCAGAGGGCTTTCATCAAGTGGCAGCTTCAATTCAGATCATAAAATATTTTCTCATCCTGATGAATTATCATTTACAGAAGTCTGGTTTTAATTTAATTCTGTAAATCAATTTTCAAAGCATTTGTTCATTGTATAGCTTTGTCAGAGAGGTTAATGTAGTAATATCCCTATGTATCATACTTTTTGACTGAGATGGTAACCGAAGAACATTATACTGTGACTTCTGGGTTTCACTTCGGTTGTGAACATAACATATTCCAGTGATAATAGGAAAAGGTTTAGGACACTGGAGTCCAAGTGTTAGTGTGTTACACAGTCCATCTATATATACCCAGTAGTGATGACACAGTTTTGCTCCTCTATTTATTCAAACCCAATGAATTGAATTGTTGTAATTTTTTAATTTATGATATTCAGGCCATTAGAAAACAATGATAAAAGCCACATATTTTTGCAATGATCCACTATTCGTTTAAGTTTAATATGGTATTCATACAATTGAACTTCCTTTGCTTGGCTCTCTAAGACACACAGTTACTGACCTTTAAAGCCATCAGGGATTATATCTGATTCCCTATGCTTGTAATGAATAAGCCCTCTGTCACCATTGTTGACAACTCTGCTAAAGTTATTATTAAATTAATCCACATAATTAGAGCTTTGTTTTCTTGTAAGACCAATTTCCAGCCATTCCCAGTCTCCTGGAAAATAGCTTTTCTAATGCCTTTATTTGCGTAAAGACTTTTTCATCATCTTGACAACATTCTAGGAATATTATTTCAATCCTACTGAGAATCTCCAGATAAGCTCCTAACATACCCACAGTATATTTGAAACAATGGGGCTGGTGCTTATCAAGCCACCACATATGTTGTTGCCATGGAATAATGAGCAGGAGTTCAATATTCTGTGGGGATAACAAGTCCTGTGGTTTCTCCCTTTACTTGCCATTGGTCATCATTAGATATGAGGGGAATAACTAAGAGTATTACTCTCTTGTGCTGAGATGCTCATTTGGAAATTGCATAGTTGCACCCTCCCTAGTATTTAACTCCTTTTATGAGTATCTTTTTCATTTGTTATGTCTCCCA
Source organism: Monodon monoceros (assembly GCF_005190385.1). NCBI lineage: Eukaryota > Metazoa > Chordata > Mammalia > Artiodactyla > Monodontidae > Monodon > Monodon monoceros. Next base: position 22,967,927 of record NW_021703768.1, on the reverse strand, counting down.
TTTCTATTTATTACTTTTTTTTCCACCCAAGAATGACTTTTAAGCTTAGCAGGCTTATGTACACATAGAGCTGGTAATAAAAGCAGCCTTATTAATACTTGACTTCTCCCACCCTTATCTCTAGGCAGATGAGGGATTTGAATAGGACAAGCCCTGCTGCTTGGTAATGGAACCACATTTTATAGGTAGGCATAATTAGGCCACAAGGGTTGATATTATGACTCATCCCTAAATACCTTCAGAAATATGCACAGTAAATTTAATGACATCTAAATCAAGCCTTAGGCATTCTTTAGATATACAACATTTTTAAATGGGTCTGGCATCACTGGAGAAGGAATAATGGAAGAAAAATGTTCTTAGATGGAAAGATGGAGTGTTTCATAATTGCATTCCTCCACTCCTCAATTCCTACCTCTAGATTCTATAAACAATTCCAGGGAGGATCTCACATTACTTCCTCTCATACTCAAACTTAGGACATATTCATTTAAATGATTAAGACAAACCAGTCTTTTTAGCCACACATTTTTAATAACAAGTGTTTCTATTGTCTATTGAATAGAGCAGTTCTCTACGTGTAATAAGTGTTGTGGTATGTTCAAAAAATGTTTCCCTGATTCTTTCAGTATGGCAATAACAATGTAAAAAAATGTGTAACTTGAATAGAAGAATTATACCCATGTAGGCCACATTGACAGAAAACTGCCGTTCTAAACCTCTCCATGTATTTTTTGACGTACATGTACTACGTGATTAGCAAAACTGAAATAAGAATTGGTGTCAGGCCTGGATAACACATATTTGTAATCCTTAGGGCTACCAGTAGAGGTCATGTGTTATGAGCTATGTCATGTCCTAGTTCTTAGGAACTTTAGCCACAGCCATTTTCAAGCAATTCCTTTTCTGTTGATATTGGATGAACTTCTGGACACATAAGATATTTTGCAGGGTACCAGGAGAATTTGTTATCTCTCAACCCATCAGTGATTGGCTGAGCCCCAACATGTCCTTTCATTTCATTAACCCAAATAGCTAGCTCTATAAATCTAACTAGGGCACTGCCCTAGCATTCTATTGCCTTTCTGAGCTGTCATCTGTTTTTAATGTTGTTCAAAGAACATCATTTTATAGTGACTATAAGTCACAATTTACATACAACAATAAACTATTCAACTATTCTTAAGAGCTTGATGATGTCATATATGTTTGCATGTACTCACACACACACACATACACACACATTTGTGACCACTTCTCAGAACAAGGTATAGAGTCTCCATCATTTCTGAAAGTGCCATTCTGACCTTTCCAATCGAGATACTGATATTGTGATTTATTATCCTCTAAATAAGTTTTGCTTGTTTTTGACCTTTATATAAATAAAATCATACAGGATGTTCATTTGTATGTTTGATTTTTTTTAGTCACTGTACTGTATTTGAAATGCATACATGTTGCTGAATACATCAGCATTTTCTTTTTTTTTTTTTTTGCGGTATGCGGGCCTCTTACTGTTGTGGCCTCTCCCGTTGCGGAGCACAGGCTCTGGACGCGCAGCCTCAGCGGCCATGGCTCACGTGCCCAGCCGCTCTGCGGCATGTGGGATCTTCCTGGACCGGGGCACGAACCCGTGTCCCCTGCATCGGCAGGCGGACTCTCAAGCACTGCGCCACCAGGAAAGCCCCAGCATTTTGTTTTTTGATGCTGAGTAGTGTTTAATTGTATGGATATACATAATTTGTTTATCAATTTTATTGTCAGGTTATTTTGCATAAAATTTATATGAAAAATTTGATACAATAAAAATTAATATGAATAATACAATATAAAATTTTTATACAGGTGTTTAAGTGTGCATTGTCATATATGGGTACATACTAAGGAGTGCTTATAGTTGGTCTTTGGGTAAGTAGTATATAATTGATTTTATTAAAAACTGCAAAATAGTGTACCAGATCTGTAAAATAAGTTACCCTTCAAACTGGACAGTGTTTTGCACAGCCTATCTTTGTCAATTTAGTTTTCAATTTCAGGTATTCTGGAAGATGTGTAGTGTTTCCCATTGAGCTTTCAAGGTTGAAGCATTTTGATTGAATAGCATTGTTGAGAACGTTTTTATGTTTATTGACTATTCAAGTAGCTACTTCTATGAAATGCCTGTTGTTCTTTTACCCATCTTGTATTGGTTGGATTCTTTTTCTTTGGTTTACTGATTTGTCATATTTTCATATTTATAGAGATGAGGCCTGTCCTAATATGTGTACTCTGCGAATATTTTATTCCAGTCTATGGCTTGATTTTCACTCTCTTTACACTGACTTTTTTTGTGATTTTGCATTTTTTGTTTTGTTTTTAATTAACAGCCTTTATTTTTTAAAGCAGTTTTATATTTACCAAAAAATGGATCCAAAAGAAGAGTTCCCTCTCCATATAGCTTCCCCTATTATTAACAACATGCAATAATGCCATACATTCGTTAAAATTGATGTAACAAATATTGTAACATTGTAATTAAAGTTCATAGTTTACATTAGAGTTTACTCTGTGTCATACAGTCCTATGGGTTTTGAAAAGTGGATAATGTCTTGGATCCACCATTACTGTGTCATACAGTGTAGTGGGCCCTAAAAATCCCATGTGCTCCCTCTGTTCATCTTTCCCTTACTCCCCCCAAGGCCCTGGCACCATTGATATATTTTTATCTCTTAAGTTTTGCCTTTTCCAGAATATACAATATATTTAAATCATACAGTGTATAGTCTTTTCAGACTAGCTTCTTTCACTTAGTAATATGAATTTAAATTTCTTTTATGTCTCTTTTTTTAAAGAATTATAATTTATTTGCCAAGAGTAGAGAGAAAATGTAATCTAGAAAATGTTTAATAAAACCAGAAAAGGCAGAAAAAGATTAAACAAATAAGAAAAGAAACAAAGAACCAGGGTGATGAATAAAAATAATTACAAATATGGTAGATATTAAACCAACTATATCAATAAAGCCTTTAAGTGTGAATGGTTTAAATACACCAATGATAGAGAATGGATAAATAATGTAAAACTTCACTACATGTTGTCTAAATGGACTGACTTTAAATATAAAGATACAGGAAGATTAAAAGTGAAGAGATAAAGATATTCCAAGCTAGGAGTAGTTGAATGTTGAAGGATCTACATTAATTTCAGTCACAGCCAATATCAGATCAAAAACACTTATCAGGAATAAATAGGTACAATACATAATAATAAAAAGGTCTGTTCTCCAAAGAGGCAAAACAGCACTTAACGTGTATGCACCAAACCATATAACATCAAAATTCCTTGTCGTTTGATGAGTATATTTTAATTTTTATTAAATCAAAAATATTGTTTCATTTTCTTTATTGTTAGTGCTTACTGGTTTTGTATAAGAAATATTTGCCTACCTTTGTATCATGAAGTCATTTTTTTTCCAAAATGTTTTGTTCCTGCTATCACATTTAAGTCGGTAATACATCTCAAATTAATTTTTGTGGATGATGTGAGGTATGGTTGAAGTTTCTTCATTTTTAAAATACTGATATCAAGTTGCTTCAGCAGGATTTACTAAGAATTCTTTCAAAATGAAATTGCATTGGCACTTTTTTCTAAACTCAAGTGACTGTATACCTGTGAGTTTATTTCTAGATTTTCTGTTTGTCCTGTTTGTGTTTCTAATACCTCACTGGCTTCATTATTGTAGGCATACAATAAGTTTTGGAATATAGAATATAAGTTCTCTTACTTTGTTTTTCTTCGAGATTGTCTAGGCTACTCTAGGCCATTTGTATTTTCATGTTAATTTTAATTTTAGGTTGTCAATGTATTATTAAAAATACTTCCTGGAATTCTGATAGAGTTTGCATTGACTCCATATATGATATAAACTGTTAAATATATATTTTGGGGAAGGGAGAGGAAAGATGTAATAAAGATCATATGTAAACAGGCCCAGTTTAGTACAGAGCACATTGTGGTGAATGTTTCATGTGTAACTGAAAAAAATATGTGTTGTGCAAATGTTAGTTTTTGTGCTATAGAAATATTATTGGGATTGATTTGGTTAATAGCATTGTGCAAATATTTTATAACTTTACTAGTATTTGTCTTTTTGTTCTATAATTATTAAAATTAGTATATTAAAATATCCAAGCATAAATATAGAATGAACTTTATATTGATACAGCTACTTTCATATAGATATATGTATATACCTGGATTAGTATACACCCACATATAATTTCATTGTTCTATCAATGAACTGCTGAGCAGTTCTAAAAGCAATATTCCAGTAGAAATTCCTAGTAGCAACCTAGCATCCAGATCTTGGTTTCTAATGCCATTCTTCAGTAAAAGGAACCAAGGCTTACTGAATAAATGGCTGATTCTAGGACTTGGAAAGGAAATACACAAGATGGTCCTGGAATATCTTGTATTGCTAGAAACTGAGAAAATGCACACACACAGAAACACACAGTGAAGATGAGGGTGTGTCAAAAGGACACAAGAACTGACTGTGAGGGTTTCCAAAGGGCAAAGATGGAAACATTGGAGCAATAAAATAAAAATCCAAAGAGACCATACTGATATTAATACATAATCATAAATAAGTAAATGGAAGAGAATAAACAAATCTTCCACGTAGAGCAAATCCAAATAATTTAGGAAGATACTCCTCCTTCAAGGAGGTGAAGCATAACTCCTCACTCCTTAAATGTTGGTAGAACATAGTGACTTCCTTACAAGAACATACTAAGGGAAGGGAGAAAACAGAGTAACTTTACAGTGGAGACAGTGGGCAAACACTAAATCAACTAAGTTAGCATCAACTATAATACATCATGTTGAAAATAAATACCCTTGATATGATGTAATGAAATGGCACTTGACCCCTGTGGTCTTTCTTCCCCAAACACATAATCCTAGTATAATCTTGAGAAAAATAATCAGATAAATCCTATTTGAAGGACATATTACTAAATACATGACATGCACACCTAAAAACTTTGGAGGTAATAAAAAACACAGAGAGTCTGAGAAACCATCACAGTATAGAGAAGCCTAAGGAATATGAGGACTAAACGTAATGTGGAACAGATAAAAGATATTAGGCTAAAAGTAAAGGACTCCAAATAAAATACAGACTTTAGTTAATAATAATATTTGTCAATATTGGCTCATTAATTGTAGGAAATATGCTATAATAACGTAAGAGATTAATAAAAGAAACTGAGTGTGAGGTGTGTGGGAACTAACTGTAGTATCTTTGTATTTTTCCTGTAAATCAAAAAATATTCTAAAAACATTATTGATATGCACATAGAATATTAAGTGAACCTATCTGCTTTTTGTACTTAAATTGTTAATTTGCTGTTTTAATTACATGTGGATAGCATAATGACTCACTGTGATCTATTCTAAAATCTCATAATTTCAGTTATATATCTAATGTATTAGTTTCTTATAAGAAATAAAAGCTAATCATCTCCATAATAAAATTCAACTGTGATTTGGATTTGTCTACTACTTTAGTTTTATGAAATGTGCTTCATGTATTTTAAAATTTATCATTGTTCCATCCACAATAATATCAATAATTGTTATATCTTTCTGAGATAATGCCCCTTTTTTCTTTATAAAACATTCCTCTTTATAATTTCTCAAAGTTTATTTTGTCTGATATTAATATAGCCCCATATGCTTCCTTACAATTATTATTTCCTATGTTTTTTATTTCTTCAGATGTATTTGTGTTCTTGGCTATATTTAAATCATGACTCTTGTAATCTACATGTAGTTAATTATTTTTTAGTGTATTCTCAAAATCTCTTTATTACTTGAGGTTTTAGTCCATTAATACGTACTGGACTATTTACTTGTATTACATTTGTTCTACTTATACTTTTTTTAATCCTTTTTTTATTTCTTGCCTTTCTTTATGGAACAGTGTTTCAATTTCCCCATCTTTCTTTCTCCCCTAATTAGTATTGCATTTTACTTTTACTATGATCTTTTCAGCTTTATCTTCTTGTAATATTTACCAGCTGTGCTAAGGATTATGGAAGGATTATAAAGATAAATATCCATCCTTAATTTACATAAGTCCAACTGGAATATGATGCCATATTGCAAAATGTTATAACTGCAAAAAGTACAATCCATTTACCTTTTACACACTTGGCAATAATTGCTATACCATTTACTTTTACTGTGTTGTATAAACCTCATAATATATTGATATTATCCTAGATTTAAACAGTCAATTGTCTTTAAGAAATATTTTTAAAGTCTCATATTTAGCAACTGTTTTGCCCTTTCCATGGCTCCTCATTTCTTTCTTTATGTCAAGGATTCAATCTAGGATTATTTCTATGCAGCCTAAAGATATTCATTTAGTATTTTTTGAAATGAAAGTCCTATTACAGTGGATTCTCTCGCCATTCTTTTTCTCAAAATGTTATTATTTCTTCATTTTTGAAGGTTATTTTACTGAACAATTCTGGGTTTTATTACTTCTAATGTGAATTCAGCTGTCTTTATTGTTATATTTTTTCCCTGAATATATGTTTATTCCTTGGATGCTTTAAAGATCTCTTTGTTCACAATAGAATCAGATTTAAAACTGATCAAAAAATAACTAGAAAACATTAAAATTTTGGAAAATTAATAGTACAATTCTAGATAATCAAAGAGGAAATCACAAAAAATTAAGAAATATGAATATTTTCTCTAAATCATAGTTTTCATCGATTTGACAATGATGTGCCCAGATTTACATTTTTTCTAATTATTTTGACTGAAATTCACTGAAATTGGATATATGCCCAGCAGAATCACTAATCTCTGTATAGGCTCCACTTCCCTGCAGTAAAACTCTTCGCAGGCAGGATGCTAGGCTAGAGTGAATTTATAGTTCATCTTGTTACTTGCCCTCTGCTGTTCAGTTCTTGAAAACATTGGCTTCATATATTTTGTCCAGATTTGTAGTTGCTTACTGTGAGAGGGTAAGCCCACTTAACCCAGGTTAGCCCAAACTGGAAATGTTTATGGTGTAAATATATTGCATATCAGTGGCCTTCTATTTAGGTTTTATTTATCATAAAACTCGATATTAATATAAGTCATGAAACCCATACCTAATATAAGTAAACTTAAAGATAATAAATTGTTTTATCTGAAACAAACACAAAAAATATACTGTTAAGACTGACACAGAATATATTTCCAAATATATTGGAAATGCATTTTAACATTACTAAAACATCAGAAATATATTGTAATTGTTATTAATGGTTATTTTTAGCAACTGTCAGCAACAGCTCTATGGCTTTCCTCATTAAAAATTGAGCAAGATGTTAGAAAATTCCAAACATAATTTTAAGGATGTGTAGATTGTTCATAATAAGAGTTGGGCAATATGGCATACTTTTGCAATTAAAAACACTTTAAACAAAAATTAAAATAAGCAAAAAAAGACCCTTATTTCTAATTTTTAAAGGAAGATTGATTAGAGATGAATTTACTTTGATTTTGCAAACTTTACTCTGAGTTCTTCAGAGAAACAGAACACATATAACATGTTGAATAGGTTATATATATGTTAACATATTTATATATTTATGTACACACACACGTATATATACATGCACTGCTTAAAGTTCTGTCCACTGAGAGGATTTCTCTTCAGCACTGTCCTTCGAGGATGTCCCAGAAAGGGACTGTAGTATTGTAGTCCAGTTTTGAGTGATGCCTGAAAATCATGCAGTACTCTTTTTAAACCAGACCCAAGACTTTTCTTCTTCCGTCACCTGAAGAAGAAACTCCTCATGAGGCTACAGGTGCAGACTGGGGAGAGAGAGCAGTGTAGCAGGAGTGGGGACCATGGGCATTTGGGCCACTACTTCCTGTAACTTGTGTTTTCAGGGCATGTCCAGGCCTGATCACATATGTACCAGTTCCATTTGATGATGGAATGCTGTTGTGCACACTCAACTTTATCGCTTGATAGGTCAGATAACATGCAGTTCATGATGAGCATCTCAGACTGCATGGTAACTTGGTACCCACGGTTAAGCAATCAGTTTGTAGGACAAGAGGTTTTTCTCAAAAGGAGATTAGTTATCCACAGAGGATATCAGGGCTTTGCTCCAAAATTAGGAGGGTCTGCACTGCAATTCACCTATAGGGGCCTGTCACAGGCTCCAGCCAGCATCTCTATCTGCCACTGACACTTTAAGCACCTCTGGATCTGTTGGATTATATGGTCAAAGTGATAGAGTAGCTCGCATACCAGTCCAGACTTGTTGCAGAGACTTCTCAAGTTCTTAAAGCCAGAAGCTTTTCAGGTGACTTGGTAAATGGATAGGGATGAAACACCCAAATGAGGAATATGCTGCCTCCAAAGTCCAAAGAGGCCCACTAGCCATTGTGCCTCTTTTTTGGTTGTAGGATGGGCCAGAAGTGACAATTTATTATTTACCACAGGATGGGTTTAGGGACCCTCTGAGCCCAGTATGAGATGAACCTCAGGTAAAACTCCATCCGTCACCTGACTTTCATATGCCTCTACTTGAGTAGGCAGATCACACTGATATTTTAGATCTCCTGGAATCAATATTAGTTCAGAGTCAGTGTCCAGTAATACCAAAATGTCCAATTATTTTATTTTCCTCACTGCACAGTTATCCTGGTAAAAGGCATAGATGTTTTAGGGAAGGCTGGGAAAAAGACTAAGAGTACAAATTTTTGGTAGGTACTGGGGTCTTTCCTCAAGAAGACTTGGTATCCTCTTTATTCAAGAGATTCTGAGTCTGTAAACTGGCTCAGGCCTGGGAACTGATTGACTCTTTTTATGATTTATGTTTTTTGCTCTCTTGACCTTGAACTTTTCTGCTTTTATGGGTTAAGTATGGATTTAGTAGCCTTCCTATCTACTTTTAGGAACACTGTAATCAATTAGCCAATGCCATACGTCTGTGCGAGTCAGACTATTCTGACTGCTGCTTTGACTCTGCTGTCCATTATGATAATCCTGCCACCTATCTTTTGGCAGGTGAGTGCTGAACTTAGCCTCTGTTACTCTGGGATCCAATTACTTCCATTGCATATAGGTTTCCCAATTCATTGATAGCAGTTCCCACTATAAGATCTGGCCTACAGAAAAGAGTGATCACAAAGCTCTTCAAGGATGCCTGGGCTCTCTCACTATTTGTTTCTCACCATAGTGGTGAAAGATGTCTTCTGGACCCTCTCAGTGTGGGTGAGTAGATCTTAAATGACAAAGCTACTCTAACATTCCAATCTCCTTAAAGACTATTGGTTTTCTTTCTCTGGAAAACCCAGACTAATACAGATTTTTTTTTATAAATGGTAATATATATATATTTATATTTATATATACATTATGTATATATTATAAATACACACAAAATTAATTGTTTCTCTGGAAAAATATATAAATACATATCCATTACATTATTATATACCAATACACATTTATATTATATTATTATATAAACATATATATGTAAAGAATTGGCTCCCATGATTATGGAGCCTGGAAAGTCCTAAGATCTGCAGTTGGCAAGCTGGAGACCCAGAATGCTGATGGAATAATTCAAGTCCAAGTCCAAATGCTTGAGAACCGGAGACTCAGTGGTGTAACTTCCAGTCTGAATCACAGACAGCAGGCAGAAAGAGTGAATTCTCCCATTTTCAGTCTTTTTGTATTCTGGCCTTTAAAGGATTAGATGAGGCCCACCCACTTTAGGAAAGGACAATCTACTTCACACAGTCTACAGATTGAGTTGTGAATCTCTTCCAGAAGTATCCCCATAGACACATTCAGAATAACATTTAACCAAATATTTGGACATTCTGTGGCCCAGTTAAATTGACATATAAAATTAACCATCACAGTTTAAATTCTTAGCCTATTTTGCATGTACATATTTACTTTTTCAAATTTTCTAAAAACAAAAAAATTGTAGCAGAGCAAAACTAAAAATGTAATGTTGGAAAATAATAGTTAGCATTTAAAATATTTACCCATGATTTATTTTGCTTTCAGTGTATTTATTCAAGTTCAGAAGAGGCAACTAAGTTATGACCAGGAAACGAAGACTATTTGGTTTATTGATGTCTGAAGAAAATACTTACTTTTTGGTACTCTTATTTCTTAAGGGATTTTATGTGGGCTTTGTTCTATAATAGATAAACAATATTTTCAAGATTTCTATTTTTTTATGATACTACAAAATGTTGAATTTTGGGTTTATTTTTTAAGACTTTTGTTTATATTTAAGTTATTGTATAATAGGTTTTACTATCAGTTCTAAATGTATAATTCAAAATTAATAATGTACATAATAGAGAAATTCAGTATTTTAAGCTAGTAGTTTTCATTTTTGTTATATTGCACCAGAAAATAACTATTGGGAGCTTTTGTTCTTAAAATGAAATTGTGAATTAAAGACAATGCTTTAAAATGTGTTTGACTTTGTGTAAAATAGTACTTTTAAAATGGCATTTTAAATTAACAGAATAAGGAATATATATGAAATATTGGGACAGGGTTTAAAACAGGTAGAAATAGAATAATAAATCTAAATTACAATGATTTCAATATATGAATGACTAAAATAATATTACTGTTGCAAAGATTTAGTAACTAAACTTTAATATATTCAGATAACATACTTATTCTGAAAGTCTTGTAATTCCATAAATATTTTAATTTCCCTTTGGACATAATCCTCAGTCCAAGCACCATATTATAATACTGAATTTTCCTTGAAATTTTAAATATTGAATATAAAACCATTCAGAGGAAAGTATAATTACTAGGATTATTATTATGTTTGACTAAATACTTTTGTAGACTTCAACATATTTTGAATGAGTAGAAAATCTCTGAGAAGTAAATTGTTTCCACAGGTGTTTGAATCCAACATGTAGAATCATATATAATTTAGTGTGATAGACACAGATTCAGTTTCCTGCACATTTTAATAATCACAATAGAATGTTAAATCTTTATTAAATGCAGAAAATAAAGATATAACAATATTTATTATAGTGTTATTATGTTAAATATATGGAAAGATAGTGGGGAGGGATATAGAAAATTTAAAACTAATTTTCATTTGTGTATACATATGCAAATTTCCACAGAAATTCTGTAACAGTATAAATGCGTTCCTGCCTTTTATTTTGGCTACTTATTAATAATTTCCATAATATAAGCATGGGATAGGGACTCCTGACAATACACAATCTTTGCCCCACCGCATTTAATATTCCACAATTTTCAGTAAATTGCCGCATTATCCCTGGATTATCTTTGTTTCAGTCTGACAATATATTTGACAATATTGATAACTGACTAATCTCTCATGTTTCTTTTTCTGTGTATAAATGTGAGAACACTAGACTACACGTTGTGGGAGACATCATGTAGTTTATTTCCTATATCTCTCCAGACTAGTTTTATTTAGTTTTCCTTTATTTTATGGAGAAATTAATACAAATTTATTCATAAAAATGTATAAAACATGTACAACTTAAAAACAAACGGAAACATTTTAAAACTATACAACTGCTTGCAATATTATGTATATGTTGAGTACTTTTATGAAAAATAAAGGTATAAAAAGTTGAAATTATACTCTAGACGTTGTATTTTAACATAATATCTCATTTAAGTGATTTACATCCAACAGTATATATGTAGACCATAATTTTAATGACTATAAACAATAGCATTGTACACATTCTAACATTAATGAGGTGAACATTTTAGTTGTCTCAACATTTTTTGCCAAATTAAATAAAGCTTCTAATACATATAAATTATCTATCTATACATCTATCTTTTTCATATTTTCCTAATTATTTCCTTCCATTAAAAGTATCTTCTTTTTCTCCTCTTAGAAAAGTACTAGCAATACAAAGATAAATGTACAAAAATATTATTATAAAGTAGCTTGAAAAAACTATTTGAAAAATGCAATCATTAAAATAATTTTATTTACATACAGAGATTTCTAAGATGTAATATTAGTAAAACAAAGGCAAGTTTTATGTTATTTATAATCTGATTTTTCTAATAATCACTGACAACTAAACCTGCTTTATACATGGAAAAACATATTGTTAAAAAAAGAAAATATTTGGTTTTTAAGAACTATGTGTTGAGGCCATAGAAATTTTTTATATATATATCAATCTTTCTCTTTTGGATTTTACAGTTTAGTGGGCACAACAAACAATTTTACCAAATGGGGTATCATGATAGGAAAGCGAAATGTGCTTTATAATTACAGAGCAGGAATATTTATTCTAGTCTAGAGGGTTAGGGAAAGCATCCTTAAGAAAAAAATTTTTTAATGAGATTTGATAAATATTTAGTTAGGGGAAAATACAGAGAAGAGAAAGGGTGTTAAAGGGTGAGAGAAATATCTGCAAACATCAGGTATGAAAGCTAGAACAGGCCTTCTGAGAAATGAAGAAAACAAAACAAGCAAAACAAAACAATTGGTATGTACAGAGTGTATAGCAAAGTGGATAAAGGTGACAGAAAACACATCTGGAGATGAGAACAAGATTATGGATAATGCATAAATAAGGCTATAGAGTCCAAGGAAATAGAATAACAATAAAAGTAATGATTCTTTTAAAAAAGAATATTATCCCCTTTTAATAGAAGTGGCTTAGATTAAACACACACACACACACACACACACACACACACACACACACACACAATTTGCCCAATATAACAAATTTGCATGAGACCAAGCCTGGTTTATAAGACTTTAGATTCATGGTTCTTATGCACTGTACCTGGTTGAAGATTTTTAAGCTAAGAAGTAATATGACTCGATTTGTGATATAAAAAATCAGCTTCTTTAGTATGGAAAATTGTTTGGAGTAGAACAAGAGGGAGGTAGGCATCAATTAGAAGATTGTTGCAGTGGTACAGATAAGATATGATGAACAAAACCTGGGTGGTAGCCATAGAGATGGAGACAGATGGATGGGTGGGGGAGATATTTCAGAGAAGAAAAGGCTGCATATGGTTATTTTAACATTGGGTAAAGGAGGAGTAAAGTATGAATCTCAAGTCTGTAATTTTGGCTACCATAAAAAATAGATTCAAATAGTCAAATTGTTCAAAGATGGAATGGGACACTAAAGAAATAGATGGAGTAAGAATGTATTGGGAATAGTGAAGTATATGATGGAAGAAAACAGAGCAGGCACAGGCTAGTAAAGACTCAAGTTTCAGAATAGTGTTAGGTTTGCAAAAACATTAGGATTTTTTCCAACTCAAAATTTCTGTAAATACATGATCCGTTTGTCTGTTTTAAATACTCAGTGAAAAATCTTCTATACTAAGAAGTTTACTTTTAAGATGGGAATGAATAGAAGGAAGATAATTTATGAAAAAAATCCTAATATTTTCATCAAATTATTTATATGACCAATGGAAAAGCCCTGTGTGTTTTATATCACTTGAAATTTCAAATGTCTATAAAATACATCAACTTCCAAAAAGTGAGGACATCCTGGTTGAAAGAGTACTCTCCCAAAGTCATGTAGAGAATAATCTATGAGATTAATATTCTGTCTCTGGTTGGTCTCTGATGACAGAGCCTGTGCATCTGCAAGTGATATTATACTGAAGGGAGGTAAAATCATTTAAAATTATGGTATATATCCTAAACTTATCATCATAATAAGGTCAGAAATTTCTCACATCACCTCTTTGAGTTTAGTGATTTTAGACGTAATCGAGTATATTAATATTTTACACTTAAGATTTATTAGACCAATGGATTTTTGTTGTTGTTAATGTACTAGACATTTAAATCTTGGTAGCATTCTATTCAAAAATGTCTTGGAAATACTGTGTTTTGAGAAATATATATATATACTTTTTATTTTATTTCAAATGTAGTCTCATATAAATGTTTAAAAATTTTGAGAATGATCAAACTAAAATGTTTACTCTCTCCACAGTGAAAATTAAGATAACCATTGCAATCATTGTTTCAGTGATGTCATGTAGAGATAAATTAATATTTGCCAAAATTATTTTTTCTGTAATAACAGTGCATATATTTATAGAACTCTTCTTTTCTACCTCTCTGAAGCTTCACACTGACCAAGATAAAGGAGATGGAAATTTAAAATACATATTAACAGGAGATGGGGCTGGCAGTCTGTTCGTAATAGATGAAAACACAGGAGATATTCATGCGGCAAAGAAATTAGACAGAGAAGAAAAGTCCCTGTACGTTCTTCGTGCCAAGGCTATAGACAGAAAGACCGGGCGGCAGGTGGAGCCTGAATCTGAATTTATAATTAAAATCCACGATATCAATGACAATGAACCAAAATTCACAAAAGACTTGTACACTGCCAGTGTTCCTGAAATGTCTGGAGTCGGTAGGTATATGTTAATCCATGTAAACTAAGTTTTTTATTTTATTTTATTTTTTGCTAAGGTAGTTATTATGGACATAAAGTTAGATGTGATCTCTTTCAAGATAAGAACTATAACTGAAACTACTATTTAGTGTTAGCTATCTCACTTCTAATTATTTTCGGTTGTATGTTTCTTAATGTTTCCTGCTATTTTGTAACTGACATCTAAAATGATTACTGAGAACAACTGTTCCATTGCATTTCAACAAACGTCTTTACCTTTACTCAAATGCCATTCAAATGGCAGTCAAGTTTAATGTATTTTGGCCTGAAATGAAAGGAATATCAAATAGTGTCAGCAGTTTTAGACAGTTTTGTTTGCATTATTTTGCATAAAAACAATTAATGCTTGTAGATGATAAATTTCTTTTGATCATCTCATTTGATCATTGAAACAACTTGATGTGGTAGGCATGGGAAATAGAACTTTAAATCCCCATTCTGTTAATTAGGAACCCTGGATTCAGAAAGATTAAGGAACTGAATTAAGATCAAATAACCTGGTAGCATAACAATATCCCAAGTCTTTTTAATATTATTTTAGCTATGTTCCATCCAGCAATGGTTTATCCTGAAAACTGAAAATAATCATTTCATTTTTTAAGGCTGCCCATAATTTTAAATGCCATTTATTATGCAATGTTTTTATCTGTATATGTAACTACATTTAGCTATAATTATATGAAAGGTTTAGATTTGTTAATGAGATAAGAGCTGACTCTTAAATTATATTTCTAAAAAAATAAGTGATATAAACTTACTATAATATCCCAAACATGTAACTGATTTTGAAAAATTGACATTTAGTTGAACATTATTTCAAAATCAGTTATAAGTATATAACTTTGACATTATTGTAATTAATACATGGGTAAGTCAAATAATTTCTTAAAGAAGAAAAACAAACATATCCACCTTTACTGAGTGATTGATATTAAATATGTATACACATAAAATATATGTCTAAATAAAAAGTATATGTATTTATATCCTGAAAATGTATTGTTCTTTTGTAACTCTCCTACCTGACTTAAAGGAAAATAAACGTATTATAGTTTTATAGATGTGATTTTCTCTGCTTTTACCTATACACATAACCATTTACAGAGAAATGTAAAGGGTGATACTTAGGAACTTTGTCAGGCTATGTGTAACCCATATATTAACAGCTAAAGCCTGTGCATAATCACATAATAAAGAATGCCTCCTCTCTAAATGAAGTAATGTACAATTATTGAATTCTAACCTTATTTTCATTATATTAGTGATTTTAATTTAAATCAAACACTTGAAAAACTACTATTATTAACTTTGAGGGTAAATGAAGTCTAATAGAATAAAATATAAAAATTCTTTATTCCCATTTTATCCTTCTTTCCAACATTGTAGTCCAATGTTCTCCTTTATACTGTCCCCCGCTACGTGATTATTTTTGTCTTAATATATTTGTCTTTTCTTTTTCTGTCTCACCAAATCCTCTCCTTGCTTTTTCCCTCTGCCTCTGCTTCTTTCTATCAAATACGCCATATTTCATTTTGGTTCAGACATATTCCTCCCCATCCCTTTTACTGGTAGTTAAAATCAAATGACTCCAATGAACTCTTTAAATCTGAAACACATTAGCATATTCTGATCAGAACACTTAATCTGGATGATACATGAGAATATATAGTGAAAGAAAATGAGATACACTTTGAATTAGGTATTTATAGCAGATTCCTACATTTTATGTTTTCCATTTTCTGTGGTCATTATACTTTGATTAAAGATTATCTATTATTTTTCTATATTTGCATGCATTCATCTCCCTCAAGGCAAATTCCTATTGTGCAATTTTGGAGGTTTCTCATTGACTGGGTAGGTCCCTCAAAAACTGATTCAGTTCCCCTCCCACACTGTCTGCCCAACAAGGAATCTATCTGTAGTTTTTCACAGATCACACAAGTAACTCACCATTGAATGCTTCATGTCCTAAACTAGGCCCTTTCTTAGAGGTACACTGCCTGTAGATTCAAATATGTGTCTAATCATATGTCTAGACAGGCCATTTAATACAGTATTTAGAATGAAGCTTCTTCATACTGGCTAGATCGAATCCCATCCTATCACCTACTAGCTGTGGAATCATGAGCAACCTCTATATGCTCCAAGGCCTGCATCCCATGTTTATCATGAGGGTAAAATAATAATACAAATCAACTGCTGAGAACTCTGCCTAGTCTACATTAAGCAATTTATAAATGTTAGATCTTGTTATGACTTTGAACTAGAAACTCTACTGGGCTTTAGAGATAAAATGTTGAACAAAAGCAGACATAGCCGTTTCCTTTGGAGAGTTTACATCACACAAAACCTACATATAACAAATGACATAAATTTGTCATTCAGCCTTCACTATATTTTACTTAATATTTGTTTAATTAAAAAGTAAATACTGGGCTTCCCTGGTGGCGCAGTGGTTGAGAGTCCGCCTGCCGATGCAGGGGATGGGGGTTTGTGCCCCAGTCCGGGAGGATCCCACATGCCGCGGAGCGGCTGGGCCCGTGAGCCATGGCCGCTGAGCCTGCGCATCCAGAGCCTGTGCTCTGCCACGGGACAGGCCACAACAGTGAGAGGCCCGCGTACCGCAAAAAAAAAAAAAAAAAAGTAAATACTTTTAAATTATTTGAGAATAAATGAAGCATATATAGCTCAGAAAATTTAGAGGGATATAAAAATCAAAGTGGTGTATTTCCTTTTATTCTGTCTTTATAAGTGAATATTTATAAAATTAGTACAAAACACATAAACCATTTTCTATCTAATTTTATTACTAAATAGTATGAACTGTAAAATGTCCTTATATTTAAGGAAAAATCTAGCCATTCCTTAGAGTTCAACACACTACATATTTTTCTTTTTCTCATTTTGCTATTATAAATAACGTATCAGTGATATGCTACCAGTGTTTATTAGTGTTTAACAACATTCTAATTATTACCATGATTCTGAGAGGGGGAACAGTATTTTATATGGGTATTTGTAGCATTTTAGCCACATTATAGGATTGATTTCCATTCTTTAATTTCTTTATTATTTTTAGGCAAGTATTTTCAGGTAGGTTCGAAGATCATATACCCATGATAAAGAGCAAATGATCAAAACCAAATTTAACAACAAAAAAATTATTAAAAGTGTCAAAAAAGGATAAAGGTGTGTTTTTACCTGTGCCCATTATGAAATGATAGCCACAGCCGAAGAAAAATGAGTCTGGTAACAAAAGAAATGTCATGAAATCAATGAATTAACTACTTGCATTTAGCATCTTGGTTATGCTTAATAATTCATATTTCAAATAACCTTCAAGTATGAAAACAATTATTAATCTATGTTCACATAAGATTATATGAAAATAAATATAAATCTGAAAACCACTCTAGTTGAACATTTGAACATTATTGTGGGATGGAAATCTCTTCTGCTTTGGTCTAACTGGGACACGAGTGGATGTTTTTTAAATGATAAAACAGTACACCTGGGACTGACTGAGTAAATTGTACTGTGTCCTCTCACAGGACATATCAATTCCATTGCAGCTGAGGAAACAGAGGCTTCAAGAGGAAGAGCTCAAGTTCTCATCTTACACTAATTAATTTTGAGAAAACATAAAAATACTTCCTAAATTCATATATTCGAATATACTGATGGAAAATAAAGCTGTTAGTTTAATCTTAATGTTCAATATATTAATTTCTAGAATCTGCATAAGCAAATATATGCAAATTTTGAGAAACATTCATTACAACTCAATTAGACAAGCTATGCGTGTGTAATGTATGCTGGATATTAAAGTAGGCTACAGAGCCAACATGGAACTCACTTTTTCTAAAGAATTTTAAAATCTATGTAAGTATCAGAGTCAACATTTTGAAAAATTGTGTGTACTATACTAGAAAATGTCCTACAAACTCATTTTGCTCAAGGAATACATGGTAGGCTTTAGTTAATGGTAGTTTTAGAATCATGGCTTGAATCTTTATAGAGTTCTAGAAAATATAAGAAAGGTCCATCAATATATTACATTACCTTTAGCTCCTAAAACTAGCTCCTTTAAAGCTCTTTTATCTTTTAAAACATAATTATATGCGACAAAGTTAAGAGAAAATAATTTAATTTTTATAAAATAAAATTAAACTGAGAGTATTGGTAAATTATAGTATTGCATGTGAGACAATTATACACTTTCTTAACTCTGGAGGGGTATATCTGCTGATCTACATATGTGTAGCAAATAATACACAGCATATCAATAGGTATAATTATATATGACTATGTTAACTACATTACAATGAGAGGCACAGATACAATAACCATATATATCTTGCATACCAAAAATTTTGGCAATTTTACCTTTTGTGTCTTGATATAAACAGGGCCTCTTTATTTTCAATTTACATTATTTAGTTAATTTATCAGAATAAAAAGCAGCAGGAGTGCTTTCAATGTTGGATTTATCTTTGAATTCACATTTCCAGTTAGCAATAAATGTATTAATTGAAAATTGTATGTGCACTGTATTCAGTGAAAAATTGTTTTCTGTCACAGTATTTTCAACCAATTAGTGCATATTCATCTTTATGATAAATTTTGCTTTTGACTTTTTTAGATAGCTCAATAATAGTAACAATATTATTAAGGAATATTTAAATTTAAAAAAATGAAAGATAAGTGATTTTTAGCAGCATAATTTAAACAAATTTCTTGAAACATGTACCATGGTTTAACACACCACATTCCCAGTAATATGGTTTCATAAAGACAGCTTCAAATTTCTAAGTACTTAAGTGTCTGTGTTTGGGTGCGGATTCATGTAGGTACATCTGTTATACAAGTGACTGCAACAGATGCAGATGACGCCAACTATGGAAATAGTGCCAAAGTGGTCTACAGCATATTGCAAGGACAGCCATATTTTTCAGTGGACCCAGAATCAGGTAACAACATCAAATACTTGGTCTTTTTCTCATTATGCAATACATCTGGATGCACATTTATAGATTTTCTATATTTAAAAAGCTATTAAGTATCATGTTTTTATTTATTCCTTATATTGATAGTTATTCCATGGATACAGAAGCAGAATTCCTATTATTTAAAAAGATTTGAATCCTTAGCCCTTTAGACTAGTATTTATTGAGTTTAAATTTATTACATTAAATACAAAATTTCACAGAGATTCAACACATTACATGTCTTAGGAAATACTCAAAACCAAAAAAAAAGTGAAAATCATCAAAATTAAGCTTATTCATCTAAAGACTTCTGACTAAAGTTAGTTTTTCTAGTCAAAAGGATAATTAAATTGATCTAGCAAAAATTTTTTCCTGAACAACAGCCCATGGAAGAATTTTTTTCTGTTCCATGAATTATGTTAAATTGGTTACGTATGGATTGAAAGACTTATCTAGGTACACTGACATCTTATCATCTGTTTGTTCTGATTAATGTCTGTAAAATGGATCTTGCATGGCTTAATTTTAAAACACAATGATTGAACTGCAAAATATTTGTCTATTTTTTCCAAAAGGCATAATAAAAACTGCATTACCAGACATGAGCAGAGAAAATAGAGAGCAGTACCAAGTGGTTATACAAGCCAAAGACATGGGTGGCCAGATGGGAGGCCTTTCTGGAACCACCACAGTGAACATCACTCTGACAGACGTCAACAACAATCCTCCTCGATTTCCCCAGAGTAAGAGAGGTTTCAGTGATACCATGTGGAAAGTTTCTCAAACACACTATGAACAGTTTAATACTTTTACTAGTAGTTTCACTACTAGTTTATGGATAAAGATGAATCCACAACCCCTCCTCCCACAGAATATCACAATTTCCCACAAATTAATTAACAGTGACTAGGATCATTTCATCATTGAGTAGGTAATGGAGAAAACAAGGAAATGAGGTTCTTTTTGGCAACTTTAATTATCTTCTTCTACCTTTTGAAGAGTTATAAAATTTTCCGGACTACCTTTCCCAACATTTCCTATGATCATCTAGTTCTTTTTCTTATCTATTTCCTGGTTATGAGTGTGGACTCTCAAGTCTGACCACCAGGCTGCAAATCCCATGTCTATCACTTGTCTTGCCTCAGTTCTCTTGTTTGTATGTAAGAATTATAATCCCTTATTTAATCAATTCTAAAACACAGGTTTGTTGATGTTTTAACGTCTCTGAAATCAGATACTATATTAAAATCAATGCAAGTTAGTTTAATTGGCCACATTTTTCTTTCTTACTGGCCCATAGTCTCATGAAATAACTTGGTTGTGATGGCATCTGAGATATATTAGAGTTTTCTGGTATCTGTTACCTACCTGTGATGATTAAATCAGTTAATAGCCTTTCAGTTGTCACGATTTCTATGTTAAACTATGGATTCTTTGCAAGCCATGAGGTCCTACAAAAACAGACTAATTCTCTGCTGAAAATATTTCTATGTTGCAGCAAATAAAATTATAAGAAGTCCTATCTTGAAATGTTCTGTTAAGGGCCCTGAAATTTCAATTTATAACATTGATTCCAATACAGTAAAGCATTTTTTCAAGCTAATCAAATTTGAAATACTTGATGATACAGCTCTAGATGGTGGACATGTACAAATGACAAATATTAAAAAATAAACTTTGCTGAGAATATAAATAATAAGACTAATTAACATAAATCTAAACTTTGCATTCAGGTTCCTTAAACATAAACTGAAAAAGTATGATGTGATGAATTCTCAAATGACTTGCCACTCTATAATTTTATGATCTATTATAATCTCAGCAGAAGGTTTGGAACTCTAATAGTAATAGTAAAAATGTTCTTGAACTAAGAACTGGGCTAAGCATGTTAAAGACGTCATTTCATGGAATCTTCATAACAAACCTACGAGTTAATAGCTATCATCATCTCTATTTTATAGATGTGTAAATTAAGGGTTAGAGAATTTAACTAACTTGCCTAGTGATGAAAATTCAAATCCAGGGCAGTTGGATTTAGAAGTCCCTCTTCTTAACCACCAAGCAAATTGGAAAGAGAACAGACTTTGAAGTCAGGAAGACTTAGTTTTGCCTTCTGCTTTTCCCAGCTTTAAAGGATGATTTCCTTGAGCCTTATCTGAGGATAATACACCTGCCTTCATTCTATAAGGACTAATGTTAGAATTAAATAAACTAACATAGAGGGCCTTTGGCCTTATATAGATTTCAACATACAGTAAATGTTTAAAAACATTTCTAACTTTCATTAACATTTTTTGTGATATTTTCCTATCATCTCTTAAATAAATCCTCACAAACTAAAATGCTTTCATGAACAGGACAATGTAATGGCTGAAACTGCAGGAGACAGAAACATTCATATCCCACTTAAAGACATTAACAAGCAAAAAAAAAAAAAGAAAGAAAGAAAGAACTTGCTGTGTGTGGATTTCTTTTTTTCTATCCCTGAGTTAGAATATAAGAATAATGCATGTTCTAAATCATTTAGTATAAGTAAAGATGTGTAATGACAATGTTGAATGCTTCAGATAAGCAGTAAATAATTGTTGTCCTTGCCCTCTTAAGTCAAAAGTTCTGGATTCTAATATCAGGACTACCATCTATTATCTAAATAACCTTGAGACATTCACTTAATCTTTCTGGAACATATATTTCTCATTTACAAAATGAGAGTACTCTGCCTTTATAAATTATTTTTCTAACTTAATAAATCTATAATTTTTTATGGCTTACAGTTCAATATGATGAAAAACTCTAATTTGAAATTAATTTATTTAAGTAAAAAAGGCAGACAAAATGAAAGATTTTTGTTATCTAAAGATGAAACAGCTTTGATTTAATTTTCAGGTACGTATCAATTTTATTCTCCTGAGTCTGTACCTCTTGGAACTCATCTTGGAAGGATAAAAGCCAATGACCCTGATGTGGGGGAAAATGCTGAGATGGAATACAGCATTGCTGAAGGAGACGGAGCAGACATGTTTGATGTCATCACTGACAAGGATACACAGGAAGGGATTATAACTGTCAAACAGGTTTCTTCTTGCTGTCTTCATTTCCTCATTGAGTGCTTTATAGTTTATTTTTGCTTTTCAAGGAAGAAAAGCCTAGGATTTATTTTTCCCATCCTTTACATGCTTCTATCCTTCATATAAGTGGGAACAGTTGCGATTTCACTTCAAATAAGTTAAGCATCTTTATCATTGACACTTAAAAACTGATATAAAACCTCAACAGCTTGTGCTTATAGTAGACAACAATCAAACAAGGATTAGATACTCTCAAAAGTCTTTGTTTTATATTTCTCCATGGTATTATTTCATTCACTGTTTAAAATATTTAAATTGTTAAGTGTGATGGCTTATTAAAATAGATGAAGCCTGAAGATGCTTGATTTTTAAAGCAGTGGAGAACATTATAAAGTGTTACACAGAATAATCAGGCTAAATACTGATTACTTTATATCACCCTAATTTCCCTGCTTTCATTCACATCTTTTTTTCCACAGTGGTCAGATTAATAATTTTTTTTCTTTTTAAAACAGTTTTAGAACTGTAGGACTTAAGGAAGCAACTTATGTGAATGGTTTGTTAAATCTCAATTTTATGTTTCTGCTGATTTAAAATTTTTATAATTTTAATAATAATAATATAGTAATAAATAGCCTATGTATTTACTAGCTAATACTTCATTTACCTATGACTACCAAAATGTAAAATGCATTACTAAGTGTGAATCAAATCTTAATGTGTATACTATTGTATTGAATTACTCCTTATAAGTGTGTAAGGCAAAAAAAATTTCCTAAATTATTTGTTATACCCATGAAGCAATAATTGGGAAAGTTATTTAACCAGAATTACTGGGACTATTAAGAGAGGTGGCTATTAAATTTTGAAATTGTCTTCCATTTTTATGTCTGCTATATTATACTAATTTTTCTTATTTTATTTAACTTCAGAATTTAGATTATGAAAACAAAATGCTGTACACTTTAAAAGTGGATGCAAGTAACACTCACCCTGATCCACGATTCCTGTACCTGGGACCTTTCAAAGACACAGCTGTGGTCAAAATATCTGTGGAAGATATGGATGAGCCTCCTGTGTTCAGTAAAATTTTTTACTTGATAGAAGTAGATGAAGATGTAAAGGAAGGCAGCATCATTGGACAGGTTACAGCATATGACCCAGATGCCATGGACAATTTAATAAAGTAAGTATTTTGAGAAAACTTAAGTTTGAAGAAAAATGATAACCTCACTATTTATAAGCTGTGTGAAAAAAAATGTACCATGTATGATCAAGTACAGCAATACAACCAAACACTTCCATAGCACAGACTTTTAGCTGGGCAGTCTTCTAAGTGCTCTGGATATATTATTTCATTTGAATCTTATCACATATTACAAGGTAGCTCCTGTTATTATATCTTTTGTAAATGATAAGACTAAGGTACCGAACATTTAAATAACTTGCCAAATAATTAGTCACTGGCAAAGCTGGGTTTGAGGTTCAGGCTGTCTGGCTCCAGTGTCCATGATTCTAATCCCTTAGTTATTGATGTAATTCTTGTCTCATTGCCCTTCTTTGATAAATCATAGTTCGAATAATAAGATATCTAAACAAATACATTTGAAAACAAGTTCTTCTAGAAAAGCTTAAGAGATACCTTGAAAACTGATGAAAAACATCTTTTGAAAATAGTCCCTAGGCACATTTTACATCAAAATTTTTGAGAAGCAAAATATCAATTATATTCCATTAATAAAACAGAGAATTGGTAAAATGAGTGATATTTGAGAACAGTAAAACTATTAAAAATTGGTATACTGCAGAATAGTGTAATACTTTCCCAAAATTTGAATATTGTATTAACCATTTAAAAGTTTTCAAATATGCCAGAAACTATGCTTAAGGAGAATATAAATATAGTTGTGACATAAATGGATGAATAGGATGGGTGGATGAAGATGGGTAGGTATGTTGATGAAGACAAAAGAGACAGACAAATAATATATTATCTGTTAATGTGTGTGGCTAGTAAAATACCTAAAATTATGCTTTGTTTAAAATTTAATTTTTTATCCAACAAGGACCGACTGTATAGCATATGGAACTGTACTAAATATCTTGTAATAACCTGTAATGGAAGAGAATGTAAAAAAAATTATATATTTATATGTATATATAACTGAATCATTTTGCTGTATACCTAAAACTAACACAATATTGTAGTAAATAAACTATATTTCAATAAATTTTTTGATCAAATTTAATTTTTAATTAAGGAAAATAAATGGTTAAATATTTATTGGGAATGCCCAGATTTCCTGGAATTCATGTCATACCATCACATAGAAAATCAGTAAGCACAATACTAAGTATATAAGTATTAAATTTAGTTTAAAATGTAATAACTATTCATGTTAATTTACAAAGCAACGTTTGTTGAACTAAATATGCCCTAATTTATATTTAATTTGTTGGTCAATTAATATATTTTTAAAATAAAGAAAGTTTGTGAAATTTTAATCTGTAGTTAGTACTCAGAGTTTAGCTTGAAATATTTGGTTAGTTTTAGGTTAATTAGAATAGAATTGACTTAACTTTCTCTTTTAAATAAATGTTCAGGTTTAAATTATATATTTTGTATATTGTTAATTAATTTAAAAACATGACTTATAATGATACCAATGCATAAAAGATTATTTTACTGACACTTTTGTATCAGCATACATGAAATGGATTAATTTAAAATTTTCATATTATATAAAACAAAACTCCTAAAATGAAATGAATAAGTAATCTAGTTTTCCAGTGGTCTACACATATGTTCCAGCATTTTTATATCCAAAATGTTTATTTATCTTTTACTGAAATTGAGTGTGGCTGATTGGTTTTGGCAACTCTTATATGTGCATTTTTTGTGTGTGTTCTTTGCAATATTGCAATAGAAATAAATCACCACTTATATTAAAAATGGATAAGGGAATGTCCATACCAATAGCTATAAATGCTCAGTAAGTATCTGTTCTTGATAGATTTTGCAATTTTCAAAAAATAGTAGTCAATGTCTTTTCTACTTCAATTGTGGCACCAGATTCATGACATGAGACAAATATTTTGCCTATCCTTTCCTCTATAAAATAATTATCATTTATTGAGCCCTTGCTATGAGCTGGAGACTATCCAAAGAGCTTTATATTTATTAGATCATTTAAACCTCATCACAACATTATAAGGTGAGTATAACTGTTATCACCTACATTTTTTAAAAGTTTTATTTTATATTGGAGCAAAGTTGATTAACAATGTGTTAGTTTCAGTTGCACAGCAAAGTGATTCAGTTAGACATATTTATGTATCTATTATTTTTTCAAATTCTTTTCCCATTTTGGTTATTACAGAACACTCAGCCAAGTTTCCTGTGCTGTACAGTAGGTCCTTATTGATTATCTAATTTTAAATACAGTAGTCAGGCTCACAGACTTAGAGAACGAACTTATGGTTAAACAGGGGGTAAGGGGGAGGAGGAGGGATAGATTGGCAGTTTGGAATTGACACGTACACCTACATTTTAAAAAAACATAAATTGAGATGCAAAGAGTTTAAGGAACTTTACTAAGGACACTGAACAAATAATTAGCAGACTGAGGTTTAAACTACTGATGATCTGAATGCACAGCCAATATATCTTTAGCAGATATATTTTGCTTTCTTACTGACCAAATTATTAATTAGAGATAATTAATATTGTTTCACATTCATAAACTGCTTTGACCGACCTCAGTGGTACAAAGCAAAGCCTCAAGGACAAAATTATACAAAAAGCAAAATATGGCTTTTGTCCCTCAGAATTTGGTCTAGTTTTTCATCATTTTTTCCATTTCCCACAATAGGCAATTTCTTTTTTTTCCTTCCAGCTTTATTGAGATATAATTGACATACAGCACTGTAAAAGTTTAGGGTGTACAGCATAATGATTTGATGCGCATACATCATGAAATGATTAATGCAATAAGTTTAGTGAGCATCTATCATCTCATATAGATACAAAGTTAAAGAAACAGAATTTTTTTTCCTTCTGAAGAGAACACTTAGGATTTACTCTTTAACAACACCTATATATAACATACAGCAGTGTTAATTATATTTATCATGATGTGTATTATATCAATATCACTAGTACTTATATATAACTGAAAATTTGTACCTTTTGGCTGCCTTCATCCAATTCTCCCTCCACCTAGCCCCATCTCTGGTAACCACAAATATGATCTTTATGAGTTTGTTTTTGAAGTATAATTTTCTTACAACACTATGTTTTTTCCTGTTGAGCAACATAGTAATTCAAAATGTCTATACATTTCAAAATGATCACCATGATAAGTCTAGCTACCATCTGCCACCTTACAAAGGTATTACATAGTTATTAACTAGATTCCCCACACTATACATTTCATACCTATGGCTCATTTATTTGCCAAGTAGAAGTTTGTACCTCTTAATCTCCCTCACCTACTTCTTTCCTCCCCTATACCTTCCCCTCTGGAAATTATCTGTTCTCTGTAACTGTTTCTGTTTTGTTATGTTTGATCATTTGTTTTGCTTTTTACATTTCACATACAAGCAAAGTCATACAGTATGTGTCTTTCTCTGTCTTATTTTATTTACTCTAGATCCATCCATGCTGTCACAAATGGCATAATTTCATTCTTTTGATGGCTAAGTAATATTCCATTGTGTATATATGTATATATACCACATCCTCTTTATCCATTCATTTATCACTGGGAACTTAGGTTGCTTCCATATCTTGGATATTGTAAATAATGCTGCAATAAACGTAGGGGTGTATATATCTTTTCTAATGAGTGTTTTCTTTTTCTTTGGATAAATATCCAGGTGGAATTGCTGGATCATATGGTAGTTTGGTTTTAATAGTTTTGATGAATCTCCACACTGTTTCCCATATTGGCTGCACCAATTTATATTCCCACCAACAGTGCATGAGAGTTCCCTTTTGTACACATCCTGTCAGCCTTTGTTGTTTGTTGTTTTTTGATAATAGCATTATGACAGTTGCGAGGTGATATCTCACTGTGGTTTTGATTTGCATTTCCCTGATGATGAGTGACGTTGAGCATCTTTTCATGTGCCTGTTCACCATCTACATGTCTTTGAAAACACGTCTATTCAGAACCTCTGCCCATCTTTTAAACAGGTTGCTTGGTTTTTGTATATTTTGGCTATTAACCACTTATTGGATCTATTTTGGCTATTAACCACTTACTGGATCTATCATTTGCAGATATCTTCTTCCATTCAGTAGGCAGCCATTTCATTTTGTTGATTGTTTCTTTCACTGGTCAAAAACTTTTTAGTTTGATTAAGTCCCATTTATTTATTTTTGCTTTTGTTTCCCTTGCTTGAGTAGATATATCCAAAAAATATTACTAAGACCAATGTCAAAGAGCTTATTGCCCATGTTTTCTTTTAGAACTTTTATGGTTGCAGTTCTTACATTTAAGTCTTTAATCCATTTTGAATTTATTTTTATGCATGGTGTGTAAAAGTAGTCCAGTTTGATTCTTCTACATGTATCTGTCCAGTTTTCCCACAACCGCTCATTGAAGAGACTATCTTTTCTCCATTGTATATTTTTGCCTCCTTTGTGGTAGATTAATTGCCCATGTAAGTGCAGGTTCACTTCTGGGCTCTCTATTCTGTTTCAATGATTTATGTGCCTGTTTTTGTACAAGCACCATACTGTTTTGATTACTGTAGCTTTGTAGTATAGTTTGAAATCAGAGCTCATGATACCTCCAGCTTTGTTCTTCTTTCTCAAGATTGTTTTGGCTATTCAGGGTCTTTCATGTTTCATACAAATTTTAGAATATTTCTTCTAGCTCTGTGAGAAATCACTTTGGTATTTTGATAGAGATTGTATTGATTCTGTAGGTTGCCTTAGGGAATATGGATATTTTATATACATTATACACAGAACTGATTCTTATAATCCATGAACATGGTATATCTTTCCATCTGTTTGTGTATTCTTCAATTTCTTTCATCAGTGTTGCATAGTTTAGCAAGTACAGGTCCTTAACCTCTTTAGATTTATTCCTATGTATTTTATTCTTTTTGATGTGATTGTAAATGGTATTGTCTTCTTAATTTCTCTTTCTGATAGTTCATTTTTAGTGTCTAGAAATATAACAGATTTCTGTATATTAGCAATAATTTTGTATCTTCCAACTTTACCAAATTATTGATGAGTTCTAGTATTTTTTTGGTGGCATCTTTAGGATTTTCTAAGTGTAGTATCATGTCATCTGCAAACAGTGACAGTTTTTATTCTTCCTTTCTAATTTGGATGACTTTTATTTCTTTTTCTTGTCTGACTGCTGTGGCTAGGACTTCCAAAACTATGTTGAATAAAAGTGGTGAAAGTGTGTATCCAGGTCTTGTTACTGATTTTAGAGAAACTCTTTCAGCTTTTCAACACTATGATTTTAGCTGTGGGCTTGTAATATATGGCCTTCATTATGTTGAGGTATATTCCATCTAAACCCACTTTGTGGAGAGTTTTTTTCTTATATAAATGAATGTTGAATTTTGTCAAAAGCTTTTTCTGCATCTATTGAAAGATCATATGATTTTTATTCTTCAATTTGTTAATGTGGTATATCACATTGATTTGCAAATACTGAACCATCCTTTCTTCCCTGGGATAAACCCCATTTGATCATGGGCTATGAACCTTTTAATGTATTGTTGAATTCATTTTGCTAACATTTTGTTATGGATTCTTGCATCTTTGTTCATCAGTGGTATAGGCTTGTAATTTTTTTGTGTTATCTTCATCTGGTTTTGGTATCAGGATGATGCTGACCTCTTATCCTTTTTAATTTTTTGGAATATAGTTTGAGAGATTGGTGTTAACTCTTCTATAAATGTTTGGTAGCATTCATCTGAGAAAATATCTGGTCCTGGATTTTTGTTTGTTGGGATTTTTTTTAAATTACTGATTCAATTTTATCACTGGTAACAAAATAATTTTCTATTTCTTCCTGGTTCAATCTTGGGAGGTTGCACATTTCTAAGAATTTGTCCATTTCTTCTAGGTTGTCCATTTTCTTGGTGTATAATTGTTCATAATAATCTCTTATGATCCTTTGTATTTCTGTGGTGTAGGTTGTAACTTCTCCTTTTTCATTTCTGATTTTGTTAATTTGGGCCCTCTCTCTTTCTTCTTAAAGAGTCTGGCTAAAAGTTTATCAATTTTGTTTATCTTTACCAAGAACCAGCTCCTAGTTTTATTGATCTTTCCTATTGTGGTTATTTTTTGGTCTCTATTTCATTTATTTCTGCTCTTATCTTTATAACTGCTTTCCTTCTACTAACTTTGGATTTTATTTTTTCTTCTTTTCCTAGTTCCTTTAGATGTAGTTAGGTTGTTTCTTTGAGGTTTTTCTTGTTTCCTGAGATAGGCTTTTCTTGCTATAAACCTCCCTCTTAGACCTGTTTTGGCTGTATCCCAAAGGTTTTGGGTCATTATGTTTTTTTCACTTAGTCCATTTACATTTAAAGTAACTGTTGAGAGGTGAGTACCTATTGCCATTTTGTTAATTGTTTAGGGGTGGTTTTATAGTTCTTTTTTGTTCCTTTCTTCTTCGTTTTCTCTTCTCCCTTTTGATTTGATGGCTGCCTTTAGTGTTTTGCTTGGATTCCTTTCTCATTTGCATGTATGTATCTGCTATAGATGCTTGAGTGGTATCAGGATGATGCTGGCCTCTTGGTATGAGTTTGCAATTATTCATTCTTCTTTAAATTTTTGGAATAATTTCAGAAGGACAGGTAATAACTCTTATATAAATGTTTGGTAGAATTCATCTGTGAAGACATCTGGTCCTGAACTTTTGTTTGTTGAGAGTTACCGTGAGGTTGTTACCATGAGGTTTATATATAGCCATCCATATATATATGATTATTTTAAGTTTCAGATCTCTTAAACTCAAACTTTAACAACCCTGCATTTTTTACTCCCCAGCCCCATTCCACATTTACTGTTTTGACATCATATTTTACATCCTTTTGTTTTGTGTATCCCTTAGTTATTTATTATATATATAGATGATTTTACCACTTTGGTCTTTTAACCTTCCTACTAGCTTCATACATCGTTGATTTACCACCTTTACTGTATACTTATCTTTACAAAAGAGATTTTTCCTTTTGTAATTTTCTATTTCTAGTTCTGCTTTTCTTTTCTACTCAGAGAAATCCTTTTTCTTTAAATTTGGTTTGGTGGTGCTGAACTCTTTAGTTTTGGCTTGTCTGTAAAACTTTTGATATCTCCATCAAATCTGAATGAAACCTTGCCCGGGAGAGTATTATTGCTTGTAGGTTTTTCCCTTTTCATCACTTTAAATATACTGTGTCACTCCCTTCTGGCCTGTATAGTAACTGCTGAAAAGCTGACTGATAGCCTTATGGGAATTCCCTTGTACATAATTTGTGGCTTTTTCCTTGCTGCTTTTAATATTCTCTCTTTATCTTTAATTTTTGTAATTTAGTTACAATATATCTTGGTGTGGTTCTCTTTGGGTTGATCCTGTTTTGGACTCTGCTTCTTGGCCTGAATGCCTGTTCCCTTTCTCAGGTTAGGGAAGTTTTCTGCTATAATGTCTTCAAATATGTTCTCTGCCCCTTTCTCTCTCTTCTCCTTCTGGACCCCAAAATGTGAATCTTAGTATGCTTAATGTTGTACTAGAGGTCTCTTAAGTTGTCCTCCTTTATTTTATTTTTTTTCTTTTTGTTGTTCAGCTTCAGTGATTTCCACTACTCTGTCTTCTTCCAGCTTGCTGATCTGCTCTTCTGTATCATCTAATCTGTTGATACATTCTGGTCTATTTTTTATTTCAGTTATTGTATTCCTCATGTATTTTGGTTCTTCTTTATATTTTCTTAACTCTTTGTTAAAATCTTCTAACTTGTCACTTTGTTCATCCAATCTTCTCCCAAGTTCTTTGAACATTTTTATGATCATTACCTTGAACTCTTTATTGTGTTGATTGCTTCTCTCCACTTCACTTACTCCTTCTTGTGGGGTATTATCTTGTTCCTTCATTTGGAACATATTGCTCTGTCACCTCATTTTGCCTAATTTGCTGTTTTTATTTCTATGTATTTGGTAGGTTGGTTACATTTCCTGACCCTGGAAGTGACCTTTTGTAGTAGATGTCCCATGTGCCCCAGCAGTGCACTCCCCTCTAGTCACCAGAGCTATATCCTCTAGGGGTGCCCTCATGTGGCCTGCATGGTTCTTCTGTTGAGGCAGATTGAGTATTGCAGATGGTCTGGTAGGAGTGGCTGGCCCCAGGTCTAGTTGGTTACCAGGCTCTGCCTTGTGTGGAGGCTGCAGGCTACTGGGTCTCAAGGGGCAGGGTGACATGGTAGCTGGCTCTGGGGCCCCAGATATCCTGGGGCTATTACTGGCCCACAGGTGGGCAGAGTTGGTGACTGGGGTGATTGTGGGGCCAGGGATCCTGAATTTCATGTCAGCCTGTTGTTGGACAGAGCGAGGTCCCAGGGGATCCCTGGACTGGTGTCTGCCCACAAGTGGGTGATGTTGGGTACTGTGGCTAGTTCTGGGCCCTAGTGGCAGAGCTGGGTCTTGGAGTCTCTGGTTTCAGGGACCAGGGGCCCCAGAGTTGGTGCCAGCCTTCTGTGGGGTAGGGATGGGGCCCAGGGGGTCCTGGGGCTTGTGCCTGCCCACTGGCTGATGAGGCTGGTCCCAGGGCAAGTGCCAGCCCACTGTTGGGTGAAGCATGTTAGTACACCTATTAAAATATCCCCAAAATCGTCCCCCAAAGTTTCCTAATTCCCCTTTGTAATACTTCCCTCCCATACATCCTGGAACCAAACCCTGTTCCCAGGCAAACAATGAACTACTTTATGGCAATATAGATTAAATTTGATTGGATTTTCTTGACTTTATACAAATGAAATCATACAGTATTTATTCTCTTCTGTCCAACTTCTTTCATTTAGCGTAACTATCTTGAGATTTTCCATATTGCTGTGTGCATTAATAGTTTAATTTTCTAATTGCTGAATAGTATTCCAAAGTGTGGAAATACCACAATTTGCTTATCTGTTCATTGCTTATCTGTACTTATTCATTGATATTTTGCGTTGTTTCAAATACTTGGATATTATAATACATTTATACACATTTGTATATAAGTACACATACAAATATTTGTGTATCAGTATTTGTATAGTTACATGCATTCACTTTTCTAGAGTAAATATCTAGGAGGGTTATGATTGGAACATGTGGTGGTTATATGTCTAACTTTTAAAATGGTTATACAATTTTAAATTCCTATCAGCATGTGTGATGGTTCCAATTTCTCTACATCCTCACCAACCCTTGGTACTGTCAACTATTTTAATTTTAGCCATTCTAATAGATGTATAATAATATCTCCATCACCTTTATGGCTAATGATGTTGAGCATTTTTTTCATATGTTTATATGTCACCAATACATGTTTTTTGATGAAGTGTCTATTCAAAATTTGCCTAAATTTTACTGGGTTATGTCTTTGTTATTGATTTGAAGACACACACACACACACACACAAACACACACACACTGGATACAAGTCCTTTATCAGATATATGATTTGCAAATATATTCTCCCCAAGTCAGTGGATTGTATATCCATTTCCTTAAAGTGACTTTCAAAGAGCAAAAATTCTCAATTTTAATAAAATCCAGTTTATTAACTTTTAAATTTATGGATGAAGCTTTTAGTGTCTTATATAGGAAGCATCTGCCTAATCTCAAAATTCTCATTCTATTTTTTTTTCATGTAGGAGATTTATTGCT
Organism: Monodon monoceros; assembly: GCF_005190385.1. Lineage (NCBI taxonomy): Eukaryota > Metazoa > Chordata > Mammalia > Artiodactyla > Monodontidae > Monodon > Monodon monoceros. The sequence goes on along the minus strand of NW_021703768.1, from coordinate 22,934,484 downwards.
TTTAGTCATATTTATATCTATGATTCATTTTAAGTTAATTTTTATATGGTGTGAGTTATGGATCAAAGTTTTTTTTTCTTTTTTGTATATGGTTAGTTTACATTGGAAATGCAATGTTTCCTGCACCATTGGTTGAAAAGACTATACTTTTCACTGAATAAACTTTGTACATTTGTCAAAACTCAATTGTTTATATAAGTATGAAACTAACTCTGGACTCTCTTCTATTCCAATTATATATTTATCTATGTTTACAAAAATGCCACACTGTTGTATAGCTTTATAAAAAAAGTCTGTAAATTAGGTAGTATTCGTCATTTAACTTTTTTTTTTTCTACCTGAAGTTGCTTGGTAATCCTAGGCCCTTTACATTTTCATATATCAAGTGCTATAAAAGAGTCTCCTGAAATTTTCATCGGGATTGTGTTGAGTCCATTGATCAATGTAGGCAGAATTGATAATAACTTAATGATACTGAATATATTAATCCATATACAATGTGCATTTCTCCACTCATGGAGGGTTTTTTCAGCCATGTTTTGTGGTTTTATGTCTACATATCAAGAACATATTTTATATTTTTTGTTGCTTTATTGCACTGGCAAGAACGTCCAGGACAACGCTAAATAGAAGTGATAAGAAGAGAAGTCCTTTCCTTCCTCCTTGTCTTATGAAGAAATTAGTTTTTCATTATTAAGTATGATGCTGTTAGTCAATTTCTGCTTTTGTATTTAAAATATGTTCCTTATAGAATCATATAGCTGTGTTTTGCTTTATTGCACAGTGTAACATTCTGTTCCTTTTAATTGTGATGTTTAGACCATGTATATTTAATGTGACTATTGATACTATTAGGTTTAATTAATCATCTTGCTATTTGTTTTCTTATTGCTCCATCTTTGTTTCATCTTTCTTATTTTCTGCTTTCTTTGGATTAATACTGTATTTTATTTTGCATTCCTTTTTATTTCCTTTTTTTATGTTATCACTCTTTAATTTCTTTCTTTTTTTTTTGCTGGGTATAGAATTTTAGATTGAGGGTAGTTTTTTTTTTTTTTTTCTAGCTCTATAGTAAAGATTTTTCACTGCCTTTATGTTTATTTTTTCTCTTTGTAACTTAGTTGTTCCTTAGGATGCATTTAAATTTTGTCACTGGTTTTAAGCAATTTGATTACGATGTGATTTTCTATAACATGCTTCATATATTTTGTACTTGAAGTTTATTAAGCTTCTTGGATCTGTGAGTTTATGAGTTTTCTCAAACTTGGAAAACTTTTCAACCACTCTTTCTTGAATAATTTCACCCTACCCTCCTCTCTTTTAGATCATTTAATTATGTTAGGTGTCTTGAAAGTGCAACACAACTCACTGGTGCTCTAATTTTTAATCCCCCCACCATAATCATTTAAAATATTTCCCATTCATCTTCAAGTTTACTATTTTTTTTCTTGCAATATCTAACCTGCTTTAATTCCATCAGAGTATAATTTTCAACTCACAGACTGTAGTTTCTCCTCTAGAAGTTCTATGGAAGATATATATCTATATCTATTTATCTATCTATATCTATATTATTTCCTTAACCTTTTCTCTAGTTAAATATAGAGAATGCATTTTAAATAACTTTTTAAATACCACTGTCAGCTAATTCTGTCAACCGTGTCATTTCTGGGTTAGTTTCAATTGACAGATTTTTCTTTGCAGTCACATTTCCCATTTTTGCTTACCTGTGATTTTTGATTGCCTGACAAATATTGTGTTTATGCTGTGTTAACTGTGTGATAGCTTTTCATTTCTATAAATACTATTGATCTGTGTTCAGATGTGTGGCTAAGTTACTTGAAACAGCTTAAACCTTTTGGCCCTTGCTTTAGCAGCCCTTTGTCTAGATCTAATTTTGCCCCATAAATCAAGTAAGACATTTCTGAAATTCTACCAAAGCCCCATGAGTTATGAGCTTTCTACTTTGGCTGATGGGAATTATTTCCAGACACATGCCAGTTCAATTGTGCTCCCTCTGGCCCTTATAATTGGTTACATCTATGGCTTCATTTTATCTGCTCTCATGCATGCTCTGATTAGCACTCAGCTGAAGAGTTGAGCAGGATCCTCTTAATATTTCTGTGGCTCTCTCTCTGTGAAGCTCTATCCTATGAAGTCCTCTGCCCAGCAAATTCTACCCACCTTGGTCTCCCTGGACTCTCAGCATTATCTCCTGAATTCAAGGGATTGACAGGTTCCATCTGGGCTCCCACTTCCTGCATTATTGTTTAGAAACCCTCCCAGGCAGCAGCCAGTTTTGAGGATCACATCATTTCTTCCTCTTTTCTCAGGAATTACCCTCTCTGTCTCCTGGTATCCAATGCTTCAAAAATAATTGTTTCATATATATTTTTTATTTGGATTTTAGTGGGTTTTGGCAGGGTGTGTGTGTGTGTGTGTGTGTGTGTGTGTGTGGTAAATCCAGCCCCTGTCATTTTATATTTGAAGAGGACATTCAAAATATCATTTTGAACATGTTTTTGATAATATAATTGTAGCCATTCATTTTAGATAAAATGGATTGCATAGGTAATTTTGTAACAAATAAGACATCTATAATTCTCCCCTCAGTAGATACTCCAGTGCTATTTATTCTACTTTCATCAAGTACTTCATCTTTTAAACAGTTTATCAATCTATTTTTTTAATTAAGTAGAGCTTATATAATATATATGGGTTTATGTATTTTACTAATTGTGAATATTTGCTAATGTCATTACAGTTCTTGATAAACTTCTATTGTATAGATAACATACTATCATGTAGGTAATGCATCACTGATGAAAATTTAGATTGTCTGGAGATATATATCTGATAATTTCCTCATGATACAATTTTAGGAGAAAAATTTCTTGATCAGAGACTGATAGTAAAACTTGCAACCTTGCTTTATGGTATATAAAAGTGGCTAATACCTTTTTAAGTCCATAGCTCTTCCAGAAATATTTACTTTTTATAGGGTACTCAAGTCTTGAAAAAACAATAAGCAGTAGTTTTACCTGTAAAATCTCAAGAATTATGACAAAGGGAAGAAAAATATTTGGAGAACAAATGAATCTGAAATTATGTTCCTAAAATTATACTGTCAAGTCTGACAAAATATAAGGCCATGCCTGAAAATATAACATTAGACTGATTCCTGTTAGCATAAAAATGTATGCAAAAAAAAAGCTTTAGATATTCAATTATAGTGTGAAAAACAGCAATAATTCAACAAGGAGACAACATTATAATATTTAACTCTTTCGTTTGCTCTGATAGCATTTAGAAGGATGATTGATCCCCAGAGCAGAAATAGGCTATGATAAACATCATGGAACATTTTCCAGGGAAAGTTTGGGAAGTAATTCTCACCCACCAGTAAATCTGTTCAACAAACATATTTTCTGAAATACATCTGCCACTTGCAACATAAGATTATGGTTACAATTAGCAGCTGTTGTCAGCTCCACTTCACCTCATTAGTAATCATGGATTTCCTAAGTTATAGCTTTACAGCTATAACTTGATTGTAGCTTTACAGGTTCTGAAAGAACATGTTGTCTCATTTCACACCAATTTTATGCTCAACATATTTAAAGGTTCAACGAATTTTAGAAGAAATCAGTTCTACCACAGTCAAATAGAGAAGTAAATACAAAACAAACTTGCTGGTGAGAAATTTAGTTATGTCACCATAAAATGTACATGATTCCACCATAAACTGGAATAAGTGCCTTCATATATACCAGTACTTCTATAATATTTGCTTGATTTTATTAGAGTAAAATAATAGTAATTTTAAAATCATGTCAATAATATTTGGAAAAAAATAAAGGTTTGAACTATTTGTTGAAGCAGTATAGCCATTCTCAAGGAAGGTTTCATAGTTTGTAGCTAGAAAACACATTTCTGGAAAGCAGTAGCTGGAAAAGAATGAGCAAACTCATAGCCTAATTATATTGATTATATTATATAATTATATTGACTTAGTGGAAGATGTACCTGGAATTCAGGAAAGGAAAAGGAATACTATCTTTGATGTATTCCTACATATTACTGATTTGTTCTGGTGTAATTTAATTTACATGTTTTTTTGTAGTAGGTGAAAATATAGGGATCTGCTATGTGTTTAATTCTTAATCGTAGAGCTTAAAAAACAAACAAACTAGAACCAGAGTTCAGCTTCCACAGTGTCAGCTCACTTGTGATCTTTTTACCTTGTTATTTTTGCTGCCTATATGATTGGCTCCTGTTTCTGCAAAACATATTCATTCAAAAAATTATGCCAATTATCTTTTTTAAAACTTGTTAGATCAATAAAGTATTGTTTTAATAAGCCATCTGCTGGGATATAGAGACAGTTTTGTCTCACGTTATGTGTTTATCAGCTTCTTTTTGGTCATTTGTTGTAATCCAGTGTACTTATTATTAATAGGTAAACCAGAACATCCTATTCTGTGTTGAAAATAGAGCACTGGCTGATAAATAAATGAAAATTATCTCTGGGCTTTGAAAAACTGCAAGAAATCATTTGCAGTGGGGCAAATTTATAAATACAGATCTGGAAGTTTGCAGAGTTAATGTTAAAGTGAACTATTTAAAAATCATCAAAGTGACCCTCCTTCATGAATTATTAACTTGAAAACAGTGCTTTTCAAGGTTGAACCTAAGAGTAGGGCAGCCAGAAACACAGACCTATTTTGATCCCACATAAGCTCAAAGTGAGTCAAAGCTAGATTTGTATAATGTTAGAATTGTTAACTATTCCTCAATCACAGAAATCTCCATGCTAATCTCTAGGGCATGTAGCAATGGGTAAAAAGCGATTTTTATTTTACTTCTGATCTTTGATGCAAGTGATAGGAAGGAATCCAAGATCTATTCAGCGATAAGCAGATAATGGTTAACTACTGACCTTTCCAACAATGGAGATAAATATATACAGGTGAATATTATGAATTGAGATTCATTCAACACATAGATGTGGTTATGTGGTTATGCTCTTTTATTTGCCTTCTTTGTGTTCCTTTTAGGATGTTTGTATTCATAAGCAGAATTTGGTGTAAGTACTTCAGGAAAAAAAAACCATTTTTTAAATGTTCCAATGTTTAATGTTTAAATGTTCCAATGTTTCTCAGGCCACATCAGGAACTAAATTGTAGGAGGATTGAAACCTAGACATAGGAAACACTCTATTATCTTTTGTCTTAGCACTATTTAAGCAATAAAAATTAAAAAGAGAAAATTTCATATGACTTTTATTCTTGATCTTAGTACATTAATGAGTATTTTAAAAAATAAGAACTTTCTCAGATCCTTGTCTGACAATGAATGCTTAGTTAAAACTCAACATAACTTTTGCTTCTAGGAAATATATACACTACTATGCATTTTTATACAATTATTTTTATATTTAGGTTTAAAATTTTTCTGTTTACTTAGGATTTCCCACCCCAGGATAGTTAATCTTGGGCAGCGACCATATGTCACATGAGTTTTTTTTTTCTAAATCCCCAAATTCTTTTTATAGCAACCATGTAGAAAAATTACAATCATAATTATTGCAAAAATAAGGGAATACTACCATTTCCATGTAGCTCTATTGTACACTGCACAACACTTCCAAAGGATAACAAGGTGAATGTCCTGGTTTCATATTTTGGGAGTGAGGTACAGGAAGAAATCTGAGACCAACTATGCTAAGATTTTAGCTATTTTATCTTTGAGATGAAATCTAATATATATACATGTAATATGTATATTTTCCACATGCCCAAATACTCACTTTGAAGCAGTATTTTTGAGTTTGAAACAATAATTTTACAAAATTTAGCAGAAAGTAAATTAGGTAAGCACCATCATATACTATATTAAGTTGTTAAAATTTTTGAAATCTGAGTTTACTAACGGATCCCTTAAGTTAAGCACAGTCCTTATAATAATGGACTAAGTCACATTTTATTAAAATAACCCAAAGAAATCATCGAATTTAGATAAATGTACTTTTAACCAATATTTTAAAAATTGCCAATGTTTCACAATGTTTAGAAACCTAAATGTCTATTTTTTGTCAAAGTCAGTGCCTGATAGTGGATATATTATGGATTTATAATGGGAGTTGTTAATTCCCTAATTCAGCAGATTAAAAGGGAGTTCATTTGCTAAGTGTCTTTAATAGAAACCTAGAAAAATGAGGATGCCACCAGATGCTGATTAGTCTGTTAGTTCTCTTGTCATTGTTGCTCCTTTGGCTGTCCTTATTCTAACCAGTTTATCCCATGGTCTTAACCTTGCTATACAAAGCCTTATCTATGGACTTTACAACATGGGATTCACCTAAGAGTTTTTTAGAAATGCAGAATAACAGTTCCCACATTAGACTTACTGAATCAGAATGTTTTTACCAAGATCCCCATGTGACTCATATGAACATTAATGTTTGAGACACAATTAGATTCCTACACGGCTCAATTAAACACTCAGCAGCAGAAATCTCAAACATGCAAAAATGGTAGCTAGTACATCTGTGGTTCTTTGTCATTTCAGTTTTTATTTGGAAAAGGCTAAAGGGAGAGATTGGAGGAAGACCTTTGATTCAGCTGAAATGATCTTTGAATAGAGAACCATTCAAGAGCCATGTATTTTACAGCAGCCTCTGCATATTCACTTATAAGGACTCTGTGGACACATGTTTTTATGTGTTATTTTCAACATAATTTCAATTTATCCAATGCAATTGACTCTATCAACTTTAATATGACTTTAATATGTCTCAAGCACTGCAATAGGTCTATGATAGGATAAATTAATCAAGTGACAATTAAAAACTCACTTAAAAGCTGCCACAAGGATTCATGAGTATAACTAAGGACTCTGAAGTACACATATCATAGAATAGTAATAATGAAAACAGCCAACTACATCAAATTATCTAAATGACAATTACATTAAATAAAAATTCAAGAAAATTATCGGTATTTTACTTGTCATATTTATCAGACCATCATGTGAACTGCCTATAACTTTAAGAAATGGTAGATGAATTAATAATTTTAAAACAATGCCTGGAATTATGAGTCTCTTTTCTGCTAGATACTCTGTTGATCGGCATTCGGATATGGACCGGATTTTCAGTATTCACTCAGAAAATGGTTCTATTTTCACTTTGAAGCCTCTTGACCGGGAGTCAACCCCTTGGCATAACATCACCATTACAGCCACAGAGATAAGTAAGTTGGAAATACATCCACCTGAACACATTATTTTTCACCAAAATAGTAAAATAATAGCATTAAGTAGACTCTTTTACTTGAGTGGAATGAATTTCCACTCTTGCTGAATTAATTCTCTCAGCAAGAGCTGAGAAAAATGATTTAGAATGTGTTGGATTTTTAAATTATTTTAATGATTATCAAATATTCATTTTATTTTAAACTTGATTTTCTTTTACATCTCACTGTAGGATAAAAATATAATCTAACCTCATAAAAATAATCAGTCTAAGAAAATTATCTCTTACAAATAATATTCACTCTCAATTATATTCTCCTCTTTCTGTCATGCTCTTCATCTGAACCGTGTAAGAAAGCTGAGATATCCATCAGCAATCCAATCAAGAAGTGAACACCCCAGAAATGATCTGTTGCTAAGTTACAAACGGGGCAAGCAATATCACTACTACTCTGTAAATGAGACTGAAATCTTACACATGTTCTCATTGCAGATAACTCAAAACAAAGTAGCCGCATTCCTGTTTTCATCAGAATTCTGGATATAAATGACCATGCTCCAGAACTTGCCATGTACTATGAAACATTTGTCTGTGAAAATGCAAAACCTGGGCAGGTAAGTTATTATAAACTTAAAAAAAAATTTTCTCTTCACAAAGGCAGATGACACTACATTAATTTACTTGCACATTTTTTTTCATGCAAACTATTGTCAGTCTTCCTTGTCACTTGTTTATCTCTCCTTACCAAAAAAATCACAATAATCTTAAAAAGGTGATTTTTTAAATATTTTATAATCTATGATATAATAGGAAAAATTATAATATATGCTTTAATTTATAGACTAGGTACATAATGAATATCACATATATAAAAATTTCCTACCTGGATTCATAATCATACTGATACTGAGCTATAATCATGAATAGAATGAACATAAATTATTAAATAAAACATGAAGTATGAAAATAAAATTGTTGTGTTAATATAAAGGAAATCATAATAATTGTCTTGTTGATTACATTTTGCTACTTTGAGTTGCTCAATCAGGACATTTTGGTTTGAGACAAGTTATATTTTGTTTCTGATTTTTTGACTTTAATATTAGTGAGATAAAAAAGAGTGTACAAGAGTTAAAAAGTCCTCATATAAAGTAATATTTCAGGTATCTCTAAAGTAATTTTAAGAAAATGCAGAATATGTTCATTTTTTACACTAATACAGTATTTTACAAATACAAATACTGTATTTTACAAATACAAACTACTTAAATGTTATTGAAAGAAATTTTCACGAGTTATTTAGATATTTCCTTGAGGAAAAAGTAGCTAGATGGTAAGAATCATATATAATTCTATCATGTTCTTTTAATATAGAAAATAAAGTGAAATATAGTCTTTCTTCTATTCCAGTAGAGGTTATAATGAACTGAATATTTCTGCCCCCTCAGAATTCATATGTTGAAGCCCTATCCCCCAAGTGTGGCTGTATCATCTGAAGATGGGGGTCTCTAAGGAAGGAATTAAGGTTAAATGAGGTCATAAAGTGGGGCTCTGATCTGACAGTATTAGTGTCCGTTAAAGAAGAGACACCAGAGAGATCACCCTCTATTGTCATACACACAATCAAAGGAAAGGCTATGTGAAGATGTAGCAAGAAGGAAGCTGTCTGAAAGCAAGGAAGAGACCTCTCACTAGAAGCCCACTATGCTGATACACTGATCTTGGTCTTCCAACCTCCAGAATTGTGAGAAAATAAATTTCTGCTATTTAAGCCATTCAGTATATGGTGTTTTGTTATGGCAGCTCAAGCAGACTAAGAAAGAGGTACATACCACATTCCACTTACATACACAGAAATACAAATGAAGTTTTTATTTTCTTTTCACCAGCAAAGAATCATTACACAGTTATTTGGATTAAAAATTGTTTTCCTGGGCTTCCCTGTGGCGCAGTGGTTGAGAGTCCGCCTGCCAATGCAGGGGACAAGGGTTCCTGCCCTGGTCCGGGAAGATCCCACATGCCGCGGAGCGGCTAGGCCCGTGAGCCATGGCCGCTGAGCCTGCGCGTCCAGAACCTGTGCTCCGCAACGGGAGAGGCCACAGCAGTGAGAGGCCCGCGTACCGCAAAAAAAAAAAAAAAAAAAAAAAAAATTGTTTTCCTTTTTTCACTTCGTAACAAGTAATGGGCATATTCTCAGTTCGATTATTTTTAATTTGCTGCTTACTTTTCAGAGCATAGCTACACATTAGTTACCTTATTCAACTACCCATTTATTAATGGAAATTTCGTTTACCAACAAAATGTTACTCTAGCAGACAGCACTACAGTGAGCATTATAATACATGTATAGTTGTATACCACCTGGAATCATTTTTCTTTGATGAAATCCTCAAAGAAGAAATAAATTTTATCTATAAATACTCATCAATGCTTCCAAATAGTGCTCAGAATATGTTATATACCTAGTAATAACTTCCACCAAATGTGTATAATTGCTCATTTATTGGGCAACACTAAATTTTAAATACTATCTACCAATATGTAAAATCTCATAATAATTTTTTTTTTTTTGCGGTACGCGGGCTTCTCACTGTTGTGGCCTCTCCCATTGTGGAGCACAGGCTCTGGATGCGCAGGCTCAGCGGCCATGGCCCACGGGCCCAGCCGCTCCACGGCATGTGGGATCTTCCCGGACCGGGGCACGAACCCGTGTCCCCTGCATCGGCAGACAGACTCTCAACCACTGCGCCACCAGGGAAGCCCTCATAATAATTTTAACATGAATTCCTCGAAAATTATTGAGGCTAAACATTTTATAGCTATGTTAGTTTCCCAAGGCTACCATGACAAATTTACACAAACTAGATAGCTTGAAACAACAGAAATGTATTCTTTGACACAGTTCTGGAGGCTAGAAGTCCAGAATCAATGTGTCAGCAGGTTCATGCTCTCTCAGAAGGCTTTAGGGGAGGATCCTTCCTTGCCACTTCCTAGCCTCTGTGTTTGCTGGTGATTCTTAGTGTTCCTTGGTTTGTGGACCCAAATTACTCCAATCTCTGTCTCCATTGTTATATGATATTATTTCTGTATCTCTATTTGTGTCCATATTTCCCTCTTTTTGTGAGAACTCCATTCACTGGATTAGGGTCCACCCTAATTCGGTATGACCTCATCTTAACTTGATTACACCTGCAAAGAGCTTATTCCAAATAAAGTCACAACACAGGTACTGGGGATTAGGTCTTAAACATATAATTTGAAGGCACACAAGTCAGCTGATAATAGCCTGTAGATATTCTTTACTTATTTATCTATTAGCATGCTTTTTTATTGTTTCATGTGAGTTATTTATATATTACAAAATTAATATTTGATAATGATAAAGTATAATTGATATTAACTAATTAAAATTCTTTTAATATATACTACTGCTATTAACATGTCTATGTCATTGTTCATATAATCGGAAAACAATTTTCCTGTTAAAATTAACAAGGTTAAAAATAAAACATAATATAGATGTCAAGCTACTGATATATATTCTCTCTTAAAATATGTTTAAACAATGGCTCATCTAATCATTTCAAGAACTCAGAGTCATACAATGAAAGGATCAATGATGTTTATGATTAAAATATTACTAAATATTTGTTACATTATTGCTATTCTGGAACAGAAGTTTGAGCAAGAATATTAGATCTTATATAAATTTTTCTATGTCATGTGCCAATCTTGTAAGGAGAAGAATCATATCAAGTTTATATTAATAATTATGCACTTTCAGAAGTACTGTATAAAGAAACATAAGGTTACATGTGTCTCTGTCAATAAAATGAACAAAATTATGGTTAATATCAAAGAGGAAAAAGTATTAACTAGTGAGTATGCAGGTTGGTATGGCCATAGAAGATACACAATAACCAAAACAATGGATACATTAAACTACCGTGAAATTCTAATAATTCTTCATCACAGAATGTTAGACTATTATACCTGGAAGTGGTGCCACTATTTGTTTTTGTAGAAGAGAAGTTTGAAAGTAATGGTAATTAAATGACTGTAATTATAAATCACACAGACGGCAGACCCAGGACTGGAAAACAGGCACCCTGATGTGTAGCTCTGTGTTTTATCCACAATAAAATGCTCAATGGAATTTTTCTGCCCAACCTGTCATTTGCTGCTCCATCTTCACACTATGGTACACCTCTGACCTACAGGGAGCACAGCGGAGAGGTGCTATAATTTCTCAAATTCAACAATGATTTTACAAAACTTTAGAAGCATTTATTTGTATATTCTTCTAAACTTTGCAAATACCATTAAAAAGAAGAGCAAACAATTTGAATAAAGTATGCAATATGATTGTAATTATGGTGCCCCACAGCTTTAAAATCTTCTCCTTTCTCATATTATATGGCATATTGCTCATATTCCCAAAGCTATATTTATAGTTTCCTTAATCTCCAGGAGTGGTTGTGCTAAGCACTTTTGTTTTTTTTAAAAAAACACCTCTGTTATGTCCTTTGCCTTTGAAACAATCATTATCTCGTGGAGGCAACATATTGGTAACCAATTCATAATAAAATGGGCTGGTAGTATATATTAACAATGTTAAAAGACAAAAGACTGGCGTGATCAAATTTTTCTTTTCTTCTCTTGGATACTATAGTGGCCAGGAATCAGATAATGATCCATAGAGGTGCTCTGCAAACTGATACTTGATGGGCATTTTTCATTCTTCATTAAATAAGTTACATTAGACAGAACTACAAAAAAAATCTTGGCAAAATTTTCTGAAAATGGAATTTTTTGTTTAATTTCAGTATTTAATTTCAGTGATATATTTAAAGCTCAAACACTGATTTAAAATGTCTTGTAATAACAAGAGTTGCTTTGTGTGCTCTATTTAATTAACTTTTCTTTGGTTTTAGTTGATTCAGACTGTCAGTGTCATGGACAAAGATGATCCTCCCCGAGGCCACAAATTCTTCTTTGAACCAGTGCCAGAATTTCCCCTCAATCCAAACTTCACCATTGTAGATAATAAAGGTACAGAACATTTTTGAAGACAAATATTATGAAACCTTAAGAGGCAAAATTTTAAAACTGGTCTGACTTGTTTTTTCAGATAATACAGCAGGAATCATGACTCGAAAAGATGGGTATAGCCGCAACAAAATGAGCACGTATCTGCTGCCAATTTTAATCTTTGACAATGATTATCCAATCCAAAGCAGCACTGGCACACTCACCATTCGTGTGTGTGCCTGTGATAATCAAGGTAACATGCAGTCCTGCAATGCCGAGGCCTTGGTCCTCTCTGCTGGCCTGAGCACGGGAGCTCTCATCGCTATCCTTCTCTGTGTCGTCATACTACTTGGTAAACTATGCCCCTGAAAGATATGCCCCTGAGATATGCTCATTCAACTCAAGGAATTCTCTCCCTCATTACCCAGTGATTGCACACTGAAAAGCACTCTTCTTTAGAGCTAAAGGCTGAAAATTTTAACTTGTTATTAAAATTGTTCTTCCAATTGAAAAACAATTGAGTTTTTGACTGTGGATAGTTCTAGCTTTAAAGAGACCGAAAACAAGGATATAATAGCTAGTGATATATACGTATATTTTAAAATATGTTTTATATTTATAGTGTTTAGTGTTAACTAAGATCGTCCCATTTCTAAGGACATTTCATTTAATAATTGATTTAATTTTCATATCAACTCTATAAGGTAAATGCTTTTATTCTTCTACAGAAAGGTTAGATAACTTACACAAAGTCACTCATTCAGAAAGTGTTTTAACTAGCATTAAAACCCAGATTATTCTATTTCAGAATCCACCTTTCTAAGCATTATCCTCAAAACAAAAAGACTACTTTACAAATAATATTCCTAACAAATACTAAGCTATGTATATCATAAATGGAATTGGCCAGTGCATTTAACTTGTCACAGTAAGATAAACTTTTTTTTTCATAAAATTTGTTAAATGTAGGCACAACACACCAAATTAAATTTTAAGCTCATTTCTTAAAATATCACTATGGCATTGGGGTCATACCTACTCCAGCAATATTTTCTAAATAAAGTCATGCTTCCAAGTGCAAATGCTTTCTTTGAGCATGCCCTAACAGGACAATGATTTAATTCAATTAAACAGTTGTTCCACTGTAACACATTCCCCCAAAACTTGTTTCCATCAAATATTCATCCAAAATGAATGCTTAGGGCAGGAGAGCTAGCCAAATTTATGTCCCAATGCTCATATGTGCTGGCTCCTTTTCACTGCAAATCCTCTCAGGCTATCTGGATAAAATCCCTTTGGCCAGATATTCTTGCAGGACTTCAGTGGGGAACTGATGAAAGTGAGGGGAAAACATTTGTCTCAGTTATGATGATCCAACTATTTAGAAAAACATTTTTCGTAGGATGGTTTAAAACTTAACACACTACTACCATCAGCAGCAGCAGCAGTCCACATCTCCACCTGCTGCTAGAAAGTTCAACTCCTCCATAAAATATTTTTGTATCCTCATGGAGATTAAATGTTGGCTTACGCTTTTAGCTAAGTGCTACTGATATCATATTGCTTTATTTGCTCAAATATTTCTACTTTCCTAATTTAGGACAATATGGAAATATGTATATTTCAAATTTGATTTTTTAATTTCAATATTAATATAACACATACTAACACATAAAGACATGCATGCATACATGAGGGAACATAATCCACCCAAAAAGATAGGTTTAGATATTATAACATTATCCAACTAAACTGGATAATATTTTTCTCTACGCAGAAATCCTAGAAGGCTTCTTTTATTCTGAAAAGTCTGCCATCTTTCTGCCCCAGGAAATATAGAAGGCACACAATTCCTGTATTTTACCTTCTCAATTTATTGCCTAAATATGGAATGATTTTCTATTATTTTAGTTAAAATGGGTTCTAACTCATAAGGTTTCATTATAAAAGTTCTTTAAGCATCCTTGCTGTTATTTCACGTCTTTATACTAATGGCTGGACATAGTTTCTATATCTCTGAAGTTAGAAGAGTCTGCTTTTTGCAAAATAGTGATATAGCGTGGACAATAATATTTTAGACCTATCCTGCTATACAGTTTGAAGAAATGTAATTCATAGTTTATATCTATGTTACAAGGCAAAGTAGCAGGTTAAAACCTAGGGCAGGGCTTTTTAATCTTTTTGGTTCCTTGGACACCTTTCATAGTGAAGATGAAGCTATGGACCTATTTAGAATAATAATTTAAATTTATAAAAATAAGACATGTAACAAAAGGAAATACATTTATCCAAATTAAACAAAATACATAAAAGCAAAACATGTTTAATTATTGTCATATGTGCTTTGTTCTAGAACAAGTCTAATGATTATTTGTAATATATCCTAACTATAATACAATATAAAGTATCTGATTTCTATTGGTTTAAAAGTCACACATACTGTTACTATCACTACAGTTTATGCTGATATCCATAATAGGAAAAAATGTTAAATTCAAGTTATAGTGAAAATATAACTTTCTGTATTACAGAATATAGCATTTTTTTCTACTCCTTACCTTAGTCTCTTTGAATTCTGTTCACATACACCAGATTAAAAACCTCAGTCAAGGGAAAAGAAGCAGATAATTTTGGCCTGACAAAGCAGAAAACCCTCAGAGCAGATTCTGAGGACCATTTGTGAAAGTTCATAAACATTATATTAGTTAAGAAACCCTTAAAACTATTTGACTATATGGTTGTTCTTCTATGCATAGAGAATTTATAAATTAATTCATTCAGTATTAAACTTAGAAAGGACCCTGTTTTTCTACTGCATGATTCACTAGATTTGTGGATTTCAGGTCTATGTTGGACTTAATTTATGATCATCCTTTAACAGAAGACAGTATAGATATGTCTCATTATTAATGAAAAGTTTTTAAAAATGTCTTCAACATGATTCTGAATATAGCTCGGCACCCAAAGCCTGATCTGCAGAGGTTAGTGAAGATACTTCTAATGAATCTTTTGTTTTCTTATTACCAATTAGTAAGAGCTGAGGAAAATGTATTGGCCAATATGACAATAGCATTGTATGGGCCTTAAGTGTAGTTACAGGGGCCTCAAGGGCCATGGTGAAGTGCAGTCTCAATGGAAATGAGTTCGTGTAATCTCAAAACAAAGACTGAGAAAATGAATGGTAGGTTTCTGAGGCAACATGTTCTTATTTTTCAGTGAGACTTCAGTAGTATTGACAAAACATTTAACTTCCATAAAGTAAGGAAAACCTGGTTTTTATTTCTCCCCAGAAATGTATAAGTATGCTTTTGGAAAATATTCTTTAATTCTTAACTTTCTTATGTATAAAATTATGTACTTGGTTCATTTTCTATGGAAATGTATTTTGTTGGAAATCATGTGATCTTTCTTATGTTTTAAAATGTAATTTTTAATTTCAAAATATATTTATATTTCAAATGTTCATTGTCAAATACATGCATAATAATTTAAATTTCAGTAGTATAACAAGAAATAAGGAAGTATGTCATATGTGGGGAAGTTCATAGTTAACTTGATAACATAAGCATGTAAATAATAATACAGCATATACAGGGAGCACAATTAACGTTTCAGCCCCAAAGTTTGAATGCAACTATATATCAAGGAAGTCCTCAGAAATAGGGTAATATCTGTAAGATGAGAACAAGGTAAGGATGAGTTTGAGTTTTAATTTCATATTGTAGCTTATAGTTATATTTCAGATTTTAAGCAGGGTTTCAAAACCAGGTCAATAAAAGAAATTAACTAAACAGATGTGACATATGGGAATAGATGAGATTAGTAGCATATATGTATGTGTGTGTGTGTGTACATATGTATGATATATATACACATAACATATATTATACATACATATACACATGACATATGCATATATGTGAGCAATACTTTGCCTGTATTCCCTTGAGTCCTTAAGATAATATTAAATTGGTACTGAATTTCTCTTGGGATAATAATGATTGTAGCTTTAGAATTTTAGTATTTTGAAACAAACATGCATTGGGGAAGAATGAGGTATTACATACTTATAGTTGGCTAAATGCATTCGCCATAGTTGAAGATTTTCAGTGCCAGAGCCCCATAGGAGATTGAGTCTTAAAAGCAAATAAATGGCATTGCAATATCTGTTTCTTTATCAATATAGTACATCCAGTCACTGGCCCAAATCATCCTGTATTTGTGTAGGATAGTTACTCTTTATATCCAAATGAACTTAACACTTCTTACACCACACCAAGGTCACAAATACAAAAGTGTGCTATATTAATTTAAACCCGAATCATGGAATCTCACAATTTTCTCTCTTTGGTTTTTTCTTCTTGTTGTTGTTGTATTTTTTTTGTTAATAGTTTTAGTTGTGCTGTTTGCTGCATTGAAGAGGCAAAGAAAAAAGGAACCTTTGATAATTTCAAAAGACGATGTCCGGGACAACATTGTGACCTACAATGATGAAGGCGGTGGGGAAGAAGATACCCAAGCTTTTGACATTGGCACATTAAGGAATCCAGAAGCAAGAGAAGATAGTAAATTTAGAAGGGATGTAATGCCTGAAACAATTTTTCAGATAAGGAGGACTGTACCTCTGTGGGAAAATATTGATGTGCAAGATTTTATCCATCGAAGATTAAAAGAAAATGACTCAGACCCAAGTGCACCTCCTTATGATTCACTGGCAACGTACGCCTATGAAGGGAATGATTCCATAGCAGATTCACTCAGTTCTTTGGAATCTCCCACAGTAGATTGTAACCAAGATTACGGTTACCTCAGCGACTGGGGGCCTCGTTTTAAAAAACTTGCTGATATGTATGGGGGTGATGATAGTGACCGAGATTAAGAGTATGGTATGACTTCATGGACATCAGTGGAAGTACTCTCTTTGTTACTAGATGGAGTGGCCTGCATTCTCTTCCTTGGAGGAAAATTTTTTAAAAATCAAAATTACAAACAATACTTAGGTGTTGTCTTAGTAAAAGTTTGCTTAATCAGTAAGTTTCTGTGAATGAACACGAATGACATAGATTTTAAAAAGTAATAATAACCAGTTCACCCTCTTTGACTAACAATCTCTGAAGGAAAGTATATCACATCAATAACCGATAAAAAGTACATAAAAGGCTTTTTGTGCCTTGGCTTAGATATAAGAACTTTATAAATAATGTTTTCTTAACTGACTGACAGTCACCTTTACTATTAAATGAAACTTTGTGCAACTGCTTTGTAAATTAATATGAAAAAATATATCTCTAAAGAAATAGGAATGACTATTACTGCCATATTTATTTAGTTGAAGAATGTCTTTCTGTTAATTCATTCATATTTTTATAAATGTATATTTATATTTTTATATTTTTGTGAAATAAAATAGTATTTATAAAAATAAATTTCACTTTATTTAATTCCTAGAAGCAGTTCTAATCTCACTTATAACATTTTTTAAACATCTTTAAAGGTAAAACATGATTTACTCAGGGGAAAAAGCAGCTAAATTATTGCATGTAATTTGGAAATAGAATGTGGTAGGACTATAGTGAGC
This sequence comes from Monodon monoceros, assembly GCF_005190385.1. Taxonomy (NCBI): domain Eukaryota; kingdom Metazoa; phylum Chordata; class Mammalia; order Artiodactyla; family Monodontidae; genus Monodon; species Monodon monoceros. The sequence continues at coordinate 22,916,620 of NW_021703768.1, read as the reverse complement.
TTTGGTACAAGTTGTGATTTTCTCCTGCAACCACTTGAATATGGACAAGTGTTTATTGAATCACTGATGTCTACCCATCGATAAGGATGTGAGACACATTTACAATACAAAAATATTATAAATATACTTGTGAACAATTTAATTTTTTTGTACAATTCTTTCCTATGGGATCAACCAGTAAAATTTATTGAGGGTAAATGAACTATGTGTCAGTGATGTGTAGATGAAGAAAAAAATCTAAACCACTCTTCCTTCATCAATAGTATAGTTTCAGAATGAGAAATAATAGTTCCAACTTTTCTCTTTATGATTAGATAATTGATGAAATATAATTTGGGTAACATTTAAAATGTGCATTAACAAATTAGTGGAGTTTTTTTTTATTGATAATTTTGTTGAGGATGTTGGAAACCATTGTATTTGAAGAAATCTTGAAAAAACTAGTGACAGGTAGACTGGAGATAAGGAACCTTAAGGAATGTAAAGTTTTATTAATGATTGGGACTGTCCAGAAAATAGAATATAGACACCCTAAGACACAGGAAATAAGAATAGAGAGGGATAATTGTGCATAGTAATCATTTGCAAATTTTGAAAGACTGCAATGTAGAAAACTTGCCCTGGATTAGCCTGGAGAATAAAACCTAAACTGAAAGACAGAAACTTCACAAGGAGATTACATGATATCCATTTTCTATGTCATGAATTATCTTCTTTTTCTCCTGTATTATTGTTCCTTTGAGGAACAAATATCTTGCCCAGGGTAATTTCTAGGTGGAATTTATATAGAAATTTGGCTCTGACCAGTCTGTTAGCAAGGCTTTTAAAATAGCAATGACTTATTAACTTATAAATAGGCACTTATGTATTCTGTTACTATGTTGTAAAATATTTAAAGACCAAGACTATTTCAATAATTTTACCACCAGTAGCTAACACATATTAAAGGTTTAATTTAATGCTAAGAAAACAAAAACATACTGGGTATTTAAAAAATAATCGAAAATTTCTTATGATTGGAATTGCCCAGAAAACAGAAAATTTTTAGTTTTAGTTAAGAAAATATTAGTTTTTAACCTTAATAAGTAATTAGTTTCTCCATTGCTAGAAATCTTCCTGCATAAATCAGACAAATATTTGAGGAGGATTATATAGAGTGGCTTAAGGTAGTAAGAAAAAATGAGTTAGATGCCTATTAATGCCTCTTATAATCATTTATTCTATAATCACCAGGGGGATAAGTGACAATAAGTAAACACATTCTAAGAAGGCCCATAATTACCATATGAGTAACAACTATTTATAAAAGAAGAGATTATGTCAAATCAGAAATGGGGGAATTAGTAGTTGCATCGCCTGCCTGAGTTCACCATGCCATAAATACTAAGAGCACCACAACAAACCAAGCTTCAGTTGTAGACCTATAATTGCTATGAGAAAATCATATTGATACCAGATAAGGCATATTAAGTTTTTAAGCTCGATTATGAAGAATTGTTAATTTAACTACCATTTTTTGGCAATTAAATATTGAATTTAATTTCAGAGTTATTCCTTTCCTTCATCTGGAAATCGATGTACTACTGGAGTCTTCATAAGGGCAGAGTTAACAGATTTCATACTTAATAGGTACATGATTGTTTCTGCTATAAATTGGAGGGTCAGATTTGATCAAATAAATTACCAGATCTGTGTAATACTGATACTTCCCATAATTTTCCAGTAATGCTTGAAATTCCTTCAGTGGAAAAATGTATATAGGAGTCAGATGAGATTTTATTATTTCCTTACTGGCAAGTAAAAAAATTACCTAACTTCTCCAGAAAAATAGACTTGAAAATATTTACCCTATTGGGTTTGGTTAATTTTATTTCACTAAATGCACACAATACACTCGATAATATTAGTTTCAATCACTTGATTCTCTTTGACTGTGGAGTTGGTAATATCTGAGGAGAATTAATACTTAATGTGTGCTTACTTTTCAAACAAAATAACTTAATCAGCTTTGACTGCTTACACTTGAGATAGAATTAAATTAAAGCCATTTGAGTAACCACTGTTCCAAATATAATTAAAACAATCATTGTTTTATTTTGCATGTTCAATAATTTTCAGAAAATATAATATCTGTCTATATTCATATCTGAATATTTTTCATTGAGAGGAAGCTACCTACATTATTAGAACTTTAACACACAACCTGAATGTTATTACATTCAATCCTGCTCTCAGACATATGAAATAGATTCCAATGACTTAAAAATCAAACTTAGTAAAGAAAACTAAAGAGCATTAACAACAAAAACAAGCCAACAAATACAAAAAAAAAAAAAGTAACAACATCTTACCTTAGCCAGTGGTTGAACTGACCTCAGTTGATTATTCCTTTTACCCTGGCAAAAGCACAATTGGCTTCCAGGATTCTTCATTCTTCTGGTTTTTCTTTTATTTTACTCAGTTTTCTTTACTGGTTCCTCTTCTTCTTCCTAACTCTGTATTTTGGAGTAATCCAGGCTCTAATCTGTTTTTTTCTCTATTTAAATCCTGGCCCTTGATGATATTACTTATTCTTTCAGTTACTATACCTATCTATATCTGTATCTTGATATAGATATAGCAATAATTACAGACATAAACTGAAAATTTTGAAATTTAGACCTCCCATCTTTACCCCTTTCTTAAAATCCAAACATATATACAACTAACTATTCTAAATTTCCACTTGCATGTCTAATTAAGTGGGATATGTCCGGATTTTAACTTTTAATTTTCACCCAAAATTTATCCTATTCTCCACCTGTTTTATGTAGGTTGATGACAAATCGATCTTTTACTTGCCCAGGCCAAAAACCTTACAGTCATCCTTCATTCCTCTCATTCATATCCAATATTTTTGAAAATCGTGTTGACTGTACCTTCAAATTTATCTGATATACAATGACTTTTCATCACGTCTCCTGCTACAATCCTGGTCTAAAAGTATTACCTGGATAACTGCAATATGCTTCTAAGTGTTCTTTCTTACTGGCCTTTGCCCCTACCATCTATTTGAACACCAAATACAGAGCGGGTTGCATTTCTTTTTTCTTTTATTTTAATTAGATAAGGGTGAGCATCTCATTTCTTGACTCAAAACTTATCAACTGTTCTTCAAAATTAGAGTCAGTCCTCCCAAATGATCTACTAGATCTCGATCATATTATCTCTTTGATCTTATTTGCCTCTATATCCTTAACTCATGTCACTTCAGTTATTCTGGGTTTCTTGTTGTTCCTTAAAGATACTAACATTTTTCCCTTTGAACTGACTGATCACTCTCTTTGGAACAATCTTTCCCCAGATATCCATGAAATTAACTGTGTAACTTTCTGTAAGTCTTGGGTCAGATGCCACTTTCTAGATGAGGACTATATTAAACAATCTAACTTTCTAGATGAGGACTATATTAAATAATCTATTTAAAACTGCAATCCTCCAAACCCATTTCTCTTTTCCACATTTATTTTAAAATAAATATTTTCTCAGCAAATATCACCATCCAACATTATACATAATTTGTTGGTCATCTAATTGTTGTCTGCCCACTTCTACTAGAATTCTTTTTGGTTCTTAAACTGGACCCTGTACACACAGGACAAGGAGAGAAGAGGCGGGCTACTCCAGATTAATATGTGGCAGTTTTAATAACCAAGGAATCTTACATGTGAGACCTGCCTTTGTGGCCTTAAGACAAGTAGATCTCTGCAATCTCCCACCAAAATCTTAAAGGTTTATATAGAAGCCTTACCTGGGTCCAGTCACGTATTCAATCCAGATGGTCTCAACATACCTTACTCTCTCAAGGCTGTGTCTTTAAAACAACTCCTTGGTGTGGGAATGGTGGGCAGAAGGTGCTTCCCAAGGGCAGAGAGTGGGTGTGGAGCCTCCAATTGCCCGGGTCCAGTGTGCAGGTTAACCAGCAGTCACGTCCTCTTGATAACTTCCTCCAGCAATGACTGGTACCTCTGGTTGACAATTTTCAGATATTATAATCTTTTCATATGCTATATTAACTAAAATATCCCATGTGTCTAGATTAGTGCCTAATACCTTGTTGAAAAGCAGCAAATATTTTACAAATGGGGAATGGAATGTGCAATATTTAGATATAATAATTAATTTGGTAAAATATTATGAATACATAGGAGATTAAAAAACAAATGTAAACAAAAATAATTATACTCAAATTTATAAGTGTGCATGCCTTCAATATGATATTGATTATAGCCTAGATTTTAAATCAAAATATTGTTTACTGAATTTTGGTTAATCATCAAGTTACTATTTGAAAAGGCCTTTTCAAAATTACAAAAAAAGCATGAATAATTTTTCCAGTTTTTTTTTTAAAGCTTCACACTGAACTAAAATTACACTCAATGATCTTTCTTCTCAAAGAATATAGTAGTGAGAGTTACTAGATTTCAGGTCATCAGTTCCAAATGTGAGAATCAAAACAGAAGCCAACACAAAGGAGGAATAAAATAAATATCTTTTGCTTCTGCTGTTTTAATTATTTTTACAATCTTCTAATCATTAAACTGTTCTCAGCCCACAATTTTCTAGTACTTGGATAGTAGAGTAAGGGTGAAGGTAACTGACCAAATCTAAGAAAACATTTTCTTACTTAAATATGTTTAAATAAATTTCAGTAATAATATGTGCTTACTTTTAAAGAATATTATTTGATGATAATTTATATGAAATAGAAACACCCATTATTTAAATCTATATATTCAAAATAGCAATGCAACAACATTATCTGATTTGCAGTCTTTGTTGCTGTTGTTTGATGGGATATTGTTAGCTAACTTTGGGTTAAAAACATGCATAAAGATCACCATATTATTGTCAGCATTTAAAATTCAAGATATCTTACTTATAAATTATTTCCTCTAGATTTTCTTCAAGAATTTACTAGTGAAATTAAGCATTTTTTTCTTATGTGTATGTGTCAGTTAATTTCACAAATTGCCAATTCATGTCTGGAACAGTTTTCTTTTAGATATTTTTATTTTCTTATTGTTTCTAAACACATAATTATATAATTTTGATAGCAATAATTTTTAAGTGATGTATATTACAAGTATCTTTCACAAATATGTGGCTTGTGTTTTCACTATAATTTATTTCAATATAACCAAAATGATATATGCTACGGTTTATGGTTTCCCTGCTATTTCTGGCTTGGTTTTCTGTGTGTCCTTATTGCTAGTTTAACTCCAAACTCTGTGTCAATTGTCTAAATTTTCTCTCTAGAAATTTAGAAGCCCAAAAATGTTGGGAACCAATTTCACTCCTTGAAGAAATCTTTCCTTCAGTCACTAAACCACTCAACTGAGACATTAATTACCCTGCACACCAACTGTATCCAGGTACCTCCTCCCCTGATCAACCTGGGCTTTCCCTGGATCTCTCCTTCAGAGTTACGTCCTGATTCCCACATGTCATGTCAGCTTGCTTTCCCTGATCCTTCTCCCCATCACATTGAAAATAATTTGGTCTACATATCTACCTAGTGATGGCACTGCTTATTTGTGTCTAATATTGTAGTCCATTATATTTTTTCTTCCAATTTTATTGAGATATAATTGATATATAGCACTATATGAGTTTAACATGTATAGAATAATGATGTGACTTACATACATCATGAAATGATTACCAGACTAAATTTAGTGAACATCTGTCGTCTCATATACAGAATTAAAGAAATAGACAATTTTTTTTCCTTGTGATGAGGACTCAAAATTTACTCTCTTAACTTTCATGAATAATGTACAGCAGTGTTAACTATATTTATCATGTTGTACATCACTAGTACTTTTTTATCTTATAACTGGAAGTGTGCACCTTTTGACTACCTTCATCCTATTCCCCATCCCCCTACCTCCCGCCTCTGGTAACTACAATCTGATCTCTTTTTCTATGAGTTTATTTGTTGGTTTGGTTTTGAAGTATAAATTGACCTGCAACACTATGTTAGTTCCTATAACACAACACAGTGATTAATATTTCAGAATGATCACCTTGATAAGTCTAGTTACCGTCTATCCCCGTACAAAGATATTACATAACTATTGACTATACTCCCCACACTGTAGATTTCATACTCATGACTCATTTATTTTGCAACTGGAAATTTGTACCTCAATCTCCCTCAACTATGTCTTTCCTCCCCACGCCAAACCCCTCCCCTCCGGCAATGACCTCTTTGTTCTCTGTATCTGTGATCTGTTTCTGTTAAGTTATATTCATTCGTTTGTTTTCTTAGATTCCAGATAAAAGTGAAATTATACAGTATTTGTCTTTCTCTGTGTGACCTTTCACTTAGCCCGTGGGTCCCCAACCCACGGGCCGTGGACTGGTACCAGTCCGCGGCCTGTTAGGAATCTGGCTGCAGAGCAGGAGGTGAGTGGCAGGCGAGCGAGGGAAGCTTCATCTGCTGCTCCCTATCTCTCCCCATCACTCGCACTAGAACACCCCCCCCCCGACCCCACCACTGGTCTGTGGAAAAATTTTCTTCCACAAAACTGGTCCCTGGTGCCAAAAAGGTTGGGGACCGCGGACTTAGCTTAATACCCTCTAGGTCCATCCATTTGTTGCAAATGGCAAGATTTCATTCCTTTTATGGCTGAGTAATATTCCATTATATGTATGCGTGCATATATATACAAATATATATATATTTATATATATATACATATATATTCTAAGTGGTCTTTCAAAGGTTTTGAAAAGTTCTACCCACAGCACAGTGAGGCGTCTGATTACAGAAGTTTTAGATAATAATAATACCTGAAACTGAAGCCATCTAATAATCAATAGCAAAGTCTAACAGAACTACAATATATTAAAACAAAGTATTAAAAACGTATACTCTGCTATAGTATAAAACAAGCCGTTCAGGGGAGCACATACAACAAAGATTTATTGTGTTCTTAGAGTGAGCCAAGGACTGAGTGCTTCATTACCATTCTTTAATGGCATGAACATCAAGCATAGGCTGGATGGAGCAATGGAAACTTTCATCACTAAAATGCTTACTATTAAATAACATATATAATCATCTCTAAATTATAGAAAAGAATCAGAGTCAATACATATTTTTTATTATTTAAACATAATAAAATGTTAGGATAGTGTCCAAACAATATCACTGACAGCAAAACTAAGATGCAACAAAATGAACAATATTTCTGTTGGTTATTTTTCCTTAGGTGGGAAAATTACCTGTGATTGGAGAAATTCCCATAGAATTACATATATTATTACTTTGCCTTGAAAAATAAGTAATATGGAAATATGTATAGAATTAAATATGTCTACTTTTCTTTAAAAGCTAAAATAGAGTTGAGTTTATTTTGAATCTTCTGTTAAAACTAACAACAATAGGTATTCATACCTTGAAGGTGGGTAACAGTGGGAAGCTTGCCCTGTTTCCTTGCACAGGATTGGGCAGAGAAAGCACAATGAAATAGCAGGGATTTGAGGTCAGAAGTAAGACTTTACATTCTGAATTTCCACATGATACTTTAAAACGTTTGAAAGACCTCTTTGAGTTAGTCTGTGGAGCAAGCAATGAAGATGGGGCCTAGCAGCAATTAAATCTAATTCCAAGAAGGGTTATTGTACATTATACCTGTCATTAGCCATATTAATTCTAAAGAGGACAATCTGGAACTTGGGCATCTCTAACAAGGATGAAAGAAGGGAAATGGGCAATGGTGACAGTAGTCCCATTACCTCTTTCTCTGGTCACTGAATAAAATATACGTATTTATTTTTTTGCCATGTGTATTCAATTAAATCAAATCACAGGTAAGCCAAGGTAGCATTTTGATGGCCCTCCCCTCTGCCCCACACACACCCATTCCCCAGCATGATTTTAAATGTCTAAATCCAAATATATCTGAAGTGCTGAGACAACTTTTCAATGATGAAAAATTCGAAACATTGCCAAGGGTAAAAATAAAATAATACTGTGCTAAACAGGTTCATATACTGATTCCTAGTCATAGTTGGCATCTACATAATGAAATATTTTGAAAATGTAGAGGACAGTTCATATGTTATCTGAGTGTGTTTTTATACTCGATTTTAAAATTTATAGGGAAAAAAATACTTTAAATTACAACTATCCAAACAACAGAGAAAAACTATCTGTGAAGCTTATTCTATATATCCCCTTGTTTTCCTGTATTGATGCCATCATGCTAATAAACTACAAAACTTATAAATAAATGGAGTTAACAGATTCACACTTGTTGCACTTTCATAATTGTTGATGTATTTGCTTAATGAAATAAGGCATCTTATCAAGAAATAATCATGTAATATGATCTGGTTCTTACTTGGGTATTATTTATTGAATTATATTAACCTAATGAACTGATGGAAATGTCGATCTAGTGTCACTAAATAAGAGAAGAGACATGCTCTGAACAGGGGAGTTGATTATACTTATCTAAGCATTGGTTAATAAAATAGTGGGGAAGTTATTTCCACTTCATGGTCTGTAAAATTAATTCCTTAACCTTCCAGCTATAATGACAGATCATATTCTGCATTTTTCATTAATAATCTACTCTCATACATATTATCATGAAATTATATTAAATATTCTCAACCTTTATTCCTTAAAACTTTAACGCAATAACCATCAGTTTTGCTCACTGAATAATAATTTAGAAACAATGTTAAAAGATATTTAAATGCAAATCGATGTTAAATGGAAGAGTGATCTGAATTCCTAAAAATTTTTATTTAAAAACTGACTTTAATTCAGTTGAAACTAATAGAGTTAAACTGCTTGCTGTTAGTTCATATATGACAAATTAATTAATTAGCATGATTTGTTATTTTCAGCAGCTTAACAAAAAATGTTCTATTTATTCTCTAAATAGTATATTCACCTTCCTTTTAAGAATAAATATGCATGCCACCAGGCAACAGAAGCCTATGAATAAAGTAATATTTCAGAAGAAAAACAAATGTGTACTTAACAATTTTGGGCATCTATTGTTGATAAATTTCTGCATATGCGGTAAAAACACCTTTGTGAATTGGGATCAAGGATTTGAATTTAAGATTAAGAGGAAATTCTACTCATCTTTGAGGGAAAATCTCTTTTTACAGATTCATATGAGGGAAAGGCAGTGAAATATAAGTGAACAAAAAGAAAAGCCCCAAGCTAAAAAATATGTTCAAACCTCAAAAGGTAGTTGCATTTTCAGAATTTTTCTAAAAGGAGAATACTGTTCTGAGAAAAAGGGGAGAAAGTTTATCCTTATTCTTCAATTATGAGGGAAAGGAAATTACCTCATTAAATTTTAACTTAAAATTAAATCCCAAATAAAATAAAATCAATCATAGAAAAATGAGTTAAGTTCTAATCCACTGAGAACCAAGATGACAATGATTTAAGCAATAATATGCTCATATGAAAGTTTTCATGTTCTCTTATAGCATTCATCAACTTTCTAGACAAATGTTCTTTACTAATACAAGCCTCTCAACGCATATTGACAGGAGAAAAATAAGTGGGCAGGGAGACAGTAAATAAGAAGAAAGGCCATAAATCTTCCCCTGGTTTATCTTGCTTATCTTATTTAAATTATGTTTTTTACCATTTTCATTTTAGGATTTGTCAAGTGTCCATCATCATTAGCTTATTCAGTAATATACATTGCCAAAGGAGAAATCTTCAGCTCTGAAACTGTTTATAATGAATAGGAATATGCATATGAGTATATTATGACTGTCAAGTACAAAGGGGCAAAATAAATTCTGGAATCAAAATCTGGATAAAAATTCTTAGAAAACTTACTTCCTTGGAGCAAGTATAAAATTTCAAACGGGAAAAGAATCAAGTGTAAACATACAAATATATATATATATATATACACCACAAAACATGCATTTTATTATATTCTGATTAGCACCTCGTAGGTAGTTTCAAGGGAAAATAAAAACAAATGCTTACAAACATAAACATTACAAAAGTTACCGTTAAGGTCATTACACTAAAATCTGTTCTATACTAAGCTGTAGACTTTTGCATGGACACAACATTTAATTGCTTTGTTGTGTACATGTGTTTTAGACCCAGGCACTGTGCTAGAAATTAATTGAGCACAAATGACAATAGGGTTTGAACCTCTGTAGCTTAATGTCTGATACGAGAGTATATTCCCACTAGGACAATGATGGTCAAATTTTTGTGCTAATAACACAATTTTAAATATTAAAATTTTGATAGCACACCTAATGGAATTAAAAAACTCAAGACAACATAAAAATTTTTACCATCAAATTCTAACAGTATCTGTAAAAAAGTCACCTCCTTGCCATTAGGCAATTCTGTATAGTACTATTTACTGACTTGACCAGCTGTCTTCCCACTCCCAGATTTAAATTTTCTTGTCTTCTAGGGATCATTAGTCTTTTTACTTCAGGAAAATTCTCTGTGCTTTTTGTAGTCCTTCATATGGAATTTCAAAAGTTCTAAGATACTCTTAAGGGTCATGGAGAAAGTGGAGAAGGGGGCAGGATTGAGAAATTGAGAGACAGCTTCCATCTTTTCCACAGGCAGTTATTCCTACTTTGTTCTCACCCCAACATCATGGGCTATTTCAGTATAATAGTTTTAAGAATATAAGCAGTAGTGGAAAGAGCCTCCAGAATTTTGCTCACCATTCAAAATCAGGAGATACATGTTGGATTTTCCCTAAAAGGTATTCTGGTCCATTTTCTCTATTCTGCTTTGACAGCACTAGAGCAAATCACCTATTCAGGAGCTTAGAAAGCATCTAATTAAGAAGAAAACGTCAGATTTTATTTTTAACAGATATCCTTGATCTGCTTATGTGAATTATGCTTGATTCTCTTGGAGTAACACTCCACCAGACTTTGGGAGGTAGGACTATGGTAGACTGAAAAAATGGACATAGATTCTCTTTACAACTCCTCAGACCACAATAGTAATCTATTTCCCAATACCTTGAATCCGGACTGGCATTTCAACTTGTTTTAATCTAACAGAATGTGGGAGAAGTGATTTGTACAAGTTCCAAGCCTATACCTCAAGAGGGAGGACTTGCAGCTCTGCCCATTCCCTGAGACCTATTCCTCCCTCACTTGAACAAGCCTGGCTAGCCTTCTGGAGGATAAGAGATCACACTCATATGAAGAGAGCATCTAGCTATTCCAGCAAATGCCCCAGAATTGTTGATCAAGTCCAGAAAATAATATCCAGGCCAATATGAGAAGGACCACACGCCTGAGCCTAGTCCAAACTGCCAACCCATTGAATGGTGACCTAAATGAAAGTGCTTTTGTTTTATAGCACTAAGTATTAGGGTGGCTTATTATACAGAAAAAAATAGTGAAAGCACTAAGGAAGAATCATTTCCTACCCGGCACATTGAGGAGGCAAGTTAAAATGTCAATTTTCCATGAACAAAATCCTTCGTAAATCTGACGTCTCATGTTATCCCTCTGCTTACTGTAACCTTAAGCACATAAAATTAGATGAAGAGTAGGTGCTTGGTGGCTGGAGAGCAAAGACATTTCAGGAATCTCTTAGTGAGCTTCAGAGAAGTATTTAATGACATATTTTTGTCCTCATCTTATATTTAATTTATCATAAAAGAAAGATGTCATATCCAACATGTTCCATGTGTTTAACTGAAGAAAGGGATTATATATGAAAGAGAGAACAGAGTTAAGAGAACCAACAAGAGAGAGTGAAGCACCCAGTGACCAATGATAATGAGAAGACTTTCCACCAATTCCAAAAAGAATACGGATTAAAGCAATGTGACAGGAACAAAATTTGGAATAAGGTTCCTAATCAGGATCTGTATCGAGAAATCTGTCTAATACCACACTCAAAGCAAGGGGAGAGGGGTATCAATATTTTGACATCTCTCTCTTCTTAGCTACTTCTGGTGTCTTCCATTGGCTAAATACTATAGGAAGCTAAAAGACATGGAAGCCCAGTGATGTAGTCACACACTGTTAGATTTTAGCATCCTGCAGTACAGAGCAGGTCAACACAGCAGATCAGAGAAGCTTGGAAAATTTATCTGGAGAGACAATAAAAAAGGTCTATTATGAGATCTTAGTGTAAGTCCCATCTAACACACGTAAAACTAATGCTTCCCGAATGAACTTATGTGCCAGGCATTTTCCTAAGTGCTTTATGTCTCTGTATGCACTTATTCCTCTCAAAATTACTATAAGATTTGTGTTATTATTGTCCCTATTCCTCAGTTGTGGAAACCAAAGCACAGAGAGCTATTTTACCAGAATCACATAGCTAAAAGGAAGAAGATTGAGGATTCAAACAAAAGACACTCTGGCTCCAGAATATATGATTTTGTGCACTTCCCTGCATTGCTTTCAAAAGATTTTATAGTATCATCACTGGCTAAATAAGTAATGTTGACAGCCCTGGAAACCTAGAGCTAAAAAGCACCACTGAAATTAATTAGCAGAAGTTAAAACAGGTTTTTCAAAAGGAACCCGAATATCTAGAGGTATAAGCACTATATCCCTATCATTTCCCACAAACATTGAGCAGACTCAGCCAGGAGCTACCCCTATAAACATGCTCAGTCCAATTAGAAGAGACAGTCACACTCATTCCACCCCTGGGGATTCCATAACAATTCTCCCCTAACACCTGGAAGAACACTCTAGCATAGTGCTTTGTACTAAACCTTGTTTAATACATACCTAGTAGCTGTTCAGTCAGCAGATCACTCAGTCAATTGGCCTAAACCTGTCTCCTACGAATCTCCTAAGGTGATTCTGAACAAGCTGAATAACTGTATGTGTCAACTCTTTCCAAAGGCCCCAACCCTGGTGAGCATTCTTATAACCCAAGGCAGACAGTATCTCCTATCAACCTGAACATGATATTACGGGACTGTGATTTGCTTCAGAGACTTTATAAGAAACTGTCATATCAGTTATAAATCAAATGATAATCTGAAGAGCAAGTGATTTCAAATTATTTTTGAAAGACAATATTACCAGAATAGTCAATCCATATTAATTCTATGATTTCAGTTTTGATAAGAAATTTGTCAATTTAATTTATATCCAATTCTATATGTCTGGGATGGCATTACAAACTTCTATATTAGCGGTAATAACATTCCAACTAATCATAGTTTTGGTTAACCTACATGTATAGAAGTCTATTATTATAAAACACTCTAAAGGTCAAACTATGATTATGCAATTATTCCATACTCCAAAAAAAATACTACACCAAAATCAAAAAGATCATTTGGAAGTATTAGATCTTAGTGTTAAAGCAATAACTTCTTGATATTAATATACTTGCAAAAATGTAAAGATTACTGGATTCCTAAAGTCTGAAGTTAATAAATTCTCAGAAAATATTTTTTGATTATTTAGTGGGTTATTGTACTTTATTCATCTTAGCACTATTTCAGCAGAAAATATGTGAATGATCTTATAAGTCTAAAATAAATAATTCCTATTTCTTGATAATAGACTGTCTTAAAATATAGTAACTGACAGTAAAGTAAGGGACATTCATGAAGTTCAAAAGTTAACCCAATTAATATCCCAGGTGAGATGTATACATTTCCCTTTGTTTTTAAAATTTTAACAAATTAGATCCCTTTAATATAAGCTTTAAATGCACTAGCTACATTTCTTACTTTTATTTTTCTACGGCCGTCTACTGCACCAGTGTGGCAGCTCCAGAATAACACAGATCAAATCCTACTTATTCACTTATCCTTAGCACATAGCACATGCCAACACTCTGGAATTAGTTTACATATATTTGTTGGTTACATGAATGAAAATATCAATTACATTAAACCATATTTTGAGTTTCGAATTCTTTGTGTTAACAAATATAAATGATGTAAGATATTTTAGTGAAATACCTTAAAATTTATTAACCCATGAAACATTTTAGTGCTTAATCCATACCAGGCTTTTTGGGCACTGGAGATAAAATAGTAAACAAAAGAGACAACACCTTAACTTATTCCTTACCCTACTTAAAAGTGTTTATTATTTTAGTTGACAGTATTCAATATTACTTATTGAGTATTGACTATGGCTTTACTACTATTCTCAGCTTTTTAAATCTATTAATTGATTCAATCTATCATTGAGGTAGGACTGTTATTACATGCATTTCTTTTTTTTTGAATTTTTGAATTTTATTTTTTTACACAGCAAATTCTTATTAGTTATCTATTTTATACATATGAGTGTATATATGTCAATCCCAAACATGCATTTCTGATATAAGTAAATAGACACAGATTAGATAATTCGCTTAAGTTCTCACAGTTAATAAATAACAAAGTTGAAAATATTCCCCAGTAAGTCGGCCTCTAAATCCTGCAGATGTAACCACTATATAATAATCCAGGAGTAGTTTACCAGAGGGCTATCATAGCTTCTAAACTGCTTATTTTAGTCAACCCAAATATCTGCTCCCTTAAGGATAAATAATGGAGTCTAAAGATGGAAAAAGTTCTTGAATAAGTTAAATATTATAGTTTATAATAGGAAGATACACAAGCCTCAAATATAAGCCGGAATTCATAAGCTGGAGATCATAGAGAACAGAGCCATGACTGTGTGGAGCAGTCAGCTATCAGCTGACTGTAACACCGACCTTGATTTATAACACGAAAGAGAAAGAAATTCCTATCCTTTTTAAATAACTAAATTATTGTTGCATCTCTCTGTTACAACATGACTTTACCATGACCAAAAAAAGATGATTAGTAAATAATTTAACTCAAGTCTTCTCATTAGAAGAGGGTATAATTAACAGTACCAAATAAGTCATGTATTTGGAAGAAAAATTGAATTTAGCTTATCTATTTGCTGTCCTCCAAATATAGAATAGGAGCCATTTTAGATTTTCAGACATTTACTAAATATTATCCTTAGCAGCACTGGAATCCTCATGCCATTTATATGATATGCCCCATACTTAGTAAATTCTATCTGGAAATCCAGCGTTAGTATCCTACTCGTCACATACTCACACATGCACGCACACACACCCACACACCAACCAGGCAACAAGTGGCTGGCTTATGTTCATTTTATCTTTGTCACCTTGACAGCTATACACAACAGCTATAACACAGGAAGATTATAAGGAACAAGAGCTGGAAACAAGAGATTTTGTTTTGCTTTGTTTTTATGAGTATGGTATCAATAAAATAGTGTCAGCAGAACCATGTTACTGTGAATTAAAGGATGAGAGATTAAGAAAAAAAGACAAAGGCAGAAGATTCCATCTAAAAATTGGGGAATTGATAAAAGAGGGGTCTTTTATTTTATTTATTTAGTTGGTTTCTTTTCAGGTTTTCTTTTTTTTTGGTACATGTTACTAGTATATTAAAGAAAGGTGCCCCGTGGGATATAATACAAATGCAATTGCTTCTTTAAAATTTAGTAAAATACGGTAGAAATTGCTGGGTTTTATCTAATATCTATTACTGTCTTCCTCCAAAGTAGTAATACTTTTTGATTAGCGAACGGACATGCAAGATAAATATCATACCTCAGTGTCCCTTGCAGCAAGTGTGGCCATATCACTGATACTGAATGTGAACAGGATTCATGTGTTCAACCACTGTAGTGGTGCTCTTTGCCTCTTCCACTGCC
The DNA here is from genome assembly GCF_005190385.1 of Monodon monoceros. Classification (NCBI taxonomy): domain Eukaryota; kingdom Metazoa; phylum Chordata; class Mammalia; order Artiodactyla; family Monodontidae; genus Monodon; species Monodon monoceros. The sequence goes on along the minus strand of NW_021703768.1, from coordinate 22,900,894 downwards.
TTTAATGCAGGAAAGTTCAAAATATTTGTATAAAGGTAAATTACTAAGGATAGTGGTGAAAGAAATAGATGAAGCAGAGCCAAAATACTAGCTCAGACTTTTATATGATAAAGAGATATATTTCTAGCTTGCAAAAAATTGCCAAAAGTTATTAAATGTTGAAAACATGGTGTCTATAGGTTTTTGGAATGTTCTGTGGATTCTTTGTTTTGGAGTTTAATTCCATCATATCTCTTGATATTTCCTTCCTCACTGGGTAGCTAATATTCCTGACCTTTCCAGGCTTGGATCACAAAAAATTAAGAAGGGGAGGTAAGAAGGCTGCTATAAATTAGCTCAGTTCTTTCTCTGTGTGGTCCACATCTGGTACTTGTAAACAAACATGCACATATACTTGGAACTTTGTCTACAAATATTTGTTTTCCAGATGTAGCAGTATGCTTCCTCAATACAGCTCTTTCAAAGTATCTCATCGGTATAAATCTTAAGCCCTCCAAATTTCTTAGGCAAAAATTACTTCTATTAACCAATAAGGAAGAAGCAGCCTTCATGTCCCAATGGCTTAATATAAGTGACGTTTGTTTTATGCTCATCCATTAGTTCAAAGTGGTTAGACTGAGGGTGATTTTCCATACAGCCATTCAAGAAATAAACTATGCTCTTCCATTTTGCAATTGTATCAGCCTTTGTATTTGGCCAGACAGGAGAGAGAAAGAGAGAGAGAGAGAGAGAGCAAGCGAGAGAGAGAGAGAGAGAGAGAGAGAGAGAGAGAGAGAGAGAGAGAGGGAGAGAGGGAGAGAGAGGAGGGTCTTTGGGGGAAGGCTTGGAAGTATTGTATCTAACTCCTTTCCACATTGCAGTGCCCAGAATGTAAACATACAGCCACATGTAAGGGAAGCGGGCAACCGTCATCTATATATAGTCAAAGGAAGAAAGATAAATTATTTTAGTGAATCAGTAGCCAAAATAATAGCTATTCTCTGAACAAACCCCAGACTTCTGTGTCTTGCAAACTTCAGTGATACCTCTCAGTCTCTTCTACTGGTCCCACTGAAGTTTTTCCCTCTAGACAAAGCACCCCAAATGTGTCTCCAGAAAAATCATTGCTATTAATTTTTCTTTGTAATTTTACTACTTCAGGTTTAGCGTAAGGTTTCTATCCAAGAGATTCCAGACTCATGCTACAGGGTCTAGGGCAACAATTTTGACCATTTGTCTATTTGTATTTGGGACTGATATCACGGCATTAGTCATATCACTGTGTCTCTGATAGAATTCCACTTTAACATCTTAGAGAAGAGTAAACACTTAGAGAACAAGAGTAAAAGTAAGTAAAACTGGAGAGGTTGAAGACATAGGGAAGAATTGGGATGGAAGAGAATGGTGAAATGATTGGCCCATTACACTTCAGAGTGAAAGAATGAGGGCCAAAAGTATAACTCTTTGAGGTTCACATGATTTTTATGGCTATTTATTGAAGTAAAAGTTCCAGTGTATTCATTTAAGAAGACAAAAGAATTCTTCAAGTCTGCTGAAAGAAAAGTCTTCCCCAAAGGATGCAGAAGTTACTGCATAGGTCAACTCAGTAGAATCATTTCCAATCTCATGTAAAATTAGCCTTTTTGCATAAGCCCATAAACATTTTTCATAATATCATTTAAGGCAATTACCCTCCTCAGAAGTGAATGTGGGAACCCGTAATATTTCTCTTAATATTATCATCTGAAATTCTTATTTTCTTCTTCTGAATTCTTAGAACTATATGATATATCAACTAACACTGTAATCTTGGATCAAGTTTACAATAAAACACTTGGATCAAGCTTACAATAAAACTCCACTTTGATCTTTCCAGATGGCTCCCTGACAATCTGTGAACATAAAATAATTATTTAAAAATACTAATTTACAATTACAGAAAAACAGGAAAAAAGCATATTAATTTAATTAATCAACAATTCCAGGGCTGAAAAATTGTACAAAACTAAACTAAGTTGTTATTCATCATAAAGGGTTTATTCCATGACAACTATGGACAATAAGGAAAATAATACAAAGTTATTTACTCAGCTTACCTCATCTGACATATGTCCTCATTTTAAGTCAATCAAAACACACTGTATTATTTACCCAATATAGAATGTGGCACAAAGAACTTAGTTTATGATTAAATGTATATTTAAATTTATTAAGTCATTACATTAAATAATATATATTTCACATAAATAAAAAAACACCTATCATAGCAAAAGTGTATTCAATTTTGTATCAAGGTATTCACTAGGTAGTTTGTAAAACTCTCTACTTTGGGATGGATTTTTAGAAATTTCTTACTTCTTTCTGAGCTATCTTCATTCAAATTGCCTTCTTGCCCTCTATTGACTTTTACCTGTTTCAATGTACTCTGTAAGCAAGAGATTTCTCTGAAATGATCCAATGTGTAAAAAGGATTAATTTCATTAAACTTTCATTTTACTTATTGAGAAAATTTATAAATTCTCTATGTCCTTTGATCTTTCTTTTTCACACTTTTTTCTCTCTGAAGATTTTGCTTCTGTCACTTATTGTGACTCTCTTCTTGTCATTCTATCTCACTTCATGTAATAATAATATCAATGCAAAATAGCTTTCCATTATGTAGTGTGATTCCTTTATTTTGGAGGATGGTTACTTTACCACTTTTTGCACAGTAGGAACATTTTGTATTCTTAGGAATCCGTTCAATATATTTGGATTTAAAAAAATATGATCCTTGGCAAAATACCAAAAGGATGATCAGAACCTCAGGAAACAAAATTACTCACTTGCAAATGAAACTCCTGGTTAGGTCACTCTAAAGTGTCCCAATTATAGCTGCTGAGCAAAATCAAAGAAGACACTGGAGTCAGGGAAAGTAGGAAATAGAATGAGTGCTTTCACATTTAACTTTTTATGGTCCACCACGTGTAGACTGAAATGATCCAGCAAAATTTTAGATCTGCATTGGCAGATGTCTCTATCCATCAGCCTTCAGTGGTGCTCTTCACAGTTTTTAGGTAAATATAGTCATAAGCATTAAGCAAAAGGCTCTTGTACTGAGTGTATGGTGATAAAATTAAAGATGTAGGCTTATCCTTAGAAAAATGTGTTTAAAGACTTGCGATCTGTGCCACTTGAAGAAACAAGACAATTGAGGCAGTCTTAAAACGTCTTGGAGGTCTTTATAGGCATCAAAAACTTTAATAAGTTTATTTTTTTAACTGGTGTACCTGCCCAGCTGGTGCTTTAAGTAAACAGTTTATCTAATGGCTAAATCTTCAAAGCCTACAATAAAGACCATGTGAAAAGACTCTGCTAAGTATACTTTAAAACTACTCTCTCCAATCATAGCACTTATTTTCCTATGTAGAAACTGTATGATGGTTGTTCTCCCTAGTCAATGATATCTAGTTTTCTTCATTTATTTTTGTATATCAGTTACGTACTGTGATGTCAAACACATGATAGACACTCAAAACTATTCATATCAGGAAACCCTGAATAAAATTGAGTTCTAAGGTTTTATAAATGAACATAGAAAAATAGTTATTGTTTATCTGGAAAAACAATGATCAGCCATGTTAATTTTTTCCTACACAAACAAATTCTAATTATATTCTGAAATCGTATTTTAATGTTTGCATATTTTTAGACACACTTGGGTTTTCTGTAACCTCTGAGATGTATTCACATTATTCCTTTCATTTATTCATTTGTTTATTCAGTCGTTTATTTAGAAAATAGTGTGGGATTAATATGTGCTACCCTCAGATTTCTGCATCATTAATACAGCTGTGAATAAAAACAGAAAAGTTCACTGTAGTCATATTCTAGTGGATGCAACTTCTATTTTAGTGAAGAATAGACAGAAACAAATATATAGACATTAAACAATATAATACAGAGCTGATTAAGTCTATGAAGAAAATAAAGTAGGTTAAGCAAGACAAGTATTTTTTAGTAAGTGTTTATTATTTTATATAAGGGTATTAGTAAAACGTTTCCTGATGTAGTAATATTTGAGCAGATACTAGGCAAAAATGGGAGAAAAAAAGTGCTCGAAAATCTCAGAGGAATATTTCCCAGGCAGAGAGAAAAAAACACAAAGTCATCAAGACAGGAATTTGCTTGGCATGATCTCTGGAGCAAGAAATCCAATGTGTCAAAATGAAATTGAGAAAGAGGGAAAGAGGTAAGAGATAACGTTATAGGCATAGCAGTGGCTCAGGTAATGGTCCTAGAAGAGGACCATTATATGGAATTTAGATTTTAGTCTGAGTAGGATTGGGAAACACTGGAGAATTTTGAGCAATATGATGTGAAATATTTTAAAAGGATCAAATTTGGTGTCATAGTCAAGGATGGCTGCAGTAGAGGTGGTGAGAAGTGGTCAGACAAGGTATACATTTTAGTGGAACAATCAGTATTATTGACGTGTTGGTATGAAATATGATGAAGAAGGCTCAAGGATGATTCCCCAGATTCATTCAGTCTGGGCAAGCAGAAGAAAAAGGGTCTATTTTCATTAGATTGGAGTACTGTAGAAGGTGTTGGTTTAATGGGAAATTACCAAGAGTTTCATTTTTTACATATTAAGTTTGAAGTACTTTTTAGGCATCTAAGTACAAGAACTTAGGACATACTTTTATGGAGTTAAGGAGTAGACTCTGGGCTGGGGATATGAATTTGCACTCATCAATGTATAGAACATTTTAAAAGTTTAGAGACTGAATAAGATTATCTAGAAAAAGATCAGTTTGTCAAATGCTGCTCATGGTTGAGAAAGATGTTTTCAAACTGTCCACTGGATTTGGCATCCAGGGTCTATTTGTGATTCCAAGAAGAGCTATGTCAATGGAGTCATGCAAAATGAATCATGACTGAAGTGTTTTTGAAGAAGAAAGGGAGGACTAGACCAGATTATTTAAAAATTCAAATTTAAATAATTTTCTCTAAGTGACAAGCCAACAAAGTTTATGCTAATTGGAAGGGGTTCAGAGTCAAAGGAGAGTCTTGAAGTTGGGAGATATTAAAGCCAGGTATATGTTGATGAAAATGATTCAACAGAAAGAAAACTGCTGGTAGAGGAAGTAGAAAGCAGGGATAATTTCTGAAGTGATGGTAAAGAAGGGAAGGGATAAAAAGCACAAGTGGATATTTTTGCCTTAGGAAAGAATCAAAACAGTGATCCACTGTGATAGGAAGAAGACAAAGAACAGATTCAGATAGATTTGATAGATTTGGTGGTAGACGCAGGGAGAAATTTTCTTCTCAATTCTTCCATTTTCTCAGTGGAAAAGAGCTAAACTTATCTTAGAACAAGGCAAGAAAAGGAAGTCTTAAATGAAAGGAAAGGAAGTCCTTTCCTTTCTTCTTAAAGGAGAGAGGAGAAGGTGTGACGCAGGTATCTAAGAGAGTACATCTCTGCTATCAATTTTACTTAAATTAATTCTATCCAGAATAAGAGCACTTACTCCCTTTTACCCTTTTAAGTCTCTAACCCCCAGTACAGTAGAAATGACCCCAGGTAGAACTGACTACTCTTTCTTCTGGGTTACTACTTGACTCTGAGTTTTGTTCTCCTTCTGTAACACTCTCTGGCGTTTTAGTTTTATCATGGTCTCACTCTGATACACTAAGTGGCTCAAAGGTAAGAACTCTTATCTTACAGTTCAAAGTATGCCCAGTGCTTTTCACATACTATTCTCTTACTATATGTTTCATTAAAGGAACAAATGATACTTTATACACTAATGAAGTCTTAATTAAGAGATACAATTTGAAGCCCTCATCATCAGCTTAAATATCAGACAATTCCCACAGCATGATAAATAAGGAATATTCCGGAGAACTGGGAAGATGGCGGAAGAGTAAGGCGCAGAGATCATCTTCCTCCCCACAGATACACCAGAAATACATCTACACGTGGAACAACTCCTACAGAACACCTACTTAAGGCTGGCAGAAGACCTCAGACCTCCCAAAAGGCAAGAAACTCCCCACGTACCCGGGTAAGGCAAAAGAAAAAAAGAAAAAAGAGACAAAAGAATAGGGACGGCACCTGCACCAGTGGGAGGGAGCTGTGAAGGAGGAAAAGTTTCCACACAATAGGAAGCCCCTTCGCGGGCGGAGACTGCGGGAGGCGGAGAGGGGAGCTTCGAAGCCGCGGAGGAGAGCACAGCAACGGGTGCGGAGGGCAAAGCGGGGAGATTCCCGCACAGAGGATCGGTGTCGACGGGCACTCACCAGCCCGAGAGGCTTGTCTGCTCACCTGCCGGGGCGGGCGGGGCTGCGAGCTGAGGCTCGGGTTTCGGTTTCGGACGGAGCGCAGGGAGAGGACTGGGGTTGGCGGCTTGAACATAGCCTGAAGGGGTTAGTGCACCACGGCTAGCCGGGAGGGAGTCCGGGGAAAAGTCTGCACCTGCCGAAGAGGCAAGAGACTTTTTCTTCCCTCTTTGTCTCCTGGTGCGCGAGGAGAGCGGTTTAAGAGCGCTGCTTAAAGGAACTCCAGAGACGGACGCGAGCCACGGCTAAAAGTGCGGACCCCAGAGACGGGCGGGAGACGCTAAGGCTGCTGCTGCCGCCACCAAGGGGCCTGTGTGCGAGCACAGGTCACTATCCACACCCCTCTTCCGCGGAGCCTGTGCAGCCCGCCACTGCCAGGTTCCCGGGATCCAGGGACAACTTCCCCGGGAGAACGCACGGCGGGCCTCAGCAGGGTGCAACGTCTTGCCGGCCTCTGCCGCCGCAGGCCCGCCCCGCACGCAGTGCCCCTCCCTCTCCCACCCCGGCCTGAGTGCGCCAGAGCCCCTGAATCAGCGGCTCCTTTAACCCCGTCCTGTCTGAGCAAAAAACAGATGCCCTCCAGCGACCTACACGCAGAGGCAGGGCCAAATCCAAAGCTGAGCCCCTCTGAGCTGTGAGAACAAAGAAGAGAAAGGGAAATCTCTCCCAGCAGCCTCAGGAGCAGCGGATTAAAGCTCCACAATCAACTTGATGTACCTGCATCTGTGGAATACCTGAATAGACAAGGAATGATCCCAAATTGAGGAGGTGGACTTTAGGAGCAAGATCTATGATTTTTTTCCCCTTTTCCTCTTTTTGTGAATGTGTATGTTTATGCTTCTGTGTGAGATCTTGTCTGCATAGTCTTGCTTCCACCATTTGTCCTAGGGTTCTATCCGTCCATGGTTTTTTAAAAATTTTTTTTCTTAATAATTTTAATAACTTTAGTATACTTTACCTTCGTTCTTTCTTTCTTTCTTTCCTTCCTTCCTTCCCTCCTTTAGACAACGAATCATCCCAAATTGAGGAGGGGGTCTCTGAGAGCAAGATCTATGATTTTTCCCCCTTTACCTCTTTTTGTGAGGGTGTATGTGTATGCTTCTGTGTAAGGTTTTGTCTGTATAGCTTTGCTTCCAACATTTGTCCTAAGGTTCTATCCATACCTTTTTTTTTTCTAAATAAGTTTTTAATTCAATAACTTTATTATACTTTATTTTTACTGTATCTTCTTTCTTTCTGTCTTTTTTCTTCTTTCCCTCCTTCCTTCCTTCCTCCCTCCTTTCTTTCCTTCTTTCCTTCTTTCTTTCTTCCTTCCTTTCCTCATTTCTTTCCTCATACTTCTACCAATTCTCTCTACTTTTTCTCCCTTTTATTCTGAGCCGTGTGGATGAAAGGCTCTTGGTGCTCCAGCCAGAAGTCAGGGCTCTGCCTCTGAGGTAGGAGAGCCAACTTCAGGACACTGGTCAACAAGAGACCTCCCAGCTCCACGTAATATCAAACGGTGAAAATCTCCCAGAGACCTCCATCTTAACACCAGCACCCAGCTTCACTCAACGACCAGCAAGCTACAGCGCTGGACAACCTATGCCAAACAACTAGCAAAACAGGAACACAACCCCACCCATTAGCAGAGAGACTGCCTAAAATCATAATAAGGCCACAGACACCCCAAAACACACCACCAGACGTGAACCTGCCTACTAGAGAGACAAGATCCAGCCTCATCCACCACAACACAGGCACTAGTCCCCTCCACCAGGAAGCCTACACAACCCACTGAACCAACCTTAGCCACTGCAGACAGACATCAAAAACAGTGGGAACTATGAACCTGCAGCCTGCAAAAAGGAGACCCCAAACACAGTAAGATAAGCAAAATGAGAAGACAGAAAAACACACAGCAGATAAAGGAGCAAGATAAAAATGCACCAGACCTAACAAATGAAGAGGAAATAGGCAGTCTACCTGAAAAAGAATTCAGAATAATGATAGTAAGGATGATCCGAAATCTTGGAAATAGAATGGACAAAATGCAAGAAACAGTTAACAAGGACCTAGAAGAAATAAAGATGAAATAAGCAACGATGAACAACACAATAAATGAAATTAAAAGTACTCTAGATGGGATCAATAGCAGAAAAACTGAGGCAGAAGAACGGATAAGTGACCTGGAAGATAAAATAGTGGAAATAACTACTGCAGAGCAGAATAAAGAAAAAAGAATGAAAAGAACTGAGGACAGTCTCAGAGACCTCTGGGACAACATTAAACGCACCAATATTCGAATTATAGGGGTTCCAGAAGAAGAAGAGAAAAAGAAAGGGACTGAGAAAATATTTGAAGAGATTATAGTTGAAAACTTCCCTAATATGGGAAAGGAAATAGTTAATCAAGTCCAGGAAGCACAGAGAGTCCCATACAGGATAAATCCAAGGAGAAATACGCCAAGACACATATTAATCAAACTGTCAAAAATTAAATACAAAGAAAGCATATTAAAAGCAGCAAGGGAAAAACAACAAATAACACACAAGGGAATCCCCATAAGGTTAACAGCTGATCTTTCAGCAGAAACTCCGTAAGCCAGAAGGGAGTGGCAGGACATACTGAAAGTGATGAAGGAGAAAAACCTGCAGCCAAGACTACTCTACCCAGCAAGGATCTCATTCATTTTCAATGGAGAAATTAAAACCTTTACAGACAAGCAAAAGCTGAGAGAGTTCAGCACCACCAAACCAGCTTTACAACAAATGCTAAAGGAACTTCTCTAGACAAGAAACACAAGAGAAGGAAAAGACCTATAATAACGAACCCAAAACAATTTAGAAAATGGGAATAGGAACATACATATTGATAATTACCTTAAATGTAAATGGACTAAATGCTCCCACCAAAAGACACAGATTGGCTGAATGGATACAAAAACAAGACCCTTATATATGCTGTCTACAAGAGACCCACTTCAGACCTAGAGACACATACAGACTGAAAGTAAGGGGATGGAAAAAGATATTCCATGCAAATGGAAATCAAAAGAAAGCTGGAGTAGCAATTCTCATATCAGACAAAATAGATTTTAAAATAAGAACTATTAAAAGAGACAAAGAAGGACACTACATAATGATCAAGGGATCGATCGAAGAAGATATAACAATTGTAAATATTTATGCACCCAACATAGGAGCACCTCAATACATAAGGCAAATACTAACAGCCATAAAAGGGCAAATCGACAGTAACACATTCATAGTAGGGGACTTTAACACCCCACTTTCACCCATGGACAGATCATCCAAAATGAAAATAAATAAGGAAACACAAGCTTTAAATGATACAGTAAACAAAATGGACTTGATTGATATTTATAGGACACTCCATCCAAAAACAACAGAATACACATTTTTCTCAAGTGCTCATGGAACATTCTCCAGGATAGATCATATCTTGGGTCACAAATCAAGCCTTGTAAATTTAAGAAAATTGAAATTGTATCAAGTATCTTTTCCGACCACAACGCCATGAGACTAGATATCAATTACAGGAAAAGATCTGTAAAAAATACAAACACATGGAGACTAAACAATACACTACTTAATAATGAAGTGATCACTGAAGAAATCAAAGAGGAAATTAAAAAATTACCTAGAAACAAATGACAATGGAGACACAACGACCCAAAACCTATGGGATGCAGCAAAAGCAGTTCTAAGGGGGAAGTTTATAGCAATACAAGCCCACCTTAAGAAGCAGGAAACATCTCGAATAAACAACCTAACCTTGCGCCTCAAGCAATTAGAGAAAGAAGAACAAAAAAACCCCAAAGCTAGCAGAAAGAAAGAAATCATAAAAATCAGATCAGAAATAAATGAAAAAGAAATGAAGGAAACAATAGCAAAGATCAATAAAACTAAAAGCTGGTTCTTTGAGAAGATAAACAAAATAGATAAACCACTAGCCAGACTCATCAAGAAAAAAAGGGAGAAGACTCAAATCAATAGAATTAGAAATGAAAAAGGAGAAGTAACAACTGACACTGCAGAAATACAAAAGATCATGAGAGATTACTACAAGCAACTCTATGCCAATAAAATGGACAATCTGGAAGAAATGGACAAATTCTTAGAAATGCACAACCTGCCAAGACTGAATCAGGAAGAAATAGAAAATATGAACAGACCAATCACAAGCACTGAAATTGAAACTGTGATTAAAAATCTTCCAACAAACAAAAGCCCAGGACCAGATGGCTTCACAGGCGAATTCTATCAAACATTTAGAGAAGAGATAACACCTATCCTTGTCAAACTCTTCCAAAATATAGCAGAGGGAGGAACACTCCCAAATTCCTTCTACGAGGCCACCATCACCTTGATACCAAAACCAGACAAGGATGTCACAAAGAAAGAAAACTACAGGCCAATATCACTGATGAACACAGATGCAAAAATCCTCAACAAAATACTAGCAAACAGAATCCAACAGCACATTAAAAGGATCATACACCATGATCAAGTGGGGTTTTTTCCAGGAATGCAAGGATTCTTCAATATACGCAAATCAATGTGATAAACCATATTAACAAATTGAAGAAGAAAAACCATATGATCATCTCAATAGATGCAGAGAAATCTTTCGACAAAATTAAACACCCATTTATGATAAAAACCCTGCAGAAAGTAGGCATAGAGGGAACTTTCCTCAATATAATAAAGGCCATATATGACAAGCCCACAGCAAACATCATCCTCAATGGTGAAAAACTGAAAGCATTTCCACTAAGATCAGGAACAAGACAAGGTTGCCCACTCTCACCACTCTTATTCAACATAGTTTTGCAAGTTTTAGCCACAGCAATCAGAGAAGAAAAGGAAATAAAAGGAATCCAAATCGGAAAAGAAGAAGTAAAGCTGTCACTGTTTGCAGATGACATGGTACTATACACAGAGAATCCTAAAGATGCCACCAGAAAACTACTAGAGCTAATCAATGAATTTGGTAAAGTAGCAGGATACAAAATTAATGCACAGAAATCTCTGGCATTCCTATATACTAATGATGAAAAATCTGAAAGTGAAATCAAGAAAACACTCCCATTTACCACTGCAACAAAAAAAATAAAATATCTAGGAATAAACCTACCTAAGGAGACAAAAGACCTGTATACAGAAAATTATAAGACACTGATGAAAGAAATTAAAGATGATACAAATAGATGGAGAGATATACCATGTTTTTGGATTGGAAGAATCAACCTTGTGAAAATGACTCTACTACCCAAAGCAATCTATAGATTCAATGCAATCCCTATCAAACTACCACTGGTATTTTTCACAGAACTAGAACAAAAAATTTCGCAATTTGTATGGAAACACAAAAGACTCCGAATAGCCAAAGCAATCTTGAGAACGAAAAAAGGAGCTGGAGGAATCAGGCTCCCTGACTTCAGACTATACTACAAAGCTACAGTCATCAAGACAGTATGGTACTGGCACAAAAACAGAAAGATAGATCAATGGAACAGGATAGAAAGTCCAGAGATAAACCCACACACATATGGACACCTTATCTTTGATAAAGGTGGCAGGAATGTACAGTGGGGAAAGGACAGCCTTTTCAATAAGCGGTGCTGGGAAAACTGGACAGGTACACATAAATGTATGAGATTAGATCACTCCCTAACACCATACACAAAAATAAGCTCAAAATGGATTAAAGACCTAAATGTAAGGCCAGAAACTATCAAACTCTTAGAGGAAAACATAGGCAGAACACTCTGACATAAATCACAGCAAGATCCTTTCTGACCCACCTCCTAGAGTAATGGAAATAAAAACAAAAATAAACAAATGGGACCTAATGAAACTTCAAAGCTTTTGCACAGCAAAGGAAACCATAAACAAGACCAAAAGACAACCCTCAGAATGGGAGAAAATATTTGCAAATGAAGCAACTGAGAAAGGATTAATCTCCAAAATTTACAAGCAGCTCATGCAGCTCAATAACAAAAAAAAAAACAACCCAATCCAAAAATGGGCAGAAGACCTTAATAAACATTTCTCCAAAGAAGATATACAGACTGCCAACAAACACATGAAAGAATGCTCAACATCATTAATCATTAGAGAAATGCAGATCAAAACTACAATGAGATATCATCTCACACCAGTCAGAATGGCCATCATCAAAAAATCTACAAACAATAAATGCTGGAGAGGGTGTGCAGAAAAGGGAACACTCTTGCACTGCTGGTGGGAATGTGAATTGGTTCAGCCACTATGGAGAGCAGTATGGAGGTTCCTTAAAAAACTACAAATAGAACTACCATATGACCCAGCAACCCCACTACTGGGCATATACCCTGAGAAAACCAAAATTCAAAAAGAATCATGTACCAAAATGTTCATTGCAGCTCTATTTACAATAGCCCGGAGATGGAAACAACCTAAGTGTCCATCATCGGATGAATGGATAAAGAAGATGTGGCACATATATACAATGGAATATTACTCAGCCATAAAAAGAAACGAAATTGAGCTATTTGTAATGAGGTGGATAGACCTAGAGTCTGTCATACAGAGTGAAGTCAGAAAGAAAAAGACAAATACCGTATGCTAACACATATATATGGAATTTAAGAAAAAAAATGTCGTGAAGAACCTAGGGGTAAGACAGGAATAAAGATGCAGACCTACTGGAGAACGGACTTGAGGATATGGGGAGGGGGAAGGGTGAGCTGTGACAGGGCGAGAGAGAGTCATGGACATATATACACTAACAAACGTAAGGTGGGTAGCTAGTGGGAAGCAGCCGCATGGCACAGGGGTATTGGCTCGGTGCTTTGTGACTGCCTGGAGGGGTGGGATGGGGAGGTTGGGAGGGAGGGAGACGCAAGAGGGAAGAGATATAGGAACACATGTATATGTATATGTATAACTGATTCACTTTGTTATAAAGCAGAAACTAACACACCATTGTAAAGCAATTATACCCCAATAAAGATGTTAAAAAAAAAAAAA
>NW_021703768.1:21322507-21623210 GCF_005190385.1 Monodon monoceros | reverse complement strand
GAAAAAAAAAAAAAAAAATATATATATATATATATATACATATACATATATATATATATATATAGTAGTATGAGACTAAAGATGACAAATGTTCTTTTCTATTTCTTTATTTAAAAAAATCTTTTTAAATATCTTTATTGGAGTATAATTGCTTTACAGTGTTGTGTTAGTTTCTGCTGTATAACAGAGTGAATCAGCTATATGTATGCATATATCACCATATCCCCTTCCTCTTACATCTCCCTCCCACCCTCCCTAACCCACCCCTCAGGTGGTCACAAAGCACCGAGTTGATCTCCCTGTGCTATGTGGCCGCTTCACACTAGCTATATATTTTACATTTGGCAGCGTATATATGTCCACACTGCTCTCTCACTTCATCTCAGCTTACCCTTCCCCCTCCCCATGTCCTCAAAACCATTCTCTATGTCTGCATCTTTATTCCTGTCCTTCCTCTAGGTTCTTCAGAACTTTTTTTTTTTTTAGATTCCATATATATGTTTTAGCATACGGTATCTATTTTTCTCTTTCTGACTTACTTCACTCTGTATGACAGAATCTAGGTGCATCCACCTCACTACAAATAACTCAATTTCGTTTCTTTTTATTGCCGAGTAATATTCCATTGTTATATATGTACCATACCTTCTTTATCCATTCATGTGTCAATGGGCACTTAGGTTGCTTCCATGTCCTGGCTATTGTAAATAGTGCTGCAACAGGGAGATCAGCTCGGTGCTTTGTGACCGCCTGGAGGGGTGGGATAGGGAGGGTGGGAGGGAGGGAGATGCAAAAGGGAATAGATATGGGAACATATGTATATGTATAACTGATTCACTTTGTTATAAAGCAGAAACTAACACACCATTGTAAAACAATTATACTCTAATAAAGATGTAAAAAAAATAAAATAAAAAAATAAATAGTGCTGCAATGAATACTGTGGTACACGTCTGTTTTTGATTTATGGTGTTCTCAGGGTATATGCCCAGTAGAGGGATTGCTGGGTCATATGATAGTTCTATTTTTAGTTTTTTAAGGAACCTCCATGCTATTCTCCATAGTGGCTGTATCAATTTACATTCTCCCCAACAGTGCAAGAGGGTTCCCTTTTCTCCACACCCTCTCCAGCATTTATTGTTTGTAGATTTCTTGATGATGGCCATTCTGACTGGTGTGAGGTGATACCTCATTGTGGTTTTGATGTGCATTTCTCTAATGATTAGTGTTGTTGAGCATCCTTTCATGTGTTTGCTGGCAATCTGTATATCTTCTCTGGAGAAATGTCTGTTTAGATCCTTTGCCCATTTTTGGATTGGGTTGTTTGTTTTTTTGATATTGAGCTGCATGAGCTGCTTGTATATTATGGAGATTAATCTTTTGTCATCTGCTTCGTTTGCAAATATTTTCTCCCATTCTGAGGGTTGTCTTTTCGTCTTGTTTATGGTTTCCTTTGCTGTGCAAAAGCTTTTAAGTTTCATTAGGTCCCATTTGTTTATATTTCTTTTTATTTCCAGTTCTCTAGGAAGTGGGTCAAAAAGGATATTGCTGTGATTTCTGTCATAGAGTGTTCTGCCTATGTTTTCCTCTAAGAGTTTGATAGTGTCTGGCCTTCCATTTAGGTCTTTAATCCATTTTGAGTTTATTTTTGTGTATGGTGTTCTAATTTCATTCTTTTACATGTAGTTGTCCAGTTTTTCCAGCATCACTTATTGAAGAGGCTGTCTTTTCTCCATTCTATATTCTTGCCTCCTTTATCAAAGATAAGGTGTCCATATGTGCATGTCTTTATCTCTGGGCTTTCTATCCTGTTACATTAATCTCTATTTCTGCTTTTGTGTCACTACCATACTGCCTTGATTACTGTAGCTTTGTAGTATAGTCTGAATTCAGGGAGCCTGTTTCCTCCAGCTCTGTTCAGCCAGTCTATGTCTTTTTGTTGGAGCATTTAATCCATTTATATTTAAGGTAATTATAGATATGTATGTTCCTATTGCCATTTTCTTAATTGTTTTTGGTGTGTTTTTGCAGGTCTTTCCCTTCTCTTGTGTTTCCGCCTAGAGAAGTTACCTTAGCGTTTGTTGTAAAGCTGGTTTGGTGGTGCTGAATTCTCTTACCTCTTGCTTGTCTGTAAAAGTTTTAATTTCTCCATTGAAAATGAATGAGATCCTTGCTGGGTAGAGTAATCTTGGTTGTAGGTTTTTCCCTTTCAGCATTTTACATATGTCCTGCCACTCCCTTCTGGCTTGCAGAGTTTCTGCTGAAAGGTCAGCTGTTAACCTCATGTGGATTCCTTTGTATGTTATTTGTTGTTTTTCCCTTGCTGCTTTTAATATTTGTTCTTTGTATTTAATTTTTGATAGTTTGTGTCTTGCCACGTTTCTCTTTGGATTTATCCTGTATGTGACTCTCTGAGCTTCCTGTACTTGACTATTTCCTTACCCATGTTAAGGGAAGTTTTCAACTATAATCTCTTCAAACATTTTCTCAGACCCTTTCTTTTTCTTTTCTTCTCCTGGGACACCTATAATTCGAATGTTGGTGCATTTAATATTGTCCCAGAGGACTCTGAGACTATCCTCAGTTCTTTTCATTCTTTTTTCTTTATTCTGCTCTGGGGTAGTTATTTCCACTATTTTATCTTCCAGATCACTTATCCGTTCTTCTGCCTCAGTTATTCTGCTATTGATTCCTTCTAGAGAATTTTTAATTTCATTTATTGTGTTGTTCATCATTGTTTGTTTGCTCTTTAGTTCTTCTAGTCCTTGTTACATGTTTCTTGTATTTTATCCATTCTATTTCCAAGATTTTGGATCATCTTTACTATCATTACTGTGAATTCTTTTTCAGGTAGGTTGCCTATTTCTTCTTCATTTGTTTGGTCTTGTGGGTTTTTACCTTGCTCCTTCATCTGCTGCATATTTCTCTGTCTTCTCATTTTGTTTAACTTACTGTGCTTGGGGTCTCCTTTTCACAGGCTGCAAGTTCGTAGTCCCCATTGTTTTTGGCATCTGTAACCAGTGGGTGAGGTTGGTTTAGTGGCTTGTGTAGGCTTCCTGGTGGAGGCGACTGGTGCCTGTGTTCTGGTGGGTGTGGCTGGATCTTGCCTTTCTGGTGGGGAGGGCCACGTCCTGTGGTGTGTTTTGGGGTGTCTGTGAAGTTAGTATGATTTTAGGCAGCCTCTCTGCTAATGAGTGGTGTTGTGTTCCTGTCTTACTAGTTGTTTGACATGGGGCATGCAGCAGTGGAGCTTGCTGGCTGTTGGGTAGACCTAGGTCTTAGAGTTGAGGTGAGGATCTCTGGGCGAACTCTCGCTGATTGATATTAAGTGGGGCCAGAATGTCTCTGGTGGTGGTCCAATGTCCTGAACTTCACTCTCCCACCTCAGAGGCTTAGGGCTAACACCAGGCCAGAGCACCAAGACCCTGTCAGCCACATGGCTCAGGGTCGTGAAATAAAAGATTCATTTTTTAAAAATTTAATGCTATGTGAGTCTGGAATTTTGGAGAAGTTTGTTTTGAAATATGTTTTCTTTGTTTGGGAGGATGAAATTATATGGTTATATACAGTTTTCAATTTATGTTATTCATTCATAAGTCATTAATATTTTTTAAAACAAAAGCAAAATCAATCCTGCATTATTATTCACTATTTGATATTTTAAAGATAAAAAGTTTCATTTATGAAAGAGTTTTGCAAACTGTTATGAAAGTTGGAATGATTGGGCATTTGAAACCAAGAATATTTAAGAATTAAGTTAAAATAAGCCCAAGAGAATGCCATCAAAAGTCCAATATTATTACAATAGTTGTAAAGGTCATACAGGTCTGCTATTAATTTTACTGGTATTCGTTATGTAGCATCTGAAAAAGTAATTTTTCTGTAAAATTTTACTCTTTTTACATTAAATTAACTTGAACCTAAAAATATATTTCTACATTTAAATATGGGATTTTACACTTCATTTTTTAAGTAATCATATAAAAGTCCTGAAAAAAACACTTATTCTAATTTTAAAAGGTGTACACCTACATATATTCCTGAACATTCTTTTTTTTTTTTTTTTTTTGCGGTACGTGGGCCTCTCACTGTTGTGGCCTCTCCCTTTGTGGAGCACAGGCTCCGGATGTGCAGGCTCAGCGGCCATGGCTCACGGACCCAGCCACTCCGCGGCATGTGGGATCTTCCCAGACTGGGGCAGGAACCCATGTCCCCTGCATTGGTAGGCGGACTCTCAACCACTGTGCCACCAGGGAAGCCCCCTGAACATTCTTATAATGATAAAATCTTGATTGTCATAGGAAAGTCTAAGCATATTTTAATAGTCCATGGAAGTTATCAGATGTGTAAGTACATGTTATCAAGTAATATTTGATATGTAGGATACAAAAAATGTTGCTGGAAACTTTTTCACTCTGATTTTTAAAAAATCCTATTTTAGTCTAGCTAGTACAACAGTGACATTTCACTTTACACCTTTCCCCTTAATACAAGGTATGTCTTGCCTTCTCTGTTTATAATATTTATAAATATTTTCTTTCTAGCACTATTTTAGAAAATAAATTTAACTGCCAGCTTGGTAATACATTATTTATTAATACTTTTTTCTTTTAGAATAGTTTTAGGTTCACAGCAAAATTTAAGGGAAGGTAGAGAGATTTCTCACATACCCCCTAACCCAACACATGCATGCTCTTCCCCATTATCAGCATCACTCATCAGAGTTGTAGATATGTTACAATTGGTAAAGCTACATTGATACATCATAATCTGGCAAAACCATAGTCAACCTTAGGGCTCACTCTAGTTGCTGTACAATTCTTTGGGTTTGGACAAACATATAATGACATAGATCCATCATTATGGTATCACACAGAGTATTTTCACTGCCTTAAAAATCCTCTGTGCTTTGCCTATTCATCTCTCCCTCTACCCAGTCCCTAGCAAACACTGATCTTTTTTACATTCTCCATAGTTTTGCCTTTTCCAGAATGTCATATTGTTGTAATCATACAATATGTAGCTTTTCAGACTGGCTTCCTACACTTATGAATATTATGTATATTATATGGTATTATAATATATAATAGTATATATTATGTAATATATAATCATATTATAGATAATTATGTTGTATATACAATATTATATATCAGTAATATACATAGGCATAAGTAATATGCATTTAAGATTCTTCCTGTCTTTTTATGGTTTGATAGCTCACTTCTTTTTAGCATTGAATAATATTCTATTGTCTGAGTGTACCACTGTTTTTTTATCCATTCATCTACTGAAGGACATCTTGATTGCATCCAAGTTTTTGGCAATTATGAATAAAGTTGGGTTAAACATCCTTGTGTAGGTTTTTGTGTGAAAATACATTTTCAACTCTTTGGGTAAATACCAACGAGTACAATTGCTGGATCATATGGTAAGAGTATGTTAGTTTTGTAAGAATCTAGCACACTGTCTTCCAAAATGGCTGTATTATTTTGCATTTCCACCAGCAATGAATGAGAGTTCCTGTTGCTCCACATCTTCACTATCATTTGGTGTTGTCAGTGTTCTGGATTTTGGCCATTCTAATAGGTGTGTAATGATATCTCATTGCTGTTTTAATTTTCATTTTTCTTGATGACATATGATGTGGAACATATTTGCTTATGCTTATTTTCAGTGAGGTGTCTGTTAATGTCTTTGACTCATTTTTGGTCCTATGGTTTATTTTCTTATTATTGAGTTTTAAGAGTTCTTTGTATATTCTAGATAACAGTTCTTTACCAGATGTATCTTTTGCAAATATTGTCTCCCAGTCTGTAGCTAGTGTCTCATTCTCTTGACATTGTCTTTTGCAGAGTAGAAGTTTTTAATTTAGTGGAATCCAGCTTATAAATTATTTCTTTTATGGATTATTCCCTTTGGTGTTGTATCTAAAATGTCATTGTCAAATCCAAGGTCATCTAGGCTTCTTTCTATGTTACCTTCTCCAGCTTTTATAGTTTTGCCATTACAGGGCAGTCTGTGATCATTTTGAGTTAATTTTTGTGAAGGGCACTAATATAAATTGTATTGTGTTTTCAATTTTAGATTCCACTTGTTTATTGCTGCTTTTTAGGAAAGCAATGAACTTTGTATATTAACTTTGTATCCTACAAACTTGCTACACTTGCCTACTTCCAGGAGATGTTTTTGTCTATTTTCTCAGATTTTTCTACACAGACAAGCATGTCAGTGATTTGTTCAGCGGAGTGAGTGATTCAGTGATATCTGATGAAATCTCACAGCTGTACCTTTCTCTAGAAAATGTACTAACTCTTACTAATTTGCAACTACATAAAGGGGAGCTGTTTTGTCCAAAAGATTATGCTGATGTGTGTGTGTGTGTGTGTGTGTGTGTCTTACCAAGGCATCCAGAGTACTTGCCACTTCCTCTGATCAGGTTTAATTAATATTATATCATAAATATAGAGGATCAATGTGATGTTCTGCAGAATATCTAAGTGTTGTAAGTATGGTATAAGATAAACCGTAAATATACTAAGGGGCCTACCACAGATGTGATATTTCGGGAGTTTTAGTATTTTTGTGGCATGCTGGGATATCCCTTGCAAAGTTAAAGACAAGATAGGACAATCAGTACTTCCTACCACTTTAAAAGAAACACAACACATGGTAGACTTCCTTGAGGTTTGCAGGCAGTATATTTAATGCTTGCAAGAAAACTCTGAAACTAAGATCTATTTATCAGGTTACATGAAGGGTTGCTTATTTTGAATATGGTTCTGAGCATGAAAGGCCTCTGCTGCAAGTCGACACTACAGTACAAGCAGCCTTGCCACTCAGGCCATGTGAATAAACTGATCCCAAGGTGTGAGAGGTATATGTGGTAAGAAGTGAGGCTGGTGAAACCAATGACAAGGCCTAAGAAAGAGATTCACACACTGATCCTTAAGAGTTCTGGCACAAAGACCTGCCATCTCCAGAAGATAATTATGCACCATTTGAAAAGTATCTCCTTGCAAGAAACTTTACATCAATATACCAAGCAGTCAGGATTGACCACTAAGTTTAAGTTCAGGTGAGCCCAGAAGGCTATAGACTAGAAGTGGTCAATCTAGAACTGGGTTCAAGGGGTCCAGAGGGCACATGTAAACTGCACAAAAGATGATCAAACTCCCATGTTATTTTCCAATATTGTGCTGATAATTTTTTGTCAGATGACATCTATGACCTTACTGGGATTTCCTATACCTAGCTGATGGAGAATAGAAAAGCCCAAGGTTAATGCAAGGATAAATTAGCTTAGTATGGGTGTGCATGTCATGGTCTGCTTATGTTCTATAGTACTAAGCAAGCTTGGCCCTGAAAGACAGTGGTGGAGGGTGTATTCTCAGTAGGCAGAGTTTGGGCAGTGTTACTGATCATCCACTTTGTATAGAAAGAGAATTGTCCTGAGGAAAGTATATACAAGAGGCATGTGGATGGACCTATAAGACACAAAATATACTGTGTGAATATTTGCATCAAGAGACAATTCCCTTCAGAGAGCATCAACTTCAGAAGAGGCATTAAACCACCAAGTGCACAAGACACCTTATTAAATTAAGTGTCATTAAATGTCAGCCAGTCTTCCTCACTGGGCATCCCAGTGCTTATGCCATAGATCATGAATGGAACAGCCATGGTAGTATAGATGGAGGTCCAGCAGCTCTCAATCTTAAACCAGCTTGATGTCGTTCTTGCTGGTGCTGAGCATCTGACCTGTCAGTACCAGAGAACAATGCTGAGTCCACAGTACAGCACAATCCCTCAAGTAGGAGGACCAGTTATTTGGTGGCAATTTGGTTACAATGAACTCCTTAGAATCTGGAAAGGCCAATGACTTATCCTGAATTGTCACTCACTCTAGAAATAGTTTTGCTTACCATTTGTGCTGTGGTTCAGCCAGCTCCACTACTTAAATACATACTAATGTGGGATCTCCTATAAAATATCCTCAAACTAAAGATTCTTAACAGCAAAAGTACTGCAGCAGCGTGCACATGACCATGGTTCAGCCACAAACTTCACTGTCCTGAAGCTGTTTGTCTGATAAAGCAGGTTCACAGCCTCTTGAAGAAACAGCTGAAATGCCA
Organism: Monodon monoceros; assembly: GCF_005190385.1. Classification (NCBI taxonomy): domain Eukaryota; kingdom Metazoa; phylum Chordata; class Mammalia; order Artiodactyla; family Monodontidae; genus Monodon; species Monodon monoceros. The sequence continues at coordinate 21,615,075 of NW_021703768.1, read as the reverse complement.
ACTTGAAGACAAATCTCTGAAAGGATGAGATGCTGTCATTCAGAATGTGGAATAATCATTAAAGCAATGGCTGTGATACAGTGTGTTGTTTCCAATAGATGGAGTACCTGGGTCTGGAAATGAAAGAATGGAAGTAGCAGTGGTTTCACTCACCAGCATTCCAGTGACTAATTTGTGCTTCCTGTCTCCTCTAGACTCTTTGAGTGTAGAGTAGGTCACTTCCACAAGGAAATACACTAAGATTTTAACTAGGCTTAAAGCTATAACTGCTGCCTGGTGTCTTTGGGCTCTTTATAGAAGTTGATCAGCTGGTTCAGAAGGAAGCTACTATACTACCAAAGGTAATTAACTGTGACCATCATGAGGGCTGCTGTTTCCATAACAAGGGCAGGGCAAAAGGTACACGGCAGTCAAGAGATCCTGTGGGTATTTCTTGGTACTTCTCTGCTTAACTTTAATTGTAAATGGGTCAGTAAATAGACACACCTGATAAATACACAGTAACCAAGGCTCAGAATCCTTGGGGATCAGAATTTCCACGATGCAACCACAAAGACCAGTAGAAGTACTAGTTAAATATAAGAGGGGTCTTGATTGGGTACCAGAAAAACTAGATGATACGTATCAGTTACAGCCTTAGACCAACTGCAGCAGCATGTGCTGCAGTTCATTGCAATAACTTTTCTATTGTAAAACTTCTCTTAAGTTGTGACCAACCTCTAGCCTGGATGAAATGAACTAAACGTGAGAAGGAAGCAGATTTGAGCAGTACAATGCATTGACCATGATGGAGACTAATGATGTTGCCTTTAGATCCCTTTTATTAGGACAGTGTATCCTAGCTGTTTTAAGGGTTGTCTCTTACTGGTTCATAGCTTCCTTCCTTTCAAAGGTTTACTGTTGTCCAAATAAAATAGGTTATGCTTGCTGCAGGGGGCAACTACAGTCAATGATTGGCTGACAGGGGAACTTAACGCCCTCCTCTTGCCTCAAGCTGAGGCCAATTTGTTGGACTCTTCATGCTCTGGGACATCTCATGAAATCAGACTGAAGCTACTCCCCTGCTATGATCTCATCCAACTTTTGCCCTCTTCTGCTTATTTCACTCACTTTCTCCTGAGATGAAGAGAGAATTCCTTCAAAAAAACCATGTGCAACTAAAACCCTGTATCAGCCTCTGTTTCCAGGAAAGCCAAATTAAAACACTTTGTGACCATGAGATTTTAAATTAAAAGTACGAATTTTCAGCTTTCTCAGTTGTAATCTATTAAAGGCACAGTTGACCCTTGAACAATGTGGGGGTTAAGGGTCCTAACCCCGGCAAAGTTGAAAATCTGAGTATAACTTTACAGTAGGCCCTCTGTATCTGTGGTTCTGCATCTGCAGGTTCAACTAGCCCTGGGTCATGTAGTACTGTAGTACATATATACTGAAAACAATCCACATATAAGTGACTCCACGCAGCTCAAACCTGTGCTGTTCAAGGGTCAACTGTATATGTTCCTGCCATTGCTCTGTAGGTAGCAGTTTCTACAAAATCAGCCACTCTGTAATTCCTAATACCCTGCCTTCGGTCAGCTGAGTAGTTGAATGTTGCAATAATGGTGTCTTCTATATGTTATTGTATCACACAGTACAATTTTCAAATGCTGAGAAGAGAGTTAATTTGCTTGGCTCTGATATGGAATATATATTCTGGCCTTTTTCTAACTGTATCTTGTACCACTGGTTCAGGCGTTTATAGAATAGGGTTCTTGTACACCTGATCTCATGTCACTTCTGTAGACCACAGTCCAGGCTCCCAGGACTTTGGACTTCTTACCACAAAACTGAGCTCATCTCTAAGTCTGGCATTGGCTTTGTCCCAAAATGTGTTGCCTTGAGGGCAGATCATGGTACTGGTGAGTTAATTCCTAGGCCTGAGAGAAAGTTATGCAGCTGCTCCTTTGGAAAGTGCTAAAATGTGAGGTGCGGATGTCCACAAAGGCAAGTGCAAAGCCCCTTGTCATATATGGTACAGACCCAGAGGCACTGAGGCTCAGGGTGCTGGCTCTCCTCATATCATGATGTTCCAGGACAGAATTCTTGAAAGTGAGGATTGGAAACTCACACCTGACCTTTCAATGACTGTAAAGATATGTTTTCAAGGTAGGAGAATTGAACATTATTTATTAATGGCTTTAGCTTGTTTAGATATTTTAATTATTTAATCAAATATATATGGATCTTATACTCTTGCAAATGTTAGGTTGGACTTAGTATTGCAATCATTAGTTTAGACCATAATTTCTATATTTGAATCCAGGTAACATACTTGTATAATGAACATTACAATATGTTCAAGCATTCCACATGCACGACTTTTCCCTTTGTTCATCTTCTTTATCTACACATTTTTTATACTTACATGCCTGAATTGTGAAATGCACATTAACTCATCTCTTTTACAAATACATTTCATTTTATTCAATACTATCCCCACTACTAACCTCATTATGTCTATTTGTATTATTTCTCTGTTTTTGACATAGTTTGTAACACCTCTCCATTTTGTATCATATGAGAACCTCATTAATATTCCATTTACTTGTTCTTCTAAAATTCTTAATTAAAATGCTAAACAGGATATTAAATCAGATGGAGGCAAAGAATGACCTCTGTGACAGACCAGAAGACAACTTCCTCAATGTAATATTGCTATTTATCATGTTTCTTGATATATTACTTCAGATAGTTTTCTGTGACTGTGAAATCAATTTAATATTTTCTTAAAATACAGTTTTGCTTTAAAACTTTACTTATGGATCTCAAGGTCATCATTATAACCTGCAAGAAATAGACTTCTTCCATTTTATAAAAATCATTAAATAAATGTTGTATGATGAATACTTGTCTTAATCAGGATTCAATTTAAGAAGTGTTTTGTTTTTCAAAACACTATCATGAGCCATAATTAATGTAGAAAACATAGACTTCTGGTTTAGTATATTTAAAAAATGGGATTTTTGTAGGAAAATATGAAAACCTTGTAGGAATTTGTTCAACACATGTCTATTATGTTCATTCTTTCGTTCTAAGCTCACTGTATTAGGGCACTGAGGCTTTTACTTAACAACCAGAGACTTACTTAACATTTTTAAAAATGGCTGAATAAAACTCACTCACTAACTCAGAAGAAACTTGGAAGATTCTGACACTCATTCAATATAATGTGGAAATCATCATTTCAAAACAGTGGAAAAATTTGAATTGTCTCATGTGTTCATATACGAATTTACTTGAACCACTCACTCCACTGAACAAAACGTACGTTGAAGGCATATTGTCCTCCTTATTTAAAAAATATCTCAACTAAGTATTCTATTTTTTTTTAACACCACAAGAGGAGTGGTTTAGGGATGCCACATTTTCTGGTTGTTAGTTTTTCTTTAAATATAATTTGGGGTCATAGGGTACCTAACAACCATTTTTTTACACATTCCAATGTATATTACTACTTTAATACCCCTAAAATATATCAGTTAAACACCCTAAAGTGTACAAAATACATTTAAAGGGACAGGGATCAGAATAAAAATGTTAAAAGGCACCCCATAATAATCAACATCTTGAAACATTTACTTAAAATTATTTAATTAAACATTTGCAAAGTATAATTATATAATTAAAATGAATGCAATTAAAGTAAGTTTTAAGTAAACCATAAAACCTATAAAATTTGAATAATTATAAAACATAGAACACGTATTTTGGAGATTATAGGAGATTATGAATAATTGGAGATTATGAATACACATCTTTTCAAAAGCTTATGCCTAGTATTATGGAACACCATTACCATTCCCCATTTAAACCTATGATACATGAAGCTTTTAAAAGTGAATAATGGACACAATAGTGAATAATAAAGGACAATGTTCCTGCCCTCATAGGCCAAAATGGGCAAAATTTTACAAACTAATGAATATTATGAGAATTCCAGAGAGTGAGAGTATTGGAAATATAAGCAGTATAATTGGAGAGGATGTGATTGAGGGACTGAGGGAGTTTGTTTATTTAAGAGGATTAGGAAAACAGATACTTCATCATGATTTTCACCAAACTTCTGGAATTTAATGAGTTGTATGTGTATATCTTACAATTAATGAATCCACTATCTTATAAGAAACTTCAAATTGGGCCCCCAGAACAGAGGAAGAGCCTCCAGAACTCTATGGTGATTTATGCAGAAATGTTTCAGCACTTGTCATAGAACAGAACTAATTTGAGTTATTTTAGTAATTTAAGTTGTGAAAGCTTATTTTACACAATGAAAAGTAGGTAGTATGATACTGACTATGATGATAATTAAGTCTACGTTGAAGTATAGGTTAAGATACTATCTTCTCTGTGTCTATCCTTATATGCAAGGTAATATTGTATACATATTTATAACATTTCCTTCTCTGTGTTTAACTATTATAAACATAAATAACTTTTTCAATTTCATCTTAACTCTATTAAATGTCTTCATTCAGTGAATAGTACATATAAAAATATATGTGTGAAAAGAAATAAATTGAAAATAGGTATCATAATAAAAACAAGCAGAATTGCAATAATATAAGATATAGTATAAAAGTATCCCTCAGCATCTTCTCTTTATTTTTGATATATCTATCTTTTGTCACAAAAATAAGAAATTATGTAATAATGATTTGCATTTTGTATATCAAAAGTGGAGCCTTAAAAAAAGGTAGGTATCTACATTTCAAACTTATTGGGTCCAAAATATTTTGTCAACCCCATTAAACTCCTTAAATCAGGTGCCTAATTAAAGTCACAGACATTCTGCCCAGGGCTTCAGAGTGTGCCAGTTATTCTTCCAAATAGATGCCAGTTGTTGAATTATAGATTTGTGCTGTGGAAAATTGTTATGTTAGTGGTAGTCATATATTCATTGACTTTATGTCTAAATGGAAAAACTGAAGGCTATTATACATATTAAAGTAGGGTGGAAGAAACTATAGAACTTGACCATTCTCTTTTAAAACGAATATTTACTTCATCTTTTTATTGTGTGACTATAGCACCCATAGACTGTATCTGGCATCTAAATGTCAATTTAACCTTCAGGCTTTGCAAATTTCATCCACATTAAACTATATATTGTAAGTGCAGAATGTCACAGAGTCTAAGTGCATGCTCTAGATCTTTACTTATAATCACTCTGCTGTTAGAAAAAAATAGTTAATATTACAATGTTTATATTCTGGACACCTAGGGCATAAATAAATTTTATTTCTTAGATGAGTCAGTTAAGAAATGAGCTTGTTCAGGAAATACTGGTTTCAAGTCTATGAAAAAGGAAAAAGTAATGTTTGGAAGGGAATCAGGGTATGGAAAGATCAAAATGAAAGTTCACACTAAATGATGCATCTTTTCATTCAAGTAAATGTCAACTATCAGTTTCAGAGCACTGTCCTGATTTTTAAGAATAAAGCCACGAATACAGTGGAGAATATGATGAAAATAAAGATCATAAAACTTTGGGAATTAATAAAATTCTTCATTGCAGAAAAGAGGGTGATTTCTTTTAGCACACAGGACGTAGGGGTCATTTTCAGAGGCTGTCTTTGGAAAGGTAGCCCTTTAAGTGGCATTTCATTCTGTAATATTAAAAAGCAGTTTTTATAGACCAGTTTTTCTTTTATCTGAAGTCAAGTGGAATGTAGAAATAGTTCTACAAAATATTCAGAGAAGAAATATTCTTTTACCTCTTTACCTTTGGGGTAGGCACCCAAAGAGTTTTATTGATCTAAAACCTAGGAGCAATTTGATGGTCCCTAATCAGAGAAGTACAACTGAAACAACTGAACAATAAAAAAAGGTTACTAAGCTACCCTTTACTCTGAAATCATATGGCAGGTTTCCTGCAGGTAATCCGTATTATAAACCATCAGCGTCAGATAGTAAGTTGTACAGGCACTGGGTGTGTAGAAATCTTGCCTGACATGTTTGGATTTTATTTCTGATGCTTCCAGAAATGATATTTTACATCATTTGCAATCCTCATGGAACCATTGATGTTTTAGATAATTTTGATCTAATAAAAATGTTTTGTAATTCATTTGGTTCATTTTAATTATTGGATAATCTTTTTTTTTTACTTTATTATTTTAATCAAATTAATGGCAAAACAAAGCAAACTTGAAGACTGAAATGCACTTTGTAATCAAGGGTTATCACAGAAAACACATAAGCTTTATATAAGAAAAATTACTTTTATTAGAACACATTTGCTTTTGGAGTAAACACAGTTTAAAAATCTAAAAATAACATTACATTATGTTTCAACTTAATTTAACATAAAATTTAATATAATTTTAAAAGAGGATGGACTAGTTTATAATTATTACATTTTAACAACATGATCCTACTTGGACCCAAATGTATACAATTCCTGATTAATGCTATCAATTTAGGATATTGATGGGTGTTCGTATTAATATCACAACTCCAAATGGTTTGAACAGTAAGACATTCATTAGTCTACTTCAAAATCTGAAGGTATGACTATTTAAAGGTAGGTTAATTAAGAGACATAAAAAAAGACATCCATCCACTACACAGGATTTTTTTCATCCTCTACTCTGCCTTCCTCAGCAGTTTGACTTTTGTGCGAAGGTAGAAATTTTCCCCAGAGATCCCCCTGCAGATTCCACCTTGTGTCCCTTGACCAGAATGGCATTATTATATGTCCACTTTTAAATGAACTACTAGCACCCAGAAAGGAATGACCATGATTATTTTTACCTAATGAAAATTAATCACTACCCTTGGGGAGGATGGGGGGAAAGGGTGTGGACAAAGGAAGGGGGCCTCCACAGAAGAAAGGAAACAAGTACTAAGCGATAACGAAGTGTATTTTTCACACCAGTGATACTGGGAACAGTTGGTTTATTAGAAGAAACTTTGTGAATCAGTAAACTGATTTGACCCCTCCTGCAAACCAAAAGGAAGGAAGAGAGAGAGAATTATTCAAAATGAGGAGATTACATGTATTTTCTCCAGAAAAGATAGCCTAGATTGATTTTTAAAAGCTAGTTGGTCCCAGAAAGTAGGGCAGGATTTGAAGATATTTTTAATAATATTCTGTCTGTCATGAATTTGAAAAAAACAGTACTAAAATATATTTGAGTGATTTGAGCAGTGCTGACATGCCTCCTACTTTTTACTTTAAATGATGACTATCTTTTTTAACCTTTGATTTTAAGTCTTTAAGAGAAACATTTTATATTTACATGGCATATTCAATTTAGGGTTCAAGAAACAGTCCATAAATTGATTTACTAACTATAGACCATGTTCTGCACTTAATTATTCACCATTATATTCCTCTTTGGAGTCTTAGGACAAAAAAATGTAGTTTCTCCCAATACTGAAATAAATTGTCATGTCTGCTGGGCTATTTGGACGCTATTCAATTGTATAAATTAACACTCAGTAACAGCTTAGAATTGCTCACAAACATTTTAACTATAGAAACACATAAAAACTCCCTTGCTGATATCTAACTAGGGAGAAGTAAGAGAGGAGAGGAAAGGAGAAGACAGGAGGAGAAGAGAAGTGAGGGGAGGAAAGGGAAAGGGAGGGCAGAAGAAGAAAAGAAATCAAGAAGTGTCTTAAGAAAAGTCAATAAGAAGTATTTTAATCTATTTTTAAAAGTTCAATGCACTTAAATTAACTGCTTTACTTAGAGAAAAATCAAGTATGCCACTTTTCTTGTGAATTAAGCTAATTACAGAGCCCCAAAATGTATTTAAAAGGAACTGTCAATTTTGGATTAGAAACACATAATATTCATTATTATAATACTACATCCCTCATCTTTATTCAAGTAATTTCCTGTACTTTTTAATGTGAGCAATAAATTCTAATACAATGGAGCCTCTGAGATTAAAATAAGATCCTATAGTGTTTGAATCAATCAGAAACAAAATCAAATATTACCTCAGATTTAACACAGTTGTGATTTTAAGAAGAGGCAGTGAAAGACTCAGTTCTTAGTAGGCAGAACTTAGTTTGAATGTGCTGCTTGTTCTGCTAAAAAAAATTTTGTTTTTGATGTTGTTTAACAAATCTAAATTTCATTCATTTAGCTGAAGAGTAACAATAGTAAAGCATATCTTTGTTAAATCATCTAGATGTACATATATATGTATTGTACACGAGAGAATGTGAGACTGAATATGTGTGTGTTTCTTGTACAGAGGTTTGTATATATACAAATAAACATAAAAATTTAATTCAAAATATGTTATTTTAAAACTGAAATCAGTGTGATTTATATTCATCGGTACCTTGATATTTCAGTCTATTTTCAGTAGTACCTAATAATTTTATAAAGCCTTTTACAGAATATAAAAAATGAATTCAAAATTTATTTTAAGCTTAACTAATATTATCTGAAATTTTCTATATACATACCAAAAAAACCCAAAATACAAAAAACTAGTACTCAAGAAGAACAAACTGGAAACAAGCAGCTTAAAATGATAAACTATTTTACATAGTTCCAGTTTGCATGGGAAAAAAAATCAATTATTTTTAACTTCAATTTCTAACATGGTTAAGATACATTTAGGAAAATCTAAGAAGCTAGACATATAGTGACTTAATATTCATTTACATTCAATTATAGTATAAATTTGAAAATAACAAAATCAAAACTATGCTAGTATGTTTGCCATATGTGTGAGAATTTGTAAGTAATATTTCTGGATTTAGATAGCATTAGAATCGATTAAATACTAAATATAAATACCTGTGTTGGAAAAGTTTTTTTTTTAAATATTAGTTAAAATCTAGAGAACTTGCTTCATAATCATTGTAATTTATCCAGGCAACATGTACAAACAATATGGGCATACATTCTTTATTGATGATTTTAAATAACTCGATTTGAAATTCAGATAATTTAAGTGGAAAACAGCCATTGACTCAACATTCTTTTATTAAAATGGTGGACATAAAGACCAACCACTGAACTGTCAGCTTCTTGTTGCCTGGTTGTTACACTACTATATGCAAAGGCCCCCCTCTGAATTGCATGTGTAGGTATCTGGTTTAAGCTTATTATTTATAAGTTTGGTAAACATATGCATAAGCTCTGAATTTATTTTTATACTATAGGGCAATTTGAAGCGTCCAAGCCCTATAAGTATGTCCTATAAGTATAATAATTTGTGTATATTAATAAGCCCATGTACCTGAATAATACAATCTGAAACTTTGAATTAAAATCTTGTTTACCAGTAGAGAGGCAAATTCTAGCCTCATTTAGCCATTGGTTTACTAGACATGTGATTCCAAATCTTAAAACCAGAGAAAGCTGAGAAAACTGTATCGGCCTAGTGCCACATTTCAATGACTTGAGTAATAAACTCACTTTGTTTACACTGATATGATGCACTTGAAAAACATGAACACATTTCATATAATCAATAAGTATACCATATGTTTTAGTGAAAAGTATCAATAGTTTTCCTGAGATTCAGTTATTCATTCATACAATACATACATAATCAATGCCATATTTGTCAGATATTGTGACATAACAATGAGATACATAGTAATTATTACAGTATTTATTTGCTGATTTTACAGAGTGAGATAGCATCTTGACCAGCTTCACAAAAATAGCATGTACCCAGAAGTGGAACACAGATTTTTTCCCATCATAGCCAGCAGGATACTTATGTTCCATTTCAGAAACACTGTCTTTAATGACGATTGAGGAAACATCACTATCATATCAGCACATTTTTAAATGCCCACAATATAAGTATGGAAATACCTTATTGTCTCTGTAATATAACCCTTTTTCAAATGCTTACAGTATTATTATCACGCTTATAGGAAACTGTAATCGTATGTTGCTTTTCACTGTAACTATTCTCTCATAAGTATATGTTTTATTTCACCAAAACTACAGGTTATAATACTGATAAAATAATGTGTTAATACAAAGTTAGAATTGAGAACTATTCTTTCAAAGACTCTGGTGGGCACTGATTTTTTTTAAAAGGAAATAATAATAAATCAAGAGGGCAGGAAGAAACTTTTAGAGGTGATAGATATGTTAACGGTATAGATTGTGTTGATGGTTTTATGGGTATATATACTTATCTCCAAACTCATCAAGCTGTGTAAACATTAAAAATGTACAACTTTTTGTAATTAATCATATCTCAATAAAGTGGTTAAAAAATTGTTCTTATTCTATTTATCACTTATGGACCTTTCTTCCATCTCTTGCATAGTAGAGGGATTAACAGTACCCAAAGAACTTAACAAAACTAATTTAGGAATAAGTAAAGTGCTACAGAACAATTATAAAAAAAACTGAAGAACTACTTAAGAAGATTTCCACAAAGAAAAAAACTAGGACAAGGTGAATATCTTCCCAGATTTCATCAAACTCTTAAGGAAAAATGATGCCCATTTTATATCATCTTATCTTTCACATAAATCATCCTTTTAAAAGACGTTATCATTGTTATTTGAAAAAAATAGTACAATGAAAATAAATTATATAGAACCATCTAACTTATGAAGATGAATTCAAAAGCATTAACCAGAATATTGGCAAAGCAAATCTAGCATTAATATAATTTATGAAGTAATAACCTCCATGGTACTAGTGATTTCCTAATTCTCATGATGAACTCAGAGAAGTTATTGTATTATTTCCTTCATAACCTATATTAATGATACATACATTATTTTATGTTTCAAATTTATATTTGATAATTTAATAAAGAAAAAATTTGAACATCCTGCTATGAGTAGCTATCATTTATAGTGCTTGATATGTACCCATTTTTTAGTAAAATAACGTTCAAAAAGATGATCCAAGAGATCAGTGTGTCTTCTAAACTATTAGACAATCTAAAAATCTTATATGATATCATCAAATCAAAACATAAAAAAAATTCAAATAACAGCCATAAGCAACAACAAAGTGAAGAAAATACAGCAAATATGTTTTATCAAGGGCAATCATACCTGCTTTAGAGAGCTATTTTTCACACATAAAAAATTAATAAAAAATACCTAATGCACTTATGTATTCACTAAAACACAAGTTCCAAAATCACTTATTCCTAATGGTTGGAGGTAATTGGATTCTATTTCTTTTAAATATTAAGTGTAAACAGTGCTTTCCAAGAATTTTGGAGAAATTTAATATCCACTAGTTCACTAGGGTCACTGTTTAGACATGAATAACTGAAAGACCCACCCAGCAATGACTCATTATATGAAAAACGCCCAAACAAAGCACAAGCTTCGTTCAAGGAAGAGTGTCAAAGGGGCAGGTGTCAAAGGAATGATTCTAAGATGCTCAGAACCTAGTATTCAGATTGTCTTCCCTTAGTACACAGTCATTATCAGACCTATGCCTGTGTCTCTTGCTGGTAGAAAGATTTATGATAAAAAGTGAACAAAAGGTAAATTTAGCTCTTTGAATAAAATATTTTGGGGGCAGTGCTATCGAAGATAAAAAATATCTGTATTGTCAGCCAAAGCTGCAGCAGTGTTTGAAAACTGGGTCCTCTACAATGAGCTGGAATTTTGGAGGGAATATAGAGGAATGGTGCCATTCTATAGCAAACATGACTTACACACGCTATTGCACTGAGAGCAGCAGTGGGTAGTGTGACAAGTCTGAAAGGGAGCAATATATTGAAGGTCAAACCATACCCAAATGGTGATTGATCTTTCTTCAAACTTGGTACCTTGTTTGTGGCTCTAATAGCTACTCAGTGTTTGGTAAAAGCTAACTACTTCTACATTCAAAATAATCTAAATGCATAATATTTTTATACACATATTATTATACTATAGGTATATTTTAGCCATCTATAATGGAAACTACAAGAAAATTACTTTTGACTTTACATTTTTACCTTTATTCTTTTTTTAAAAAAAAAGGCTATGCCAGTCAAATATCAAATAAAAGTGATCTTAAAGTAATTTTGTAGTTTATGAATTTTAGAGTATATATGTATATGAGGTATAACTGAATAGTACTTTCACAAATTATATCATTTGCAAGAGCATTTCAGGTGTGTATGTGTTTAGTCTTATAGCTTCATTTTATAATTATTCTATATTTATTATGAATCATTTAGTAATGATATAACAGCTTTTTGACCAAGACATTACATATATAATTAATAGAGATATGGAAAAATGTCTATGCATACTTGGTTTATGTCATTTTTATTGTTGTTTTAATCTTTTATGTATAAAATTCTCTCAGTTAATATTCCTTTAAATTAGAGTTTTGAAAGTTTTTTTATCTCAGAACCTTTTTATATTCTTAAAGAGAAAAAAATGATCCCAAAGATGTGATTTTTAATGTGAGATATATATATGTATATATATATATGATTTGTATTGTATTAGTAAATAAACGTGAGAAAGTTTTTAAATTTATGATTTAAAAACTGATCTATGAATCAGTTTTAGAATACCAAGAATAAACCCATTACATACTAATGAAACTGCAGTCCTTCTCGTGTGGGACTCAAACCCAGCCAAAACTCAGATTGTGACTCGGACCCACAGGCTGGAACTTAACCCACCCGCACCTCAGATTCGGACTTGAACCCATGATCCCTGACTAGAAGGGGACTTGAACCCGCTGTCTTTTGATTAAAACCGCTCACCTCATGTCAGGATTTACTGAAGCTCAGGTTCTTTTGTCTGGTTACCGAAAGAATTCAGTGGGAGGGAAAGCAGCAGGCAAAGGGCGAGTTTATTAGCATAGGATGCTTGTGAAAGATACATGCGGGCTGGCAAGGGAGTGCAGCAGCCTGGAGAACAAAGAGAGCTACATTTTTATAATCAAAGAAAAAGCGGGGAGGGGAGAAGACCACCTTCTTCCTCATTCTTGGGCAGACGTCAAGGCTTACATCATTAGTCTCTCCTTTGGCTCTATATGGTATAATGGAGACTGTCATGGTGCTTTTTAAATCATACGTATATTAGCAAAAGGGTGGTAACATATACCAAAATATGGTAATTTATCTCAGATTTTGGTATAATGTCCCCTTTCACCTAGTTTCTTTCCCCTTTCACCTATATTTTTATCTTGTCTACATCAGAAGTGCTACTTTTCCAGGACTATTAACTCTTTGAATTCATGTAACAAGATTCAGACCCCATATGTATTGTCTTGTGTTTTAATTATCAGGACTTGTGACTTGAAGTGTATATGGAGCTTGGATGCACCTGGTCTTCTTCAAGGTAGTGTAGATTGTTGTTACATTACTAGATTCTTTTCTCAAGTGGGCATTAGCTTACAACAGTCTCCCAAACTCCCTTAAAATTCCCTTCTGTCCTTAATCCCCTAGTGGGATTTGTAAACTGACTATTTAATTTATCCTACTCTATCCCTATCACTAACACAATCAACACATTAAAAAATGATGTTCTCTAAAACAACAGTAAATTACTCAGAGGAATGATATTGTTTTATGTTTTTGCACCTATCTTTAAGTCTGCTTTAATAGAAGATAACTTGACTCCTGTATCTGTTTCTGCATTCAATTTGTTACAAAATGTTTTAGTCAAAGGATATAAAGGATATCCAAAAACGGATGAAATCCAGGAAAGGATTAGCAATTAATTAGCTTCTGAGATCATTGTGCATATTCATCCTGATCCAAGCTAAAACAGTATAAGTGAAATATGAAACCATACCAATGAACTTGTCATACTCTACTGAAATCAATGTCTATGTTGTACTGTAAATGGACCTAATACACAAGTATAATTTTGTCCTTTGTTACTTTGGAAAATATTGCTTCAATAGTTATACAGGTCTTCTGAAAGTTGATATACATTTATTAATATTACCATTTATTTCATGGAAAATTCTTTCCGAGTTGAGGAGCCATAGCTGACAATTTCTAAAATTCTAATTTTTGCCCCAGAGCATTCATTTTGCTAATAGCAATGATCAGAAAAAGTTGTTTTCCTTAAAGTGAGTGGCTCACTTTGTCTTCCCTGTAAAGTGTTTGCAAAACACCCAGGTCTGAATTACCATGATTTCTGTTCAAGATTTTTTTTTCGGTAAAAATGGTTTCCCTTGAGGAAAAAGAGTATTTAGTTTAGCTCACAACTCAAATAATCACACATGTAGTTTTTGCTAGAGGCAAGAAGCAGATGCCCTTAAAGAGGACTTTCAGAGTTTCTCTGGTGAGGATAATGGCAGACTCCAGGAGAGCTCACACCAAGGAGTACTTCACAGACTTCTGCTGCCAGTGTCCTTGTGCCTGCAGTGAGCCACAGCCACTCCTTGCCTCTGCAGGAGACGCTCCAACACTAGTACCCATGTGGTTGACAGAGTCATTGTGCTCCAGCCGGGGTCAGGCCTCGGCCTCTTAGGTGGGAGAGCTGAATTCAGGACATTGGTCCACCAGAGACCTCCCGGCCCCACGTAATATCAAATGGTGAAAGCTCTCCTAGATATCTCCATCTCACTGCTAGGACCCAGCTCCACTCAAAGACCAGCAAGCTACAACTAGCAAGAGAGGAACACAACCCCAGCCATTAGCAGAGAGGCTGTCTAGAAGCATAATAAGTTCACAGACACTGCGAAACACACCACCAGACATGGTCCTGCCCACCAGAAAGACAAGATGCAGCCTCATCCACAAGAACACAGACACCAGTCCCCTCCACCAGGAAGCCTACACAAGCCACTGACCCAGCCTTACCCACTGGGGACACACACCAAAAACAACAGGAAATACAAACCTGCAGGCTGAGAAAAAAAAAAACGCAGTAAATTAACAAAATGAGAAGACAAAGAAATACACAGCAGATGAAGGAGCAAGAGAAAATCCACCAGACCAAATGAAGAGGAAACAGGCAGTCTACCTAAAAAAGAATTCACAGTAATGATATTAAAGATGATCCAAAATCTTGGAAATAGAATGGAGAAAATACAAGAAACATTTAACAAGGACCTAGAAGAACTAAAGAGCAAACAAACAATAATGAACAACACAATAAAAGAAATTAAAAATTCTCTAGAAGGAATCAATAGCAGAATACTGAGGCAGAAGAACAGATAAGTGACCTGGAAGATAAAATATTGGAAATAACTACCCCAGAGCAGAATAAAGAAAAAAGAATGAAAAGAACTGAGGACAGTCTCAGAGTCCTCTGGGACAACATTAAATGCACCAACATTCAAATTATAGGGGTCCCAGAAGAAGAAGAGAAAAAGAAAGGGTCTGAGAAAATTTTTGAAGAGATTAGAGTTGAAAACTTCCCTAATATGAAAAAGGAAATAGTCAATCAAGTCCAGGAAGCACACAGAGTCCCATACAGGAAAATCCCAAGGAGAAACACACCAACACCTATTGATCAAACTATCAAAAATTAAATACAAAGAAAAAATATTAAAAGCAGCAAGGGAAAAGCAGCAAATAACCTACAAGGGACTCCCCATAAGGTTAAGAGCTGATCTTTCAGGAGAAACTCTGCAAGCCAGAAGGGTGTGACAGGACATATTTAAAATGATGAAAGGGAAAAAACTACAACAAAGATTACTCTACCTAGCAAGGATCTCATTCAGATTTGACAAAGAAATAAAAGCCTTAACAGACAAGCAAAAGTTAAGAGAATTCAGTACCACCAAACCAGCTTTACAACAAATGCTAAAGGAACTTCTCTAGGCAGGAAGCACAAAAGAAGGAAAAGACCTACAAAAACAAGCCAAAAGCAATTAAGAAAATGGTAATAAGAATATACATATTGATAATTACCTTAAATGTAAATGGATTAAATGCTCCAACCAAAAGACATAGACTGGCTGAATGGATACGAAAACAAGACCTGTATATATGCTGTCTACAAGAGACCCACCTCAGACCTAGGGACACCTACAGACTGATAGAAAAAGATAATCCATGGAAATAGAAATCAAAGAAAGCTGGAGTAGTAATTCTCATGTCATACAAAATAGACTTTAAAATAAAGGCTATTACAAGAGACAAAGAAGGACACTACATAATGATCAAGGGATCAATCCAAGAAAAAGATATATCAATTGTAAATGTTTATGTGCCCAACATAGGAGCACCTTTATACATAAGGCAAATGCTAACAGCCATAAAAGGGGAAATCGACAGCAACACAATAATAGTAGGGAACTTGAACACCCCACTTTCACCAAAGGACAGATCATCCAAAATGAAAATAATTAAGGAAACACAAACTTTAAATGACACATTAAAATGGTGGACTTAATTGATATTTATAGGACATGCCATCCAAAATCAACAGAATGCACTTTCTTCTCAAGGGCTCATGGAACATTCTCCATGATGGATCATACCTTGGGTCACAAATCAAGCCTCGGGAAATTTAAGAAAATTGAAATCATATCACATATCATTTCCAACTACAACGCTATGAGACTAGGTATCAACTACAGGAAAAAATCTGTAAAAACTACAAACACATGGGGGCTGAACAATATGCTACTAAATAACCAAGAGATCACCGAAGAGATCAAAGATGAAATAAAAAAAATACCTAGAAACAAATGACAGTGAAAACACAATGACCCAAAACCTGTAGGATGCAGTGAAAGCAGTTCAAGAGGGAAGTTTATAGTAATGCAATCCTACCTCAAGAAACAAGAAACAGCTCAAATAAACAACCTAACCTTACACCTAAAGCAATTAGAGAAAGAAAAACAAAAAACCCAAAGTTAGCAGAAGGAAAGAAATCATAAATATCAGATCAGAAATAAATGAAGAAATTAAGGAAATGATAGCAAAGATCAATAAAACTAAAAGCTAGTTTTTGAGAAGATAAACAAAATGCATAAACCGTTAGCCAGACTCATCAAGAAAAAAAGGGAGAAGACTCAAATAAATGGAAATTATAATGAAAGAAGAGAAGTAAAGAGTGACACTGCAGAAATACAAAGGATCATGAGAGATTACTACAAGCAACTATATGCCAATAAAATGGACAACCTGAAAGAAATGGACAAATTCTTAGAGAAGCACAACCTTGTAAGACTGAACCAGGAAGAAATCGAAACTAAAAAGAGACCAATTACAGGCACTGAAAAGGAAACTGTGATTAAAAATCTTCCTTGTTTGTTACAAAAGCCGAGGACCGGAAGGCTTCAGAGCCGAATACTATTAAACATTTAGAGAAGAGCTAACACCTATCCTTCTCAAACTCTTCCAAAATATAGCAGAGGGAAGAACACTTCCAAACTCATTCTACATGGCCAACATCACTCTGATAACAAAACCAGCCAAAGACGTCATAAAAAAGAAAACTACAGGCCAATATCACTGATGAACATAGATTCATAAATCCTCAACAAAATACTTGCAAACAGAATCCAACAGCACTTTAAAGGGATCATACACCATGATCAAATGGAGTTTATTCCAGGAATGCAAGGATTCTTCAGTATACGCAAATCAATCAACATGATACACCTTATTAACAAAGTGAAGGAGAAAAACCATATGATCATCTCAATAGATGCAGAGAAAGCTTTTGACAAAAGTCAACACCCATTTATGATAAAAACCCTGCAGAAAGTAGGCATAGAGGGAACTTATCTCAACATAACAAAGGCTGTATATGACAAATCCACAGCCAGCATTGTTCTCAATGGTGAAGATGTGAAACAATTTCCACTAAGATCAGGAACAAGACAAGCTTGCCCACTCTCACCACTATTATACAAAGTAGTTTTGGAAGTTTTAGCCACAGCAATCAGAGAAGAAGAATAAATAAAAGGAATACAAATCAGAAGAAGTAAAACTGTCACTGTTTGCAGATGACATGATACTATACATAGAGAATCCTAAAGATGCTACCAGAATACTACTAGTGCTAATCAATGAATTTGGTAAAGTAGTAGGATACAAAATTAATGCACAGAAATCTCCTGCATTCCTATACACTAATGATGAAAGATCTGAAAGAGAAATTAAGGAAACACTCCCATTTACCACTGCAACAAAAAGAATAAAATACCTAGGAATAAACCTACCAAGGGAGACAAAGACCTGTATGCATAAAACTATAAGACACTGATGAAAGAAATTAAAGATGATACAAACAGATTGAGAGATATACCATGTTCTTGAATTGGAAGAATCAATATTGTGAAAATGACTATACTACCCAAAGCAATCTACAGATTCAGTCCAATCTCTATCAAACTACCAACGGCATTTTTCACAGAGCTAGAACAAAAAATTTCACAATTTGTATGGAAACACAAAAGACCCTGACTAGCTAAAGCAATCTTGAGAAAGAAAAATAGAGCTGGAGGAATAAGGCTCCCTGACTTCAGACTATACTACAAAGCTACAGTAATCAAGACAGCATGGTACTGGCACAAAAACTGAAAAATAGATCAATGGAACAGGTTAGAAAGCCCAAAGATAAACCCATGCACATATGATCACCTTATCTTTGATAAAGGAGGCAAGAACATACAATGGAAAAAAGACAGCCTCTTCGATAAGTGGTGCTAGGAAAACTGGACAGCTACATGTAAAAGAATGAAATTAGAACACTCCCTAGCACCATACAGAAAAATCAACTCAAAATAGATTAAAGACTTAAATGTAAGTCCAGACACTATAAAACTCTTAGAGGAAAACATAGGCATAGACATAAATCACAGCAAGATCCTTTATGACCCACCTCCTAGAGAAATGGAAATAAAAACAAAAATAAACAAATGGGACCTAATGAAACTTAAAAGCTTTTGCACAGCAAAGGAAACCATAAACAAGGCAAAAAGACAACAGTCAGAATGGGAGAAAATATTTACAAATGAAGCAACTGACAAAGGATTAATCTCCAAAATATACAAGCAGCTCATACAGCTCTATATCATAAAAACAAACAACCCAATCCAAAAATGGACAGAAGACCTAAATAGACATTTCTCCAAAGAAGTTATACAGATTGCCAACAAACACATGAAAGGATACTCAACATCACTAATCATTAGAGAAATGTAAATCAAAACTACAATGAGGGGACTTCCCTGGTGGCACAGTGGTAGAGAGTCCACCTGCTGATGCAGGGGACACGGGTTCGTGCCCTGCTCCAGGAGGATCCCACATGCCGCGGAGCAGCTGGGCCCATGAGCCATGGCCGCTGAGCCTGTGTGTCTGGAGCCTGTGCTCCACAATTGGAGAGGCCACAACAGTGAGTGGCCCACGTACCACACACACACACACACACACACACAAAATCTACAATGAGGTATCACCACACACCAGTCAGGATGGCCATCATCAAAAAATCTACAAACAATAAATGCTGGCGAGGGTGTGGAGAAAAGGGAACCCTTTTGCACTGTTGATGGGAATGTAAATTGATACAGCCACTATGGAGAGTAGTATGGAGGTTCCTCAATAAACTAAAAATAGAACTACCATAAGACCCAGCAATCCCACTACTGGGCATATACCCTGAGAAAACCATAATTCAAAAACAGTCATATACCACATTGTTCATTGCAGCTCTATTTACAATAACCAGGGCATGGAAGCAACCTAAATGTCCATCGACAGATGAATGGATAAAGAAGATGTGACACATATACACAATGGAATATTACCTAGTCATAAAAAGAAACAAAATTGAGTTTTTTGTAGTGAGGTGGATGGACCTAGAGTCTGTCATACAGAGTGAAGTATGTCAGAAAGAGAAAAACAAATACTGTATGCTAACATGTATATATGGAATCTCAAAAAAAAAAAAAAGTTCTGAAGAACGTAGGAGCAGGATAGGAATAAAGGTGCAGACGTAGAGAATGGACTTGAGGACACAGGGAGGGGGAAGTGTAAGCTGGGACGAACTGAGAGAGTGGCATGCACATATATCCACTACCAAATGTAAAATAGCTAGCTAGTGGGAAGCAGCGACATAGCACAGGAAGATAAGCTCTGGGTGCTTTTTGTCCACCTACAGGGGTGGGGTAGGATTGTGGGAGGGAGACACAAGATGGAGGAGATATAGGGAAATATGTATACATATAGCTGATTCACTTTGTTATACAGCAGGAAGTAACACACCATTGTAAAGCAATTATACTCCAATAAAGACGTTAAAAAAAAGAGGACTTTCATTCATTGTAGCATTATTCATGATAGACAAGATATGAAAAGCCAGATATTCATCAATAGACAAATGGATAAAGAAAATGTGGTATGCACATACAATAGAATATCATTCTGCCTTAAAAACGAAAGACAAAATCCTGGCTCTACCTGTAAAGCATTATGCTAAATGAATTAAGTCAGTCACAGAAGGACAAATACTGCGTTATTCCACTTACAGGAGTTATCTAAAATAGTCAAACTTGTAGAAGCAGAAAATAAATGATGGTTGCCAAGGCATGGGGAAGGGAAAATAAGAGTTACTGTCCAGTGGGTATAAAGTTACAGTTATACAAGATGGATAAGTTCTAGACATCTGGGGTACAACATAGTGCCTGCAATTAACAAATGGTGGAGTAGCTTGATCAAACACTTAAAAATTTGTTAAGAGGGTAGATTTCATGTTAAGTATTCTTAACATACACACGGAACATGAGGAAACTTTTGGAGGTGATGTGCATGTTTATTTCCTTAATCTTTGTGATACACACATACACGGTGTATGAATGTAATCAAATTCATCAAATTTTAGACACTAAATTTGTGCTCTTTTTTGTACATCATTTATACCTCAATATAGCTATATTAGAAAGCAATTTGGAAAGATGTGTACTCAAGGTCAAGATATAAGTTAAAAATTGTAAGATGCTTCAGGGACATTTCCATGTATCTTTTGTAAAGGTATAACAATATTTGACTTTTAAAGCACAAACCATGTCTATGTTTAATAGAAAGGACTCATTTTATCTTACTTCAGCAACTTTATACATAGATGCTACAAATGTGAGTTGAGAAACCAAGTCGTCTAATCTCCCTTTCTAAGCCAAACATCTATTCTTAACTGCAAGAAAATATATCCTAACTAAAATTCTAAAAAATAAGCTTCAGATACCTAAAAGTTTCCTAAATTTTTAAAAAATATTGCAAGGCAAGAAAACTATGTATTGTTTGTATTTCCACATAAATGCAGAAAAATTGGGGGTTTCCAAATAATGATGAATTATTGGAAAATAATATTACAGAGATCATGCTAGTTATAATTGCACATAGCTAGTAAGAGTATGGCATGAACTCTGAAAAAAAATAGAATTAATCTCTGAAAAAAAATATATATATTTCTACCTACGTATCATCTATCTATGCACTGTCTATTTCAGAATATTCTAGGAAACATAAGAATATACTGTACACAATTCCATTCACATCCATTAGTCATGAGAGCAATTACCCCATCAAAGTCATGTAGCATTTAGATAGCTCCACTCTACAATTATGAGAGAATATTGGTGAAAACAAAAAATAATGTTTTAGCATTATTTTAGAAATACATTTGACCTCAGGTCTCTCTGAAAGAATTCTGCATCAGACTTGTGAACCACTAATTTATGGAAAGATTTCCATTCCCAGAACGTTTATATTTATTTTAATTTCTAGGAAATGGTTCACTTTGCCAGCTTCCTTTTCCCTTCTCTGATATGTATATGTGTGAATTGAATATAAGTAAAGAAAAAGATAAACATGTTGAACTCTTTCATACAAGAAAGTATGCAAGCATAACATATTTTCTAACTCAGGCACAAAATCACCGAGACTCTGGTTTTATATTTTTACTGATAATAAAATTACACTTTGAATATTTCAAGTATGATTATTTTCTTCTCAGTTTTCAATTCACTTTTCAAATTATTTTTAAGTATTTATTGTTTCTTTTCTGAAATTAGAGTATAAATTGTGTGTTCCATTCATTGTAGAAAAATTGAAAAATAGAGTGTAAAGAACATTAAAATTATCTGAAGACTTGGTATACTCAGTGAATCACACAGTTTTATGAATTCCCTTACCATTACAATAATATTATTTATTATTTATAGAACATACAAGAATAACCTCCATTTTAAAGTACTGTTATACTCTAGGGGTGTGTGTGTGTGTGTGTTTGTATAGGTTTGTGTGTGTATGAATGTCTGAGTATGTGGATATTCTCTTACATTTGTATTCAACAAAATGCTCTACAACTAGGTTCTCTATTATTTTCATTGATCTAATAGGTTTATTTTTTTGTTCTAGTACATCATTGCTTTACCTTTTATAAAGAAATAATGTATTTAAACATAAGATAGTAAAATTAGCCTGCATTTTTTCAAATATGTTTGACATCTAGTATTTCTTTTGGGTTTGTATTGAAATTTTGGAGTAACTTTATGTAATTGAAAAACAGGCTTATGGTGATAGAGTACATTTAAATAGAAATCTTACCCAGAATCATTTATAGTATTAATTTAGACAAGTATTCAATCGTATTGTGTATTATATTTTGATCAGTATTGAATATTTATAATGGAATTAACTTCTAGGAAACTTTTAGGAAATAACGTGTCGTTTGGGTTATTTGGTGAAATGGAATATTCATTCTATTTTAGTTTCTATCTTGTTCTAAACACATATAATTTCTATCCTATTATCGTTGATATATATGAGAGTTACTGACTTCTATAATTTTATGTTGTAGCAGAGTAGTGTGTCCAACTCTTATTGTATATGTTCTAATGATACGTTAGCTTCCTATAATCTTTCCAAGTAGAAAGTCACATCCTCTCTTAATTAGAGCAACTAGCCAAAATCTATCAGTCTTTTCCATTGTTCTTCCTCTTCTTGCAGGACATCATTAAATAACTGTGGTGGGCATTCCCTTCTTATTTTCAAGTTTTTAGTAAACTGCTGCTAGTGATTTACCATTAAGTATGTTACTGCTTAATAGGTTGATTTAATCATCATGTTCAAGATTCTCTTTTATCTCAAATTATGGTATTTTCTTTTCTAAAATAACCCATTCCTTTATGTTTGAATATCTTTTCAGAAGTTCCCTGGTGATATGTATCATACAATTAATTTTCAGATAAAGTGAGATTAACCATAGTGTTGTATTTCCCAAAGGACAGCGTGTGAAGCCTGAACGTGGCTTAGATTTAACTTCTAGTATTACAGTGGGATTCTTTATTAAACTATAATTGTTGGGCAGGTTTAGATGCAGCCAATTAAGTTTGTACTTTTTAGCATTGTCCAGACATGCACTATTAAGATACTACTAAAATCACTATACTACTGCTTCATTTTCTAATTCTCTGAGTTGATAAAATACATGAGAAAATGCAATCCTTTGATACCCTGCTCCTAGGAATCTTCCTCTTTGTGCTGCTACCCCTTAATTTAATTAATATTTCTATAAATCTCACCATCCCCTACCTCTGCTTTGCATTCTTTTCCTTGGAAATTGCCATTTCTGAATAGGTTAATTTAAAATGATTTCAGTCACTATTCATTGTTTACTATTATTCAATAACTTTCAGGGGAGAAATAGCATCTGAGTGATTGAAAATCAACTTACATTGCAAAAAGATGGCCACTTAAATTTTTGGTTAGTATAATTTTATTCTTTTTGGTTAAAAGACTGAATGGTGAGGTGTAAATCATGACTCTTTCCCTTGTTTCAGTTAAATTCAATGTGTTCAAATTTGCATGCCATGAAATAAAATATGGATAGTTTAATGTTTTCCTCTAGTCATCTCTATAGTAGATTGTTTACAAAAATGACTTTAATTATCCTACTCTCTGTAATCATGTTCTTGCAAATTGATTTTGCAATGCTTTTCATCGAGAAAAGGAGTCTCCTCCACTTTTTGAATCTAAGTTGACCTTATGATTTATTTTAGTTAGTATATTACAAAGTTTCAGGTTTCTAGTTCTAAGCCGTAGCCTTCAATATCTGAGTGCTTCAAGCCTCCCTTTTGGGTCTCTTCCTCTACTGTGGAACAAATGCTGGAGGAGAGCTCAGTTTTCCAGACATCCATTCTAGATCAGCAGTCGACAGAGCTGCCTACAGGTAGCCACAGACACATGAGGGATCAGAGCTGAAATCAGAAAAATCTACTCAATCTATCATTGTAATAATGAGTCTGACTCTGTTTGATATTTGGCTGCTGACAACTTTTGGGCCTTATCTCTTCCTCTTTCCCTTCTGTCTCAAATCTCAGAAAGCTGATAAGAATATCTGTGTACTCCCTCTTGTGGTGCTCACAGAATTTAAAACCATATAAGCCCTTTGCTGCACACAAGAAACACACCCTGGTGCCACTCCCTAACCACTGTGAAAACCCAAGCCAGTCTCCTTTCCATGCACTCTCCAGCCATTTTTAGGCCAGCTTGGAAACCTTTCCTGCCCTGCTCTTACCAAAATATCTCATTATATAAGTAATAAACTTTTTTATGTCCTCTTTTTCTGTGTGTGCGATCATCTGTCTTGACATTTGGGGGTGGGAGGAGCTGGCATATCCTGTTTCTGGAGAATGTCTAAAACAGCCATAGACTTATGAGTCATATAATTAGTATTGTTTTAAGCCATTGAAGTTTACAGGTGTCATTATGATTTATATTTAAGAAAGATTATATTTAGAAGCATATAGCATATTTTTGGTTTTGTTTTCAGAGTTGTGGTATATTTCTGTACATGAGCATGGATTATCTTTAAGAGTGTCTTATAAGCATTTTAAAATAACAATGAGGGACACTTCATGAATGACAATCAACCCAATGTCACTTTTAGTGAGAAATCTAAAATGAAAAACTAAGGAGCTCTATTATTTATCTCTTGTTACAATAGATATTTATTACTTCACAATTTTCTATGAATCAGAAGCCAGGCATTGGTTTATCTGGGTCTTTTGCTTAGGACCTCACAAGACTTCAATAAACATGTAGGATAGGGTTGAAGTCTCATTTGAATTCTGACTAGGGATGGATCCACTTTCAAACTCACTCAAATTTTTAGCAGAATTCAGTTCTTTGCATCTTTAGAATTGAGGACTCAATCATCTTTCTGTCTGTCAGGCAGTGACTTCCCTCAGTGACTAGAGGCCTCTCACAGTTACTTGCCAAGAGGGTTTCCAAAAATGGCTGTTTGCTTGTTCAAACTCAGCAAGGAAGAGAGAAAGAAACTCCATCAAGATGGGTTCTCCAATTTTATGAAATGCAATCATTTAGTAGCAAAAACGTAATCATATATATCCTGACATGATTCTCATTTTCTGTTGATTAGAAGCAAGCCACGTGTTCTGCCGACATTCGAAAGAGATCACATAAAGGCATGAATATCAGAAAATGGGGATCATGAGGGTCATCCTGAGAGTCTGGCTGCAAAAGGACAAATTTTCTGCAAATCCATTTGTTCACTTAAGCTAATATATTATTTCTAGCACAAAGGGAATTATTGAAACTTGATTAGATAATAGTTTTTTCAAATTATGTAATGGCTAGAATTATTTATTTTATTTTTTGTTTGTTTGTTTGATTATAGTACCATGGAAACTTCGACTACGATTAAAGTTTTGGTTAATGCTTACCTGATTTCAATTTCAGCTTTGAAACATGACCTCTTTTAACCACAAAAAATTATTTACTAATTCTAAATGTCTGTTTCTTTGGCTGAAAAATAGTGCTAACAATGATGCCTGCTTCATAGCATACCATGAAGCTATCTTAGCTTTATTTTCAAAACAAAGCAAATTTGCAAAAAATGTTTATTACTATTTTTACATTACTCTTTTGACATTTAACCCTGTTTTGGCCATAATATTATGAAGTCATATATGAAAGTGAATTTGGGGGCAGCAATTGTTAGGAATAGTGACTCTGGAAACATACCTAGAAGCATGCAGATAAGATCACAGCCTGTGCTTTGTTTTATATATATATATATATATATATATATATATATATATATATATATATATATATACATATATATATATAAAACCAGTGTTAATGTGATACTGAATAAGTAAGCTTTATAATACAGTATATAAATTTATTAATAGATAATACAATAAAATGATATTTAGGAAATCCACATTTTTACATTTGTACTAGTTCTAAGTGAAATAACTAATTAGGCTCTTTTTTTGTTCCTTTGAAGAAAATACCTTTAATCTAAACTCATTTGGTAAATAAAAATATCTGGTCTGAAGACCTGTAATTAATATTATATAACTTGTGTGCATTAAAGATCCAGTTTTTATTTATTACTCTTGATACAAGCTGTTTCTAAGTTTATTTAATGTGTTTATGCTTTCTTATGACTTTTAATTTGAATAAAATAGAACCATATGTTTTATTTTTACATTACTTTATATAACTAATAATGTTCTGGAAAATGTGCCTCTAATATATTAAATCAATATTTAGAGTGATTCAAATTAGATGACTGAAACATTTAACTATAATATTGAAAAATACAGTACATAGAATTTCTAAGTATTGTGAAAAGTTTGATAATTTTATGGTGAAAAGGAGAAATAAAGGCAGTCAGATATTAAGAAATAATAAGACAAAATTAGAAAGTTCTCTAAGACTAAAGAAAATAAAACATTATGACTGCAGTAAAGGCATTTTCAGGAAATAACTGAAGGGAATATAAACATACATTACAGAACTAGAACTAGATACTTGAGATGGAAAAATGTGAAAAATAAAAAATCTATTTGTTTTGAATTTGATAAGCACCACCTACCACACCTTCCTCTTCTTATCGTTTATGCTATATGATGGTTAATTTTATGTGCCAGCTTGACTAAGCTATAGCATCCAGTGACTTAATTAAACACTAAGTGTTGCTGTGAAGGCATTTTGCAGATGGGATTAACATCTACAAGTTGACTTTAAGCAAAGTAGATTACCTTTGATAATGTGAGTGAACCTCACCCAACCATATGAAAGCCTTAAGAGCAAAAACTGAGTTTTCCCCAAGAAATTCTTACTCATGACTATAATGTCAGCTCCTGCCAAGTTTCCAGCCTGCCAAGCTACCTAATTTTAGACTCAGGACTCCAACATCAATCCCTGCCTGAGTTTAGAGATTGCTGGCCTGATTTATGAATTTTGTACTTACCAGCCCTAACAATCACATGAGCCAATCCTTAAAAAAAGAAAAAAAAACCTCTTAATACATGCACATATAAATACATATATGTGTTTATATGTGTGCATAGATCTAGACATAGATTGACAGATATAGATATAGATATAGATACATATATAGATATATCATATTGGTTCTCTGGAGCACCCTGCTTAATACTGGCATCAATTCTAAACCAACTACTCATTTTTTCCAAAAAAACTTCAGACCTTTTTTATCTCCACTGACTTTTAGTTTTTATTACTACTTCTTGTTTGAGGTCCCACTCCATCTTTATAATTATTTATTTTCACTTGCTAATATGGATTGCCACCCCACTGTAATTTGGTGCTTTTTAGAAAACCTAGATTTCATAGCCTCACCTTTGGGCTAGAATCCATGGGAGAATCCTAAAGTCAAAACTTCCCAACTCTCTGATCATTCCTCAAATCAGAATATTCTAGTACTGCCCCCAAGCCAGTTTCTTTTGATCTATCCCATATTTATTTGATATCACCCTATATGCATCCTTCATAACATTTCCCAGAATTTGTAATTGTGAGTAATTGCATATTTTTAAAGTTTAATATTTTACTCCACTAACCAGGCAATAATATCCATGAGCTAAAGATTCTTTTTTTTTTTATAACTGTGTGCCCTGTTCCTGTAGGGTTTGGACATTAAGTTGATGAAAATATTTTTACTGAAAGAGCAACAAGAATGTGTTTCATTGATAGAGAAATGTTGTGATTCTTCCTTTCCCCTTCAGTAGAATCTTCCTTGATTAAAAACACTGCTGTACTGAAATGTTACATTTCCTGGGTGATTGAAAAGATGTAGGAAAGGGCAAATGTATTTTATAAAAAAAGTGGTTTTGTTTTGCTTGCCTTAGCCAAGTCTCAGCAGCAGGTGTAGTTTGTTTGCATGATCCTTAATTAACATGACCCCAGGTCTTGGGAGAAGGTCTTCCCTGCACCAAAGAGAAGAATAGCTCAAAAATATCAGCAAGGGAAACAGGAGGTGTTTACCCAGTGTTAGTTAGTGGTATGCATATGTGACTGTAACTCCATTGGGCTCTCTGAGGCTGGTTGGATCTTGGTCAGCATCCTATCTTTGTCTCTAATCTTCATTCCTTATCACCATGTGAAACCCCATTGCTTGCAGCTCCTTGGCCCAAACTAATGTCATGATTCATGTCTTTCTCTTCACAACTCCCAGTCCACAAATTCATCATCTTATCTCCAATGGGGCTGAAGGATTAGCTGATGACATTATTTTCTTTCAGAAAGAATATGTGTCATTTTTTTAATCACATGACATTTTATTTTTGATTTTCAAGAGTCCATTTTTCGATAATCAAGTTATTAGTATTTAAGGCTTTTACCTCTGTGTTCTCAGTAAGTCAACCATAATACACCTAGAGGCAATGTGGGTAGAATGGTATTTATATGAATGTTCAAAAAGAGTAACATAAACATGAACATTTCAGGATACAGTCCAGTTACAAATGGATGAATGAATACATGATTGGCTGGGTGGGTGGGATGACTGAGAAGATGATAATGAAACACAAGTGTCACACAAACACAGCATATGTTCAAAATACAATTTGATACTGAATAATCAATAGGCAATATGGAAATCAAAGTTTGTTTTTCTTATGTTGATAGTATTAAAACATTTTAACTCTCTGATGGATATTTGTTGAGAGTTTTAGGGAAATCGTGTTTTTCATCCATTTCTCTACTGTTCTGCGATTTATTCAGATTTTGAAGTTTATCCATCTATTTCTGTTTACACTCCAAGAAAGATATTTCACTTGATTAAATAACTTGCTCAATGTTTTACAAAAAATAGGAGACAAATTTGGTCTGGGGGCACAGGGCCTTGACTCTGTTCTTCTTTTCTTTCCATTGTTCCAGGCTGTCACATTTATATATTTCTGAAGTAAAATTAACTAATCAGAAATAGTGGAAACTGTCAGTACTTTGGTTTTGAATCAAAGGCATAAATAGAGATACGGTCTGACACAATTTAAAATGTTTTATGGTTTTATTTTTTGATTCATTTCATAATATCTTCCCTAATGACATTTTGAATAACCTAAAATTTATCAAAATAATTATATTCCTAACCTATTTTACTTGATTATGTGACCAAACAGATTTGCAATACCTTTATTTATTACAGTTACAATTAAACAGCTTTCATTTATGAATGCATCAAAGTATACTTTCTTTAGTTATAAAGTACATGATTTCACAATTTACTGTAACCATTTGATATTTTTATAACAGAATTGGTGAGTAATGAAACACTTTAATAATTATAGAATTTACAATGGTTAAACTGCACAATATACTTGCTACTATTTTGAAAAGACATTGGAATAATTTGCATAATTTACACTCATATGATTCACTTCTAAGTGTAGTGTGATGCACAGTACTAAGCTGATTAACCTTTCCTTGGTTTACTATCCAGAATGTGGTCAGAGTTTTACTGATTTAATTTGACCACCATTATGTGTAATGGGCTGAAGTTACATTAATCTACTAAGTGATATACCCATCAAAGCTTATGAAGAACTAATTCACCTGAATAAGAACTAACAATATTGATTATATTTTCAACACAAGGAAAGAACACTATGCATGGTTTTGTAACTTAAAATTAAACTTTAGTCTATGTAAAAAGATACATATTTATTTTTTCAAAACACTAGTTATTTTTTCATAGGGTGATGGTAGTTGAAGAAATGTGGTGGGTAGCATTTGTTAGGGAGAGTACATAATTATATTAACCCAAGTGTAACAAATGTCTAAAATGTACTATTATTAATTTTAATGCATAATAAAATATAAATTACAACTCCATGAAGAGAATTAAAATGGAAGATTATAAAAGATCATTATAGATTCAATTTGGTAACTCTTTCATATTCATTAATAATCCCCCAAGTGAGAAATCATCAGCACTGGGAATGTACCCTTAGCCAGAAAATCAGTTAAATTTTCTACCTGAGTTCTTAACTTTCTTTAATATAAGTACAAACAAACACACACATGTACACATCCTATGCACATGCACACCATACATACACAAACACCCCATATAATTTACTTAACATGAATAATGTTTTAAAAGAATATATAAATTAAATATAAAATTATTTCTGATACTCTTACTAGAATCAATATGCATTTTTTAATTCAATGGTTATTTAAATAATTTTTAGAACTTTTAAATCTATGACGTGTTATGGACTGAATGTTGTATCCCCTCAAAAATTTTCTGTTGAAATTCTAATCTCTAATGTGATGATGTTAGGAGGTGGAGCCTTTGGGAAATGATTGTCTTGAGGGTAGAATCCTCATGAATGGGATTAATGACTTTATGTCCTTTCTGCCATATGAGGACACAGCAAGAAAACAGTTTTCTACGAACCAGGAAGGGGGCCCTCACCAGACATCAAGTCAGCAGGTGCCTTGTTCTTGCCCTTCTCAACCTCCAGAACTATATGAAATAAATGTTCTTTAAGTCACACAGTCTATGGCGGTTTATTATAGAAACATGAATGGACTAAAATAGCATATATTTGAAAAATATGATCAGTGAGAAATGTATGGTTTAAGTTTGAATGAGTTTGATTATTATGAAAAGATATTTGTTATAATGCCACTTGAATGCAGAGTATACAGTTTTGATACAGTTGCTTAGAGTCAAATATTAAGGCATTAAACATTGAGGCATGTCCCTCAATTTATGCCAAAACAAATTCAGTTTTAAAACACTAATATTGAAAAAATCCGAAGACATATTGAAACATAAAATCCTAGGAAAGAATGAAGCTTGACAGATTTACTGCAGAGAAATTGAAAGGTTCTATGTCACAAAGACCATGCATAAAGCTAAAAGCAAATAATAAAATCAGGAAGATACTTGACTGTTTATATTTTCACATAATCTTTATTAAATTATAAAAAAGTAAATATGAATTTGGAATTGAATAACAGTCTCCATATACTTCAAATATGATAATTTGCCAGCTTCCTCTTACTTTCCCACCAAGAAAATCTACTTTCAGGGCCTGAGATTTATTTTCCTGCCTCCTCTCTCTCTTTTTCTCTCTCCTTCACTCTTCACAGACATATATATATATTTTTTACAAATATATAATTATATGTATAAAGTATTACCCTTCCAACTTGTTTCTTTGTCCCACTGGGAAAAAATATCTTAGACATTTATTTGTGTCCACAGATACGGATAAAAACTGCTATTTATGGCTGCATAATTCTCCATATATCCTAACATATGTGGAACAAATTATTATGTATGGCTGTATAGTCATCCATTCACTGTAATTTAGTCAAATTTTGCCCTGTTGATGGACATCCACATTTTTTCTAGGTTGAATGTAATTTTATGACTTCTGAGTTCTGTGAGGCCCATCCTAGAATTGTCCGGTTTCCTGAAAGGAGAGCTCCTTTTGTAAAGGGTCTGTGGCTCATTTGCATACTGAAGCTTTGGCCCGGGGTTCTGTGACACTGTTGGTTTTGTCCTGCTTCTGCCACATCTCTGCCTCAGATCCCCAGACCATGCGACAGCTCTGCCTCCCGAAGTAGAGTTATCTCCCTCGACTTCAGCCCATCATTCCCTAAATCATTTCTTG
Source organism: Monodon monoceros (assembly GCF_005190385.1). Taxonomy (NCBI): domain Eukaryota; kingdom Metazoa; phylum Chordata; class Mammalia; order Artiodactyla; family Monodontidae; genus Monodon; species Monodon monoceros. Next base: position 21,583,229 of record NW_021703768.1, on the reverse strand, counting down.
TTTTTGTGCTATACAACTTCTGCAACTTTTGCTATGTTCTTTGTATTGTAGAATACCTGTATTGTGCTGACCGTTAACGTGCTCTACTTTCCCTGACTCTTTGAAATTCTGATCCCTCATTACCAGTAAAATAAACTACAGTAAGAACTGAACGCAAAGACTGCAGGATTAGTTTTTCTATCATGAAACTCTCTACTACCATCACCAACTCCCCCTGCTGTATACATAAAAAGACAGTGTTATGCGATGCACACACACAAGACCTACATGCACAGAATATCTATAACAAGCTAAGGAGAAATGATCTAGTAGGAATGGGGTAGAGGGAGGATAGGAAACCTATAATAAAGCTATATATGGAGAAGAACACTGTAGTAACTCAGAATATATAGTACAAAGTAATTAGCAAGCAGCAACATTCTCCAAAGATACTTTATTCACAGATTTGAAAGAATGGAAAAATGAATCAATTGTCTATATCAGAAGTAATTACATGGGTGAGCCCTCCCACCTCTGTTGTGCTGGGGAAGATGTAGCAGCCTCTTCTCCAAGCCACCCCTTTGCCTCCCAACTTCTCTGGGGCCCTCGACCGCCCGACCAGGGGCCCCAGGGCCGCGGGCTCAGCCGAAGACCACGGGCTCTGTGTCAAACCAGCAGTTTGGGGGTTTGCTGCGCCAACGCACCTGAGGAGGCGCCGGAGGAGCCGCAGCTGCTGCACGGTGCCCGCACCTCTAGGTGGTTCACTGTGTGCATGGGGCTCGGCTTCCTGTCCGTGACCTCCCGTGCTGGGGTCGCGCTCAACACCCCGCCCCCTGGCCCGTGGATGACTTTGTGCACCAGAGTAAGCTGCACATGGAGGGCTTCCGGAGCCTAAAGGAGGGTGAGGCCATGGAGTTCACCTTTAAGAGGTGTGACAAGGGCCTGGAATCTCTCCGAATCACTGGCCCTGGTCGGGTATTCTGTATTGGGAGCGAGAGGCGGCCCAAAGGGAAGAGCATACAGAAAAGGAGATCAAAGGGAGACAGGTGCTACAACTGTGTAGGTCTAGACCATCATGCCAAGGGATGCAGACAGCCACCCCATCCCAAGAAGTGCCACTTCTGCTAGAGCATCAACCATATGGTGGCCTCGTGGCCACTGAAGGTCCAGCTGGCTCCCAGTTCACAGGGAAAGCCAGCCTACTTTCGGGAGGAGGAAGAAGAGATCCATAGCCCTGCCATGCTCCCAGAGGCACAGAGTTGAGCCACAGTGGGTGGGGGCTATCCTTTTGTGATCAGGAAGTTTTGAGGAGCAGGCATCAATCGGCAGAGTGGAGACATGGGGACAGCGTGGGTAGGGGGCAGCTGGCACTGCCATATATCTCAGGCCGGGGTCCACAACATCCACCTCTTCCCTCCTGGTGGGGGGAGGGGGGAGGCAAAGGAACTCCAATCATGCTCTATCCAAATGCACATGAGGGCTCTGGGGGGGTAACCCTACCTACATGCTTTATCTGAGTCTCCACCCGCAGAATCTTCAGCTTTTGAAAGTGGCCTGGATAGGGAAGTTGTTTTACTCTTAAAGAAGGATTTGGAAGAATATTTCCCAGCCAGAGTGAAAAGATTAAGCATGAGACCGGATTGATGGGCCCAACCCACAAGCCATTACATTCTGTGGGAGCGAATATCTCAGGCGTAAGGCAGGGTTTTCCACCTGTTGTCTCCTCATAACCCCCTCTTGGGATAAAGTGCTGAGAACTGTCCCAAGCAGTGGGTTGTAATGATAGGCAAAAGGGGTGGTTATGGGAACAACTGTAGATCTGCTGCTTCTAAGCTCATTCCCACCCCATTCTGGGCCAATACAATTTTATTCATTTGCTTCCTTGGATGACTATACCTTGGGTCCCACTTTCTCTAGGATGCCAACTGCACTAGCTGTGTGCGAATGACATATCTTGTGCACTTTAACTTTTTTTCTGTAATATAAGTATTCTGGCTTTGTATTTTTGTGTATTTTAATCTAAGGCCCTCATTCCTGCTCTGTGTTCTCAGGTACGTGAGCAATCTCAGGGATAAGTCGGCAGCAGCTCCGTGTCTGCACAGCAGGAATACCTTTTGTTTCTATGTCACCAGAGAGAACAGCTATTTGGAGCATAAAGCCTAATTGAGCTACCTCATTTTTGCCAATTAGAGCTGGCTTTTCTGCCATAGTGTTCTCTTGAAACTCTACCATCTTCAATGTTTCATGGGAGACTAGATTTAGCTGGGTTGCCCCATGACTTGGTCTCCTTCTACTGAAAGATTGGAAATTGGTCTGATCAGGAAAAGGTGGTGCAGAGAGGTTAGGAGAGGCTGGGCCAGGTAAAAGGTGCAGAGAGGGGCAGCCTAAATTAGGCAAAGGTCATCTGTACATGTGATAAAGGATTCCTTTTCCAGACCTCTAATCCCAGGACACAGGACTTGCTTTACATACCAGATGCATCCGTCACCAGATTGGGCTAGGCCTACCATGCACAACAGGGTGTATGTGTGTGTTTTTGTAAAAAATGTGACTTGGTAAGGATAGGTTTTAAGAACGATGCCTCTGTACCCATCTTGAGCTGCCCAGGGATGTATATATGAAGCAAGGACAAGATCCTTAGCTTTTAACAATTCTGGGCTTTTCCTCCTTGGCTTGCACAGAGACCATCAGCCATGGCTTCTTTGTGGTTCCCAGAGCCAGTGTCCTGCCCTGCTGCAGCAATGATTAGTGTCATGGATTAGCTAAAGGAGAAAAGGGGGTTTCGTTTACATGCTGTGAGCTCACAGCAAAACTACCTCACTTTGTTGTAACAGGGCAAATGCAGTAGAACGCATTGGGTGATGTGTGTCTGATCCTGGGTTCTTGTCTCCCCAGTTTGCTGCCCCCCTCTCGTTATTATATTTGTCTGGGCTTTGTAGGACTTCACAAGTAGCTGATTTGGTGATTGCTAGGTGGCTTAGTTTGTGTAAATATAATGTGTTGGTCTTCTCCATGTTCTTTTGGGGTTTTATTGTTTACAAACTTCTTTTTATATTGACAAAAATAGCCAAAGTATCTTTGACTAAAGGTTCTGTACCAGGCAAAAAGATCTGAAACATAGGCTCGGGGGCCCCTCACCTTGAAGTGAGGGGTCTTAAACCACACTTTTGTGTTTCCCTTCCCCTATTTCCTATTTCAAACAAGATCTTATGTCCTAAAAACTAGATTCCTACTCCTTTGTCTTTCCCCCTTCATGCTCCCCCAAAATAGTCCATACACCTCTGTTTAATTTGTGGGGTGTCTGTGATTAAATGATTTGTGCAAAAATCCTGGAGAAGCTAAGAACTCTCCATCCCTTGTTCCCAGTCTCCTAAGTCATGACCATTCCTTGATGTGATTCATGTCAAACAGACTGTTGCCTTTGGATGAATTAAAACCTAGTTTAATCTCTAATCCTAAATTGGAGAGAAGCAATGAGGGGGCCTTCCATGTAGAAAGTGGGGTTGGGAGACCACAAAAGGAAAGATGAATGTATATCCAAGTCACTCAGGAACTTTTATGAAGGTGCAAGAAACGTCAAAGTGGCCATGAGATTGTTTAATAGGAGATGGATGAACGTAACTCCATGTTTACTGCTAGAAACCAAAGCTTTCTGTGAAATCTTGAATTTACGTGGAGGAAGGGAGAGTAGAAAAACATGTACCTGTCTGCTCTTTCCCTCATCGCTTCCCCTCATTCCTGAACTGCAGGTGAATGAGCCTCTTTGGGCTTTGGCGACCCCATCTAGGCAGTGTTTATTTGACAGTAAATTTTGCTGTGCCAGGTACTTCCTTTCCCATTTACTATCATTTTATAACACACATGCTGACTCTTTTCCCTTCTCCTTCTTTTCCTTGGGAAAATACAATGAATAAAGACTTATGGTACTGAAAAAAAAGAAGAAGCAATTACATGACATTATATGAATATGCAAGTCACCAGAGGAATGATGTTCGTCATGGCTTGATTGATGTAAAATTATAGAATAAAAAACATTTTATTCTTTTTACTCTCAGGTGAAAAGCTTAGCTTACATTCAAAGCTTAAAGGGCATAAATCTTTTGATATGATTGGAAACAAAAGCACTAATGAATATATTAGCTCCTTTACTGTTTATAACTGTTATAGCAACATTACCTGTTCAGTTCTCACTACCACTTCTCCTCAGATACTTTGTACATATCTCAGAAGCAACCAAGATGAGCAAAGAAAGTGTGGAATTTTAATAAAAGCTATACTTCTAAGTTCCTAGGAATAGACTTTTAATTTTAGTTCTCCTAAAGAAATTTCTACTTTTTTGCAAAGATTCATATATGCTGCAGTGAATCTATCCTAAAGTAGAGACTACATAGGGTATTTGACTACCACAGATACAGCTGAAGATAACTAGAAAAAGGTAGTATTTTTTTATGCCTACTTTCTTACCAATTCTCTTACTATTAAGCATCATCACAGCTTTTCTTAATCATGTCTCCCAAGAAACTATTAAACAAACACAAGAGCTCACTCTTATTTCACCTGTCTTGATTCTTGATTCTTGATCGCAAGGTAGTTTCCCAAATGAATGCCTGAGTGCTGAGGGCCCAGTGTGTGTTGCCAGCCTCACTGAATGAATTTAAGAAGAGAGAATCCAAAGGAAGAAATGCCAGGAAAAGCTCTAGCTGCTCTACTGGACAAGCAGAGGCTTCCTGAGGTTTTCAGTTTCCCATGCAGAACTCAGCTGACTGCAGATCACTGTAGGGAGGAAACCCATGAGAGACCGTTGCCTGATCAGTTCAAGGATTTGAAGACTATCAGGTAATACAGCCTAATGAAAAGAAAAAATGCACAGAGAGGGCTTCCCTGGTGGCGCAGTGGTTGAGAGTCCGCCTGCCGATGCAGTGGACACGGGTTCGTGTCCCGGTCTGGGAAGATCCCACATGCCGCGGAGCGGCTGGGCCCATGAGCCATGGACGCTGAGCCTGCGCATCCAGAGCCTGTGCTCCGCAACGGGAGAGCCCACAACAGTGAGAGGCCCGCGTACCGCAAAAAAACAAAAACAAAACAAAACAAAAATATGCACAGGGAAAGCAAAAAAAAGTTGATTTGAAAGTCAATGCAGAGAATTCTGTACCAATTGCTGAAGAAAGAAGGAAGCATGTGTCTCTAAAGGGTACAGTGGCATGGCTGCAGTGGTCTGTACAGGTTATTAGATAAACAAATGTTTGTGTCAAACAGGGCACTGAGTGCCGGGTTGCAACTTAAAGTGTCAGAAATGGCATCACCTGTAACAACTGCATTGGAAAGGAATGCATAAATAAGAAAATGTAATTCTATAGGCACTTAAAATTGTCTGAACACATTATACATTTAATTTTACTTTTCTCTAAGAGAGCAAAAATACCATAACTCGATTCAGATATTCCAGGTTATGTTCAGAATTATGAAAGAGAATTGAGTGCACAGAGATCATCTTCAAAGTCAGTCAACAGAGGACCACGCTTCCCCGAAGTTTTTACGCTGGCCTGAGCTCACAGCCAGTAAACTCCATAATCCTTGTAAACGCCAATACTAATTAAAATTTTACATACGTTATATCAGCTAATCATACAAAAGACCTTTTACTTTTACTATAACTATTTTAAGATGAGATAACAGAAGCCCAAAGAATGCAACACCAGTGGTTGCATGGTAAGAATTAGAGGTGAAATTCAAACTCAAGTTTCAGCGTGTATACCCTTCACCATGACACAGTGCCATTGCCTTGAATGCTGAATGGCAATATAAGACAGGATAAGTAGAAAATAGTTGCAAGCATCCCTCTCCCATACACATTTTCATGATTCTTGAGAATGTAAATATGCAATCACATTTTAATAGCATTATTTTAGCATTTTAATGTGTGTTTGTAAAACATTTACAAATAAATATAAATTACACTTATGTCCATAATTCAGGGATAAATGCATTAATTTCCAATCTGTTATATTTTTTTCAGACTTTTCTCTCACTATTCCTTCTTCTCTGTGAGTTGGGAAAATCATTTTATTACTTCAGAAAAACAATGATCAGAAGTGGTCCCTTTGTTATACAAATTCAAAGCAAATATATATTCATTGTTTCAGAGTAGGAATATAAGTCATGTTTAACCTGAATATAGCTATTAGTATTATGGTTTGGTAGTAGTAATATTTGTCAGATTTTGTTCTAAAACTGAGAATGACATTTTATTTTTATTTCAAAAATTCTGTTTTGTTGGGTGGGTGTTAGGAGACCAAAAAAAAAAAAGCAGACAAATGTTTAGATAGAATATAAATCTCTACAGCTTTGTGCTAAATACTTTTTCTTGTTTACTAGAAAATGAAGTTTTTCTTTTCTTTTTTTTTTAAGGGTTTGGGTTTTTTAAGTTTTTTGTTTGGTTGGGTTCTTTTGTTGTTGTTATTTTTTTAGTATTTTTGTTGGTTGATTGACACTACAGGAAAAGATTGAAAAGGAAAAGCAGAAAAATTTTTTATGAATTTAGTAAGCAATGAAAATGAACAATGTTGCTTAGAAACCTAAGTGACAATTTGTGGCAGGAAGCTGTGGAAAGATCCAGTTTACCAGCTCTACATGCAATCCAGCACCATTTTCTCACATTGGAGAGTTCGGATGCAGCATCCTTGTCATAGAACTGGGATTTCACAAGGGACATCATTAGTACTGGCTTCTCAGAGGGTCCTTCTGGAAGTCTCTGAGGCATAGTCATCAGCTATGGAAGGAGTTGGAGAAAATTATTGTGGCAGAAACCGCAGAGTTACTGCAGTGGACAAGCTGTGTGGCAAGCTCAAGTGGGCCTTCTCAAATGGGCAGCCAAAACAGGGAGGAAGGCTCCTCAAGGGTGGAGATTCCAGGCAACAGAAAGCACACCCTTGGGGATACAAGTCCTCTTATTTGAACATTAAGTGTGACTCATTTTGTAGATGTAGACCTGTGATGCCAGGGTGTGTGCATTGTGTGTATATGTGTGTGTGACTGTGTAACACGTTTTTTAAAATCATATTCTTCTGTAATATACTGTTCCATTACCTGCTTCTTTTTCCTTAGAAGTATAATGTGAACATTTTCCCCAAACATTAACGCTTTGAAAATTAAAATGCAAAAAATAAGTTGATTCTTCCCTTCTCCCTCCATCTAAAGTTCCATTACCATTTTCTTCCATTTCAAAAGAACGTTGGATGGAAATTTCAGTTTCCCCTTCTTATAAGATGTATGGTACTAACATGTATATTTTGAAATTCACTGATCTTATCTAAAATAGCAGGCAATTACCTCCCTGCCTCTTCTCAGGGCATGTCTCTCCTATCTGTGGAAAGGGCAAGATAAGTGTCAGCTCATAGCAACTTAATATTACAACCTGGTATTTTTTTTTCCACTTAAAAGAGATTAATTTATTGAATTGTTTCTTAAAATGTAGTTGCATACATGGATGTTCCAGGGAATAATAGAAGTCATAGCTTAAAGTTGGTGTGTTTCCTTGAGTCATCCATTGTAATTTTGGTTGGTAATAAGAAGGTAGAGAAAAGAAACAGGTACTTACAAATTTTCTGAGCCGTGTCTGTGTTTTTTGCTCACTTGGTGTTCTTGAATATTTTTTATCTGAATTCTAGGAGGGGATGCCAGAAAGGCTGTGGTGGAAACACACAGGCTGGCTCACAACATATTGGGGGGTGGGAGGATGGATGAGGCTAGGAGCTAGCCAGAGAAGTAGTTCAATAAGTGACCCTAAAGTTCCTTGAACTTGTATAGTAATTGTGGTTTATGGTCTGTTTTATCTTCTTTTGAGCCTTCAATCAATTTTCTTTAAAAATTAAATCTTATCCTTTACTGGTCTGTGGAGTAATGAGAGAAAAGATGAGTTCTACACTTAGGATGTATTAATAAGAGAAATTAAGAAAGAAAATGCCTAAGATATATTACTTAAATTATTTTTAGATATTCCCTTTTTAGTAGATCATTCTCCCCAATTTTTATTTATGTCAGCTTGTTATTTTAAATAACTCACTCTCATTTGTTAGGAAACAATAAATGCAATGGCAATTTTTTTAAAAATAATTTTAAAGAATAAAGTTATTTATGTAATATGGACTTGGCAATATTAAGAAATACACTACATAATAGTCACTTCTCAAATGTAGGAAATAATGAACTAAGAATAATTTGGGTACTATCCAATAAACTAAAATTTTAAAGATATATTTTTTTCAATGCAGGTGTTTGGAAATTTATAGAGCTGGAACTTTTTCAATTACCGATAAGCACAGCACATCAATGCAAGTTGCAGTTAGGCAATCCTGTGCATTTTAGAAAAGGTCAAGCTGTGCAGAGGAAATGAGTGCAGTTCATATGCGTGAGAACTGAGAAAGTACAAGCTGTGACAATGAATTCCAAATCTTAACTAATTACTGGTGGTTTCTCCATATAAAATGATACTGAATGTTCAAGCATGCTTAAGAGGAGACTTTCTACCTTAGTTGGAGTTTTAAGGAAAATGATGTTATTTTTTTAAGAAGTAATTTATACTTTGTAATATTTCTTTTCTAATAATCATGCCTTATGATTCTAATATACTGTGAGACAAATAGGTCATTATTCCTATTTGACTGAAGAGAAAAACAAAACTCAAAGAGAATTGGCAACTTGTCAAGGTCACACAGGTTGTACATGACATAATACATGAAAACTTGTCCTTCGTTTCTTGGAAATATTTACAAAACATGATCTGTTTTAAAGTCAGCATGGAATTTTGTTGGGGTCTCATCAACACATTCATGTAAATTCTTATACAGAGTTTCACAAATTTAGATAAGCTACAGAATGCTTCAGAATTATATTCAGATTGTTGCTTTACAGGGTTAATGTTTTTAAAAAATCAAGTCAGTATTAAACCAGTATATTCTTATTTTCAGTAATTCCTAATCATCCTAAAACTCTTTTATCAGAATTCATGTGTGATTGACTCAGAGCCATAGAATTTTTTAAAAAACATGCAGACAGCCATTTCCACTAGTTAGAAGGATAACAGAGCTTGGTGTCCACCCCAAACCTACCCCTTCGGGCAGAGAAAAAAGAACATGATAGAAAAATCTCTGGGAAAAAAAAAGAGAGAGAGAGAGAGAACAAAGAAAAATAAGTTTGACTCCTCTCACTTATTTAGAATGGAAAGCAAAGAATAAGGAAGGTGCAGAGTTAATTTCAGAGTCATCACCTCCACTACCACCTTCAACTCTCAGAGTCAATTTCCAGATGATTATGGAGAATTAATTACCTGAAAGAAGTTGTACAAGCATGACCTAGAAACTTAGAATTTCCCCACCAGGGACCTAAAGAGAATTAAGCCTTAATGTCTTAAGGTGTTCATTATGTATAACGAAAACTTCCTATGCATCTAGTATATGGTACTAGTACCATCCATGGGACACCTGAGGGACAGTCACTCAAACAATGTCCACTGTTCTGTAGTTCAGATGGGGAAGGCTAGTGTCAAAAGGCTTGCCATCAGACTGAGAGCCTTGTGTCAGAGAAGGAATATGCTTATTTGGATGATAAAATGCTGTTTTTGTCTCAGAGTCCACTCTGGGTGACCAGAGTTCCAAGGCTCTGAAAAAGAGACATAGGGTGGTTGTTACAAGCTCTAGACATTAAATGCCTAAGGTCTGAAAGAGAAGCCTGCAAAACTTAGAGCACTTGAAGACTGATGGCCGTGCAGGACAGGTGTTCAGTGACAGAATATGACAGAACTTGACAGCGTTTCCCTGGTGGCTATGTGGGACAAGCCAGCGTAGCAGCAGATTCAATGAGGACAAACGGCAGTGTGCAGATGTAAGTGGTATGGACACCTCAACCAGGAGATAGTGTGGGTTTTGAGCAACAAGATTTCGTTATTGTTGTTTCTCTCTGTTTGTTGTTGTTGCAGCTGCTGCTGCTGTTGCCATTCTTCAGTTAGAGCGAAATCTGTCCTAAAATCAAAACTAGTTATAAACAGACATAGAAGCTCAAGTTTGCATAGAGGTTCAGTTCTCTCTCTGTAAAGGATATAAGTCATTCCATCATTATCAAGAGACTGTTCATCTTCTGGTTGAATACTGACATCTCTTAATCCTAAATACATATTTTGCACTTTAATCATTTAAACCTTTTAAGTATTCTCCTTTGTACTTGCCCAAATGATCCTGATTTATCCCAAGTTGCAGGAACTATAACAAAATAGAGAGATTTAGTATAACAACAAAAATTACTGACTAAAATCTTGCCTACACAAATTGTTTCTACATTATTAGTATATATCTTCCATAATTTTTGTTTAAAGTTAACAACATAGTTAATGTTGATAACTCATATTTAGGACCTTGCTTCTAGACACTATTTGCCAGATTTTTGCTTGTTTTTCTTCTTCATTGCATCTTTTTCTGTTAATTTTAATTTAAGAAATGCTGAGTATGTCAGGAAGCTATCAAATTCATTTTGAATTTAAATGCTCTTCCGTGAATGACAAGAATGTCTTCCATTCTGCGGTTATTTAAGTTCTCAAAAGAATGCTTTCTACTGTAAACTTATGAAAATTGCAAGTACTAAGTCAATGATGGTTTTCTACAGATGTCATCTGATGTATTTTTCTGAATATTTTACTCCAAAAGAGAGCTATCTTTTACCCCTCATTATTTAATGGTTATAGTGCTTCTTAGATATCTGCTGTGCTTATCATAAATTATATAAGATAAAATAATTCTGTAATTGTAATGTTTGATTGATTCATAACATAATATTTTAATAATAGCTCAGTGATATCCTCTTCTATCTATGTGCATTACAGAACAATACTAATGATTAACTTTTATTTCAAATCAGCATCAAAGCATCTAAAGAAAAAAAAGAGACCAGGAAATGTTGTTACTGGAACATCAACGTCACACTTGTACCACATTAGCCAGTTCTGAAAGCTCTGTGATGTAGACAAAGGTTATAGACTAATAGATAATATTTATGGAACAATATTTTCTCAAACTAAATTTTTCTGCTGCTTAGTGCTAATGGTTTTTATCTGTGAGTGCTGCTCAGACCACAGGACAATGATCTACAAGTGGCTCCTTGGTGATGTCAGAGGAAAAGGTGATAATTTAACTTTGCACATGTATATCTCACATAATTGGAATAAAATTTTATTGATTCTCTTGGACATTTTATAATGTTCTTCAAAATACACCTTGAAAGTATGTGCATTTCCTAAAGGAAGAACATTAGCCAATTGATCTCAGTCAACCTTGAATAAACAAAGTGTAAATTGTCACGTCATTTCTCCATTATCTTTAGTTTTTATTACAGTATGCTCTATTATGGTTTGTGTTGCTTTTTATGTATTAAATCTTTATTTTTTTCAGTGCTATTACTGCCTCGTGGTTTGTCTTCTATTCATAGAAACTAGATAATTTATTAATAAATGTTCATTTAAATTTAATCTTTTGATTAAAATGGTAATATTAATATTGCCCTCAGAATGCCATAAATATAAATTATGAATACATCTTAAGTTGGGAATGGATAATGTGAATATTTACAAATAATTGTGCAAGTGCAACTTCTTTGTAAAACAAGAAAAAGCAGAAAATGAGCACCTCAAAATTACAGTTTATTTTTCCTCTGATATATTTATTCTAGTGACCATGACCCTATATACTGTAAAATGTTGTCAAAAATCATCAAAATTGGGCTTCCCTGGTGGCACAGTGGTTGAGAGTCCACCTGCCGATGCAGGGGACACGGGTTCATGCCCTGGTCCGGGAAGATCCCACATGCCACGGAGTGGCTAGGCCCGTGAGCCATGGCCACTGAACCTGCGCGTCCGGAGCCTGTGCTCCACAATGGGAGAGGCCACAACAGTGAGAGGCCTGCATACAGCAAAAAAAAAAAAAAAAAAAAAATCATCAAAATCATCAGGAATCCATCAAATTTCCAAAGTAATTTTCAAAGTACAGTGAATTCTTTTTTGATATAATTAAAAATATTTTTTGGCAGTAAGAAACAAACTTTCTTTTTAATAAGAATAAAGAGTTAAAAATTAAATGAGATCAGACCTTCAAGAAGGTGGAGGATTAAGGCATGGAGATCACCTTCCTCCCCATAAATACATCAAATATACATCTATATGTGGAACAACTCCTACAGAACACCTGCTGAATGCTGGCAGAAGACCTCAGACTTCCCAAAATGTAAGAAAATCCCCACATACCTGGGTAGGGCAAAAGAAAAAAGGAAAAACAGAGATAAAAGAATAGGGAGTGGACCCGCACCTCTGGGACGAAGCTGTGAAGAGGAAAAGTTTCTACAACCTAGGGAGTTCCTTCACTGATGGGGATGGGGTGTGTGTGGGGGGAAGCTTCAGAGCCACAAAAGAAAGCACAGGGGTGCAGAGGGCAAAGCTGAGAGATTCCCGCACAGAGAATTGGTGCCGACCAGCACTCACCAGCCCGAGAGGCTTGTCTACTCACCCGCCGGGGTGGGCGGGGTCTGGGAGCTGAGGCTCAGGCTTCAGAGGTCAGACCCCAGGGAGATGACTGGGGTTGTCTGAGTGAACACAGCCTGAAGGGGGCTAATGTACCATAGCTAGCCGGGATAAAGTCCGGGAAAAAGTCTGGACCTACCAGGGAGGCAAGAGACCTTTGTTTTGGGGTGCTTGAGGAGAGGGGATTCCCTCCCAGTGTGCCCACAGCAGGCAGAACACCACCTAAGCGAGCTCCAGAGATGGGTGTGAACCGTGGCTATCAGCTCAGACCCCAGAGACAGACATGAACCACTACCATTGCTGTCACTGCCACCAAGAATCCTGTGTGCAAGCACAGGTCACTATCCACACCCACCCCAGGAACCTGTGCAGCCCACCACAGCCAGGGTCCCATGATCCAGGGACAAGTTCCCCAGGAGAACACATGGCACACTTCAGGCTGTTGCAATGTCATGCCAACCTCTGCCCCTGCAGGCTTGCCTCAAATTCCACTTACAACAACCATACCCCTTCCTCCCCCTGGCCTGAGAGCAAGAGAGCCCTAATCAGTTGCTGTTTTAACCCCCTCCTGTCAGGGGAGGGGAACAGACTCTGACCAGAACAGACCAGAAGGTGGCCTACACACAGAAGCGGGGCCAAAACCAAAGCTGAACCCCAGGAGATGTGTGAAAAAAGAAGAGAAAGGGGAATTTCTCCATGCAGCCTCAGGAGCAGCAGATTAAATCCCCATAATCAACCTGTTAAACCCTGCATCTGAAGAATACCTGAATAGACAATGAATGTTCCCAAAATTGAGGTGGTGGACTTTGGGAGCAACTGAAGACTTGGGGTTTGCTTTCTGTGTCTAATCTGATTCTGGTTTTATGTTTATCTTAGTTTAGTATTTAGTACTTATTATCTTTGATGAATTTGTTTATTGGTTTTGTTGCTTGCTTCCTCTTAAATATATATATATATATATTTTTTTTCTCCTTTTCTATTTTTGGAGTGTGTATCTATATGCTTCTTTGTGAGATTTTGTCTGTATAGATTTGCTTTTACCGTTTGTCCTAGGGATCTGTATGTTCATTTTTTTGTTTTTGTTTTTCTCTCTTCCTTTTCTTCTGAGCCATGTGTCTGACAGGGTCTTTGTGCTACAGCTATGTGTACGGCCTGAGACTCCAAGGTGGGAGGGCTGAGTCCAGGACATTGGACCACCAGAAATCTCCTGGCCCCATGTAATATCAATCAGTGAGAGCTCTCCCAGATATTTTCATCTCAAGCCAAAGATCCAGCTCCACCCAATGGCCAGCAGGCTCCAGTACTGGATGCCCCATGCCAAACAACTAACAAGCCAGGAACACAACCCCACCCATTAGCAGAGAGGCTGCCTAAAGTCATACTGAGTTCAAAGACCCTCCAAACACACCACCGGATGCAGCCCTGCCCACCAAAAGGATAAAATACAGTCCCACCAACCAGAACAAAGGCACCATCCCCTCCACAAGGAACCCTACACAAGCCACTGAACCAACCTCACCCACTGGGGAGAGACACCAAAAATAATGGGAACTACAAATCTGCAGGCTGCTAAAGGAGAATCCAAACACAGAAAGATAAGCAAAATGAGAAGAAAGAGAAATATTCAGCAGATGAAGGAGCAAGGTAAAAACCCATGAGACCAAACAAATGAAGAGGAAATAGGTAGTCTACTTGAAAAAGAATTCAGAGTAATGATAGTAAAGATGATCCAAAATCTAGGAAATATGTTGGAGAAAATATTAGAAATGTTTAACAAGGACCTAGAAGAAATAAAGAGCAAAGAAACAATGATGAACAACACCATAAATGAAATTAAAAATACTCTGGAAGGAATCAATAGCAGAATAACTGAAGCAGAAGAACGGATAAGTGACCTGGAAGATAAAATAGTGGAAATAACTGCCTCACAGCACAATAAAGATAAAAGAATGAAAAGAACTGAGGACAGTCTCAGAGACCTTGGGGACAACATTAAGTGCATCAACATTCGAATTATAGGGGTCCCAGAAGAAGAAGAAAAAAGAAAGGGTCTGAGAAACTATTTGAAGAGATTATAGTTGAAAACTTCCCTAACATGGGAAAGAAAATAGTCAGTCAAGTACAGGAAGCACAGAGAGTCCCATTCAGGATAAATTCAAGGAGAAATATGCCAAGACACATATTAATCAAACTATCAAAACTTAAATTCAAATAAAAAGTATTAAAAGCAGCAAGGGAAAAGCAACAAATGACATACAAGGGAAACCCCATAAGGTTAACAGCTGATCTTTCAGCAGAAACTCTGCAAGCCAGAAGGGACTGGCAGGACATATTTAAAGTGATGAAGGAGGAAAACCTGCAGCCAAGATTACTCTACCCAGCAAGGATCTCATTCAGATTTGATGGAGAAATGAAAACCTTTATAGACAAGGAAAAAGTAAGAGAATTCAGCACCACCAAACCAGCTTAACAACAAATTCTAAAGGAACTTCTCTAGTCAGGAAACACAAGAGAAGGAAAAGACCTACAAAAACAAACCCAAAACAATTAAGAAGATGGTAATAGGAACATACATATCGATAATTACCTTAAATGTAAATGGATTAAATGTGCCAACCAAAAGACACAGACTGGCTGAATGGACACAAAATCAAGACCTATATATATGCTGTCTCCAAGTGACCCACTTCACACCTAGGGACACGTACAGACTGAAAGTGAGGGTATGAAAAAGATATTCCATGTAAGTGTAAATCAAAAGAGAGCTGGAGCAGCAATTCTTATATGAGACAAAATAGACTTTAAAATAAAGACTATTACAATAGACAAAGAATGACACTACAAAATGATCATGGGATTAATCCAAGAAGATATAACAGTTGCAAATATTTATGCAACCAACATAGGAGCACCTCAATACACAAGGCAAATGCTAACAGCCATAAAAGGGGAAATCGACAGTAACACAATAATAGAGACTTTAACACCCCACTTTCACCAAGGGACAGATCATCTAAAATGAAAATAATTAAGGAAACACAAGCTTTGAAAGACACACTAGATCAGATAAACTTAACTGATATTTATAGGACATTCCATCTAAAAACAACAGAATACACTTTCTTCTTAAGTGCTCATGGAACATTCTCCAAGATAGATCATATCTTGGGGCATAAATCAAGCCTCAGGAAATTTAAGAAAACTGAAATTGTATCAAGTATCCTTTCCAACAACAATGCTATGAGACTAGATATCAAGTACAGGAAAAAAACTGTAAAAAATACAAACACATGATGCTAAACAATACCCTAGTAAATAACCAAGAGATCACTGAAGAAGTCAAAGGAGAAATAAAAAAATACCTAGAAACAAATGACAATGAAAAGACGATGGTCCAAAACCTATGGGATGCAGCTAAAGCAGTTTTAAGAGGGAAGTTTATAGCAACACAATCCTACCTCAAGAAACAAGAAATATCTCAAATAAACAACCTAACCTTACACCTAAAGCAATTAGAAAAACAAAAAGAACAGCAACAAAAAAAAACCCAGAGTTAGCAGAAGGAAAGAAATCATAAGGATCATATCAGAAATAAATGAAAAAGAAATGCAGGAAACAATAACAAAGATCAATAATACTAAAATCTGGGTTTGGGGATGATAAACAAAATTGATAAACCATTAGCCAGACTCATCAAAAAAAAAAAAATAGGGGGAAGACTCAAATCAACAAAATTAGAAACGAAAAAGGAGAACAACTGACACTGCAGAAATACAAAGGATCATGAGAAATTACTACAGGCAACTATATGCCAATAAAATGGGCAGCCTGGAAGAGGTAGACAAATTCTTAGAAAAGCACAACCTTCTGAGACTGAAACAGGAAGAAATAGAAAATATAAACAGACCAATCACAAGCACTGAAATGGAAACTCTGATTATAAATCTTCCAACAAACAAAAGCCCAGGACCAGATGGCTTCACAGGTTAATTCTATCAAATATTTAGAGAAGAGCTAACACCTATCCTTCTCAACCTCTTCCAAAGTATAACAGAGGGAGAAACACTCCCAAACATTCTACAAGGCCACCATCACCCTGATACCAAAACCAGACAAAGATGTCCCAAAAAAGAAAAATACAGGCCAATATCACTGATGAACATAGATGCAAAAATCCTCAACAAAATACTAGCAAACAGAAACCAACAGCACATTAAAAGCATCATACACCATGGTCAAGTGGGGTTTATACCTGGAATGCAAAGATTCTTCCATATATGCAAATCAATCAATGTGATACAACATATTAACAAACTGAAGGATAAAAATCATATTATAATCTCAATAGATACAGAAAAAGCTTTTGACAAAATTCAACACCCATTTATGATACAAACTCTTCAGAAAGTGGGCCTAGAGGGAACCTACCTTAACATAATAAAAGCCATATATGACAAACCCACAGCCACCATTGTTCTCAATGGTGAAAAACTGAAACCATTTCCTCTAAGATCAGGAACAAGACAAGGCTGCCCACTCTCATCGCTGTTATTCAACATAGTTTTGGTAGTTTTAGCCACAGCAATCAGAGAAGAAATAGAAATAAAAGGAATCCAAATCGGAAAAGAAGAA
Source organism: Monodon monoceros (assembly GCF_005190385.1). NCBI lineage: Eukaryota > Metazoa > Chordata > Mammalia > Artiodactyla > Monodontidae > Monodon > Monodon monoceros. The sequence continues at coordinate 21,566,062 of NW_021703768.1, read as the reverse complement.
GTATAGCTGTCACTCTTTGCAGATGACATGATACTATACATAGAGAAGCCTAAAGATGCTGCCAGAAAACTACTAGGACTAATCAATGAATTTGGTAAAGTAGCAGGATACAAAATTAATGCACAGAAATCTCTTGCATTCCTATACACTAATGATGAAATATCTGAAAGAGAAATTAAGGAAACATTCCCATTTACCATTGCAACAAAAAGAATAAAATACCTAGGAGACAAAAGACCTGTATGCAGAAAACTATAAGACACTGATGAAAGAAATTAAAGATGATACAAACAGATCGAGAGATATACCATGTTCTTGGATTGGAAGAATCATTATTGTGAAAATGACTATACAACCCAAAGCAATCTACAGATTCAATGCAATCTCTGTCAAACTACCACTGGCATTTTTCACGGAACTCAAACAAAAAAATTCACAATTTGTATGGAAACACAAAAGACTCTGACTAGCCAAAGCAATCTTGAGAAAGAAAAACAGAGCTGGAGGAAAGAGACTCCCTGACTTCAGGCTATACTCCCAAGCTACAGTAATCAAGACAGTGTGGTACTGGCACAGAAACAGAAATGTATATCAATGGAACAGGATAGAAACTCAGAGATAGAGCCATGCACATATGGTCACCTTATCTTTGACAAAGGAGGGAAGAATTTACAATGGAGAAAAGATAGACTCTTCAGTAAGTGGTGCTGGGAAAACTGGACAGCTACATGTAAAAGAATGAAATTAAAACATTTCCTAACACCATACACAAAAATAAACTCAAAATGGATTAAAGGCCTAAATGTGAGGCCAGACACTATAAAACTCTTAGAGGAAAACATAGGCAGAACACTCTATGACATAAATCACAGCAAGATCCTTTTTGACCCACCTCCTAGAGAAATGGAAAGAAAAACAAAAATAAACAAATGGGACCTAATGAAACTTCAATGCTTTTGCATAGCATAAACAAGGCGAAAAGACAACCCTCAGAATGGGAGAAAATATTTGTAAATGAAGCAGCTGATGAAGGATTAATCTCCAAAATATACAAGCACCCCATGCAGCTCAATATCAAAAAAACAAACAACCCAATCCAAAAATGGGCAGAAGACCTAAATATACATTTCTCTAAAGAAGATATACAGATTGCCAACAAACACATGAAAGGATACTCAACAACTCTAATCATTAGAGAAATGCAAATCAAAACCACAGTGTGTTACCACTTCACACATGTCAGAATGTCCATCATCAAAAATCTACAAACAATAAATGCTGGAGAGGGTGTGGAGAAAAGGGAACCCTCTTTCACTGTTGGTGGGAATGTAAATTGATACAGCCACTATGGAGAACAGTATGGAGGTTCCTTAAAAAACTAAAAATAGAACTACCATATGACCCCGCAATCCCACTACAGTGTATATACAAATTTACAAATACCATAATTCAAAAAGTCATGTACCACAATATTCATTGCAGCACTGTTTACAATAGCCAGGACATGGAAGTAACCTAGGTGTGCATTTACAGATGAATGGATAAAGAAGCTGTGGCACATGTATACAATGGAATATTACTCGGTCATAAAAAGAAATGAAATTGTGTTATTTGTAATGAGGTGGATGTACCTAGAGACTGTCCTACAGAGTGAAGTAAGTCAGAAAGAGAAAAATACCGTATGCTAACACATATATACGGAATCTAAAAAAAAAAGAAAGGTTCTGATGAACCTCGGGGCAGGACAGAAATAAAGATGCAGACATTGAGAGCAGACTTGAGGACACAGCGGGGGGAAGAGTAAGCTGGGATGAAGTAAATGGGGATATATTTATACATATAGCTGATTCACTTTGTTATATAGCAGAAACTAACACAACATTGTAAAGCAATCATACTCCCATAAAGATGTTAAAAAAAATTAAATGCATCTTTCCAACCTGCATTTTTTTAATGTCACAAGCTTGTACAATCATTTGTCAATGTAATGACAAATACATTCAAAAGAGCGAGAGAGAGAGAGAAGTGATCATAACTAGTTTTTGACAAAATTTAACTTTACAAATGACAGTGTTGGACACCCCATAATATTAATAACATAAACTATGCAAAGGCAAATTATTTTATATGTACATAGTGACCAGTGTTCTAATTTACAGGTAGTTGAAACTGATTTTCAGAGTCTGAATCAGTACTGTGAGACTATTAATATATGGTAATGCTTGAGGAACAAACGCTGGAGGAAAAATGAGTGCTTTTCACTGAAATTTCATTTGAGCATTCAAGTTCTGCTTCTGATAATGGTGGAGCAGTTTGATCAAACACATTCTTGGGGATCTCACACACACACACAGAACACACACTGAAATGTAGTTTAAAGATACTTAAATTCCTAGAGAGTGACATAATCCAGGAGAAATCTGGAAAGTGAATGGGGTAGAAAATTAAGAAAACTGCCATTGGTGATTATGTTGGTCTGCAATTTATTACCTGAGGGCATTTTCACTCCTCATGATATAGGAATACTGGAACTCCATTAGAAGAAATGGTGATATTGTTTTAAAAGGCCAAAAGAGAGACTTTAAGACTACAGAGGCACCTAGATAGTGGGAGGAAATTCTGGAAAGTAGAGTCTTGGTATAAACTCTGTTCAAAACACTGACTTATCCCCCAAGTTCCCATGGATGTGGTAAATATCAAGAATAATTGTTTTAATTTTTGCTGCTATAAGAGTACCATGGATTGGATGGCTTAAAACAGAATTTTATTTCTTACAGTTCTGGAGGCTGAAATTAAAACTTCATGATGCCAGCATGGTTGGGTTTTTGGTGAAGGCCCAGTTCCTGGTCTGCAGACAGCCATCCTCACATGGTGGAAGTGGTGGTGAGAGACCTCTGTGGTCTGCTTTATAAAAGTATTAATCCCATTCATGAGGACTCCATGCTCATAACCTAATCATCTCCCAAAGGCCCCACCTTCTAACACCATCACATTGGAAGGTAAGATTTCAACCTGAATTTGGGGCAAGACACATTCAGTTCATAACAGTAATGATGGAAGGTAATGGATGGAAGGCAAAAAGAACAGAATAAGTATTTTAATTACTGCCAACTGCAAGGGAAATAGACCAGAAAAGTCAACCATCGGATATAAAAAAAATGAACACTGTCCTGGGAAAAATAAAATAATCCAGAATATCTACAACATATCAATATGTTCCAGTATATAATCAAACTTTGTAACCTGTGAAGGAAAAGATAAATGTAACCTGTAGCCAATAAAAAAAGACAATAGAAATAGATTATGAGATATATAGATATGAAAGTTTTAGATGATAACTAGATTATGAGATTTTTAGCCATTATCTTTGAATATCTTTTCTACCCTTCTCATTCCTCATCTTCTGATATTGCTATTGTGTATATATTGGTGCACTAAAGAGTATCCCTTATTTCTCTTTTTTCTCTCTACTATTCAGATTGCATTATCTCTTTTGTTCTATCTTCAAGTTTGCTGACTCTTTCTTTCGTCAGTTCAAGTTTACCGTTGAGCCCCTCTAGTGAATTCTGTATTTCAGTTATTGTACATTTCAACTGCAAAATTACAATTTATTTTTATTTCTTTATTGTTATTTTATATTTAATGAGACTTTATCATCATGCTTCCCTTTACTTCTTTAAACATTGCTTTCTCTTGTTCTTTGAACATATTTATAATAACTGCTTTATAGTTTTATCTCCTAATTCAGATTTAGCTCTTCAGCTTGCGTCTTTCAGAACAGAAATTTTGCTCTCCTAGAGGATTGGGGCAATAGTGATAGGAGGATGATTATTCTAAGTCTGCCCCATCTAGGGTAGACCCTTTGCCTTGGTGGAGGTAGAAAATCCAGACCTCTCAGCTGCTGTTGCCTGAAATAGTACCTCTGCAACACAGAGCTAGGAAGATGAGAATTACTGCCAGCTTACCCTTCCTGAGGAGAAACAGTGACATTAGACATTAGACAGGGGGCTGAAGACAGAGGAAGCCCTGTATTCTTGCATGAATATTTCAGGGGTAAGGCTTCAATCAGATTGAACTGGGACAGGGTGGGAAGGGAGGGGGCCATGGCTCAAATGCCACAGGCTTCTACTGTTTTTACTGAGATTTAATACTTCTTGAAAAAATGTTTCCTCATTATATCTGTATGTCCTCAGGATATTATTCCAGAATTCATCTCAGCATAAGCATATGAAATGTAATATTACTTCATTAAATTGATATTATTAATACCATGTTCATGATTCCAGGCTTTTTGCTCAAGAGGCATATCTCAAGGATAAGCTCACTATTATGATAAACTTAACCTACTTCCTCTGCAATAATATTCAGTATATGTAATTTTAAGGATAATAAAGTCACAATTTTTAAAATTATAAAATTGTGATTTTATGGCTCAATCAACATAAATTTGACTCTTCAAATATTTGATTATTTTTCTTATTGGGAAAAGAATGAGGTTATTAAGTATTAAAAGAAAAAGGGAAAAAGGGAGTAAGAAAAGGTAAGTAAATTGGGTAATTTTCCCCTTGATTAATTAATGTTAAAAATTCCAAAATCTGAAAATTTAAATCATACCTAATGGGTATATCTACTCTAAATAGACACCTTTATTAGTTAATGTGATATAATAATAAATACATAACAAATGTAAATACATAATAAATATAATAATAGAAATATCAGTATTTCTCTTTGCTTACAATCTAGCGATCTATGTTTCATTTTAATGAATTGTTTTTTAGGGTTAATGCTCCTATCTATTAGAGTTGACTTCAACTCTTTAAAGTTTCCACTTTTATATTGGTCTACCTTATCAGATGCTTGTCACTGTTACTATGGATTTTGAAATTATAACTTAACTATATGACTTTTTTAATATAGTAAATAAGATGGGCATTTGATAGAAATAAATATATCCATATTTTTATCATATAAAGAAATCCCAGTATACTACTTTAGCTAATGATTTTTAGTTTATAGAGCAATAATGCTAAATATTAAAGATGAAGCATATGAGTTTGGAAAATATATCATCAACATTGTACTGTATTCTTTTTAATTTCAAATTGCAATAACACTTTATACCATATCCATCTCAGTAGAATATATTTTTTTAGTGTTGTCAAATGTAACACATATATGGGGTGAAAATAGTTTTAGGGCTTTGTGAATATCTTCTCTAAAGTTTATAAATGGAAGACCTATTTTTCTATTGGTAATTTATCACTAAAAAATTGTGTCAGCTATTTAAAAGTTGTTCTGCAACATAATAAATGTTGTCATCTTATGTAGCACAGTTGTTAAACTATTTTAATGAAAACTAGGTAAAGCTTCTGCTGAGTATCAGCTGTAAGTATCCCTTTTATACTTTAGGGTAGCTGAAGGCTTTATAAGTAAATACATTGCAATTATGTTTGTTAAGGTTGTTCAGAAGAAGGGTTATAATACAGAACATGGCTGTAAGCAAAAGCAGTAAGATAATATGTATTTTTCAATTATTTTATGTTTAGAAAGTATAGACTATTACTCTATTGGAAATTATAGGATATCATAAGAATTCATATACAATCTTTGGATTCCAAGTAATAACCAAAGTTAACAACTGAGATCAAGTAAAAAAACATAGAATAGGTACAAATTCTGATGAACATATAATTTTTGTGTTTTAAATGGCAATAAGTACCCTCACCAAAATACCTTATATTTTTGTTGTTGTGTTTTTAATTGTAGACCTGTAATGTCATTAAAGATACAAATTAACCAATTCCTCTCCCCAAAAACAATCTACTAATTTAGTAGGTAGATGACCACAGTGAACCTATAAATATTGAGCTATATGGAAAAATTATGTGAACTTTCTATAATTCTTCCTCCAAAAACAAATTTTATGAAAATTTCAGACACTTAAAACTTCAGCTGAAAAAATTATATATATTTTATAAAATTGTAAATTTTAATGTATTTTAGAAATGTTATCTATAGCTCAACACATATTGCTTAAAATGTTATTAAGGTAATTATCTCCATCTCAGTTTTGCAAGATGCAAACAAAATATATTAAAAAACACAAGAAAGTACTGACTTTAAAATTAAAAAAAGAAAGCTAAAGCAAATATCTATTTCATTATATAAATATTTGCAAATCAAAATTACAGTTTTTGTTTTTTACATATCCCCGGTATTTCCAACTTTTCTCAAAAGTCTTCATTTGTTTTAAAAAAATACTAAGCTTGGATTTATGTACCATATAATTCACTGTCTTCATATAATACATTAGGGAAAATATCTCCAAGAAATAGTACAGAAGCAAGAAATTGCTGGTAACAAGACACAATTTCGTCAGTGTTGAATATAATGCTTCAGAATATTCACTGAGAATATATGAAAAAGATTATGTTTATAAGTATACATAATATATGTATGTATATATGAAAATATATATGTAAATATGCTTGAAAAGAGCATATTTAACAAAAATCTCTTTATTAGACAGTTCATCAACACAAGAATTGTGTAGCTTCACCAAATGGATCTTCTCTATTCCTAAACAACAATCTTTGCAGATTTTGGCTATTACACAAAAATTATTCCAGAAAATCTTTATTTCTTTATCTACTTTATGTTGTCTCTTCTACCAAGCTAGTTAAGTCACTTTGTCTAATAATACATCTTAAAGTCTTTATAATGGGGCTTTTATGCATGTTATTATGTGTATAAGCATGTTTCCTTCATCCTACAGCATCTTCTTATTACTACATTTATCACTCTATCAGTCCTATTTCCCTCAGATATAAGTTCTTCATTGAAATATTTAGACATATTGTTTATTTTTTAAATTATTGTTCAAAATACTTTATTCCTCAAATCCTACCTCCATAGGTAGAGTACATTTATCACCCTGTCAACTTAAGCTTGGCTATGTGACTTGCCAGGTGGGATTAAGGTAAGGAATGTGAAGCAAGGCCATGCACATTCAAGGCCAGATTAAAATAATAATAATTATGATAAATAAATAAATAAAATATGGTGAGGGGAAACTTTTGGAGGTGTTGGATATGTTTATGGCATAGATTATGGTGATAGTTCACAGATATATATTTATCTCTGAATTCATTATGTTGTATGCATAAGTATGTATAACTTTTTGTATGTTAATCATACTTCTATAAAATAAGTTTGCTTGATATTTTGCTCTTTGTGGAACTTTTTGCATTTTTAAAATATTACGTTAAAATATTTTTCATCTTGCCCATTAAGGTTTTTGGCAGCCCCTCAACTTTTGTGCCCCAAGTGAGTGTCTCAGTTACCTCACCTTAATGGTAGTCAAGTTTTGGTCTTCTGAATGTGTTACCAAGTCGAAGCTTGTACTGCTCACTGCTGACAAGCCAATAAATTGAGAGATGCGGTGTTGGGGCAGGTAATAGCAATTTTATTTGGAAAGCCAGCAGACCAAGAAGATGGTGGACTGGTGTCTCAAAGAACAATCTTACCAGAGTTAGAATTGAGGCTTCTTTTATGCTAAAAGGAGAGGGTGTGTGGCTGATTGTTGCACATTTCTTGGTTCTGGAATCCTTTGTTCTTGCAGTTGTCCATGTAGGCCTGGTCACAGTGTTCTAAGAGTTATTCTCTTTTCTGCAACTTTTTATCTCTATATGAATGAAAAATTGTTATACCTTTAAAGGTCAGGGTCTTGAGAATGGGCTATCATATATATTTCAGGCTATAAGCAACATCATTTTACAAAGGTGCAGAGCCAGCCTAAGCACAAGCAACAGAGCACAAGGGTTAGAGCTAAAGGAATAGATCCAATATGGAGTCAGGTTTATTCTCTCTTACAAATGTTGGTTAATATGGCAGTGGGCCTAGACATTCAGAGACCTCTTGTGGTGCTGCTTGCCCTCTTGTACCTATGCTGTTACCATGAGAAGAGCATATCCTGTACAGTCTATTGCTCCCAGGAGGATGACAGACATGTGAGGCAGGGCTAGCCCTGAAGGCCTATAACATGAAGCAGAGCTTCCCAGAAGTCCCAGCCTGAAAAATATACTCTGACCCTTTGCCAACCTCAAACTTCATAAGAATGCATAATTTGTTTTCCAAGACACTGACTTTGGGATAGATTTTATGCAGTATTATTTAGAGTTAGCTAACTAATTCAGGCTCTATTTCTAAAACTTAAACACATTCTTTAAAGCAATGTAATCTGTCCTTACACACATTACGCTATTGGACCTGTCTTCCATAATGTTACAGATGAACTCAACAATGTAAAATAAACAAATATATTTCAATCTGTATTTATATTTCTACTATCTTGGCTTGGTATAAGCCAACGTTGCCTCTGTTGGATAAACAAGCCCAAAGCCCTCCACCTACCTAGAAAGCCATCTTCAAACAGTTTCCTTACATGAGAGTGGCTTTCTCTGTTGCTCGGCTGCAGGGTATCTCTATTTATAAGAGTATCATCAGCCCATACAAAAGGTAGGTGAGAAGTATTAATGTATCAGCCAATGAGGGATGCATGCCTGTGGACACAACGTTTGTCACTTTACAGAACAATTCTAAGTTGAGATTTTATACAGTCTCTCAGAGATTTTAAAGTGAAGTTGAGTCCTACTTGCCCATAGCACTAACCTCTTTTTCACAATTTTCTTAACTTTCTCACTTCTCACCTCACCCATTCTTCTTCCTGGGATTACCTCCTAAATAAACTATGTGTACAGTTGTTTCAGGATCTTCTTTGGAAGGATCCCAAACTAAAAGAGTTGATGCTGATAAGTGAGGTTATATTTTAAGGGTGACAGATAAAAGGGTAAAATCAAAGGTTTGAGAGAATTGACTCATTTTAAAAGTTGACTGAATTCACACTTTGGTAGAGTTAAAGTTCTGACAAGGAAGGTATGGGACCCTGAGAACTGAGATAGGAACATCTGAACCTCCAGTTTCCCCTAGGTTAGAGCCTAGACTATTGGCTGGTAAAAGGGTCCTTTTCACCTTGCTATAGCAAAGCAGTCTCCCACTGCCTATAAACCATGAAAAGGTCTCAAAAGATTATTTTATCCTCCTCAAAACATAGCTTTATCTCCATATTGCTTCCAGACCAAAAATTAAGTGGGTGTAAGCATAGCCTGAGCAATGAAGAAATATTCTCTGCAATACTGGGAAATGGATTTTTACCTAAATAAATAAATAAATACATAAATAAGAAAGGGTGGGTGGGGGAGAGAGAAGAAAGAAAGAAAGAAAGAAAAAGAAAGAAAGAAAGAAAGAAAGAAAGGAGCGAGGGAGGGATGGAGGGAGGGAGGGAGGAAGGAAGGAAGGAAGGAAGGAAAGAAGGAAGGAAGGGAGAAAATATAAATTAAAGGAAAGGAAAAGCAGCAGAATCAGGCTACCAGTTACCAATAGGAACCAGAAGAAAATATGTTGGTGTCGATCTCAAGAGTGAACTAGGTGACATGGGAGGCTGGATAATGGAGATTTACTGATATGAGATCGTTGTCCTATAACTCAGGAACCTGACCTATTATGCTGCTAGAATGACACCCAAGCCAGAAGAGATAAAGATGTGGAACTACCATTAGAGTTTTGAGGCAGGATTGAAAAGACTCAGAAAGGCATGCATTGAAGGATATATTTATTACATAAAAACAGAGAAGCATCAGATGAATATATTCCCCAGAAGGGTCAAGAGGACACTACCTCCATTAAGGTGATTAAAAGAATACAAAGGAAGCATTAACATTACTCAACATCTCATTGGTGGTAACCAAAATCTATGTGGGAAAAGTGCCACCAGCTTGAATTAAAGGAGACTGGTAGCTGTTTGAAAGTACAAATACCTTTAGGTCCTGACTTTCTATCTACAGAAAGCATGCTAACAGAATTGTTCAGTTACCAAGGAGGGTGTATTCTCTAGTGTCCACTATGTTATGGACTCAGTTTATCTCACAATATGTCCAGTGATTCCATGGACCCTTCCTGTTGTCTTTTCCCTGGTCTTTCACTACATAATGTAGAAATATACTAGGCAGAATAATCACATACTCACAGTAGTTCTAGGACTTAGTAAGTGGGATTATGGTAATAGAAGCCAAGTTGAAGACCTAGAAACTTCATCCCCTTTAGTCAAGAAAGTCAGTTAGAGAAATGAAAAAACACATCAGATTATATAGCAAAGATTAATGTTACCCTTAAAGTCAAAACTGGAAAATATTCTGCAAGCCCTGGAAAATGGTGAGAAATAAACCCTATACAATTTCAGGGACTTGCACTATAGGGACATTTTTAATATCTAATGGTTTGGAGACATCACCTCTGAGATATAGGATTAGGTTTTTTGTTTTTTTTTGGTATGCAGCCTTCTCACTGTTGTGACCTCTCCCGTTGCAGAGCACAGGCTCCGGACGCACAGGCTCCAGACGCACAGGCTCAGCGGCCATGGCTCACGGGCCCAGCCGTTCTGCGGCATGTGGGATCCTCCCAGACCGGGGCACGAACCCGTGTCCCCTGCATCAGCAGGCGGACTCTCAACCACTGCGCCACCAGGGAAGCCCCAGGATGAGTTATTGAATATTGCAATTATTACCATGAAGAGAGAGGCACAGTACATGATGACAATCACTTTGTATTTTGCAGACAATATATAGGACAGTTGAAAATATTGCTCCAACTGAGTGACTCAGAAGGCTGCCATATTAGAGTGTGGTCCAGAGAAAGGGAGGACTCTTCAGCAGGTTCAGGCTTTGGTACAAGCTGCACTGCATTCAGCAATCTGACCCTGCAGACTCTATAGTGCTTGTGTTATCTGTGGTAGATAGGAATGGCATATGGTGTCCCTGGCAAGCTCCAATATGAGAGACATTATACAGATTCCTAGGGTTCTGGAACAAGATCATCTGCAGCATATGACATTTGCCCATTCAAAAAGGAATGCCTGAGGGAATTCCCTGGCGGTCCAGCGGTTAGGACTTGGTGCTTTCTCTGCCAAGGGCCTGGCTTCAATCCCTGGTCAGGGAACTAAGATCCCACAAGCTGCGCACGCGGAGTGGCCAAACAAACAAACAGAAAGAAACAAAAAGGAATGTCTGATAGGCTACTGATCCTAGTCTTGTTTATATCAAGAAATTATGTGACCAGCAGTCATCTACCATAAGCTGGATAGACCAACAGGGCATCAATTTGGGTGAACAAAACTACAGTCATGTGTACATTTAGGAACAGCCTCAGTCAAGTGTGGAAAGCACACACACACACACACACACACATACGCACACAATCTACAGTTTACAATGAGAGAGGATGAACTCCAAGTAACTATGGATGGTGTTATGGGTTGAATTGTGGCCAGTAAATATTCATATGTTGAAGTCTTAACTCCTAGTACTTCAGAATGTGACTTTTTGGAAACCAATTTGTTATGTATGTTATTAGTCAAGATGAAATCATACTGGAGTGGGATGGCCCCCTCATCCAATATGACTGCTGTCCTTATAAAAAGGGGGAAATTTGTACATAGATATGCACATAGGGAAAATGTCATGAGAACCAGGGGTTGAAAAATACCTCAGATTCATTTACTGTGAGAGGACAATTTTAAGGGGTGTTCTCTATAGTCTCTGAAATGAACCACTGTGGGATTTAGTGCCACGTTCTTATATCTTATAGCTATAACCAATTTATTAACACATGCTTTATTGACTTCCTTCCCTTCCTTTTCACAGTTTGTCACACCATCACCATGTTACAGTTGGGCAAGGAAGCATCATGAAGAACTCTAGCAAATCCCCTAAGTTTGACACATATTCCTTTCTAACCTTTTGATATTTCTTGGGTTCCTTCACTAAATAAAATACTTGTAATCAAATTCTTGTATCAGGATCTGCCTTGAGGAACTCAGAGTAAACATAAGGTGGCAGAAAGCTTAGCTGGAAAATGGAATTATGGCCATGACCACAATACCATTCTTTTTGTTTTGTGAGATCAGCAGAGATATGAGGTCATGGCTTTTCTAGAAGTATCTTTCTGGACAGCTACAGCATGTAGCTGAATTATCACTAAAATGCACTCAGCTCTTTTTGGAGAAACAACCAGAACCAGTGGACAGTCCTCCTAACAATTGGAATGCAAATAGAAAGCAGTGCTTTGATGTCTATTTTCATCAACAAATCTACAAAAATAAAAAATTTGATAGTATCTAGTACTGGAAAATGGGTAAAAACACCTTCATAAACTTCTAGAAAGAGAGTAAGTTGTTGCATCATTTTAGCAAAGCATTTTGGTGGGTGGTTGGGAACCTGACCAGAATCCATCAGTCCATAGCTCTTATATTGACCATCCATCCTTCTGGAAATTTTGTATACCCATCATTTTGTTGTTGTTGTTACAACTCTACTTCCATGCTTCTCTGCTCTTTTGGAAGCCTGAAAATGAATTTTCCAATAGTTTTTCCCAATGGAAGGCACTGGCTTTGGGAAATGGGAGAAAAAAAGAACTCGTGTGCCTCTGTCCTTTGGCTTCTGGATGCACCTCCAACAATATTAGGGCCAAGTGCAATTCCTGCTCAGGCTATGTGTTTCCAGCACTGACAAGCAGAGGGTGGCTGCCACCCTTGAAGCACAGAGCTCTTGGATCCTGCAGCAGTCTTGGTAGCAAAACTTTATCAAGGGCTCTGGTTTTGGTGGAAGCAACATCAGTGAGTGCCTTTACGTTTCCCTACTACGATAGCATAATATGTAATGTGGGTCCCTGGATTTTTGGAAGGTTATGAGAGTGTAGTAGGGATATTCTAAGGCAGCCAAGACAGCTGCAGGATCTCTTGCAATTTCAGAGGCAGAGGAATTATGTGATAAGGGCAACATAATTTTGCTCTTTCAGCCTAGATGTAGTAGGTATTAATGAAATTATTAATCTCAGAATAATCTCAGCTTTTGAATTTTGCTCTCTCAGTTCTTATGATACACTTGTAATCAGTTCTCTGTTTCAAATACTCCTGTTTGAAATACATAGAGTGGTTCTGTTTTCTAGAACCAACTTTAACTGCTAGGCTTCTCATCCCTGTTTCTACTTCATCCTTCTTCCATGAGTTGGCCCACTTTCTATTCTGCTTTCTCTTCTATTTCTTATCTTCTAAATGTTTGCTTTCCTCAGGGATCAACTACTGGCTTACTTTTCTGTGCTATGTATGTACACCCTGGGTGTACTAAATACTGACTACTCCCTTGTATCTTTATCTCATGTGAAATCTCACTGAGGTCAAGACTGTCAGTTGAAAGTCTCCTCTTGGCATTACAAATATAAATATTCAAATTGAGCTTATCTTCACAGTGTGCTATCAGTATGTTTATTCTATCATTTCAGTCCATTCCACAACTATCCAGTTTTTTTATTTTTTCTGCGATACGCAGGCCTCTCACTGTTGTGGCCTCTCCCGTTGCGGAGCACAGGCTCCGGACACGCAGGCTCAGCGTCCATGGCTCACGGGCCCAGCCGCTCCGCGGCATGTGGGATCTTCCCGGACCGGGGCGCGAACCCGCGTCCCCTGCATCGGCAGGCAGACTCTCAACCACTGCGCCACCAGGGAAGCCCAACTATCCAGTTTTTTAAGTTATATACTGGATTTCTTTCTTTGTAATTCCCTCTTTCTTAGACTTTCAAACCAATCTTTCACCTAGTTCCATTGCTTCTGGTTTCTGAATATCTTTTGAAATCCTTCCTGATGCTCTGTTATTTCATTCTTGATTTGTAACAACATATCTCAGAATTCACTGTTTAACCCCTCTAATCACCTTCAGCTTTTCTACCATCGTGATTTTATAAATGAGAAATTTAAGTGCATACCTCTCTTTGTTAAAAGTTCTATTGGGTTGCCAAAGTCCTCCGGAAAAACTCAAAGCTTTTTAGTGAGACAGGAAAGACAATCAGGGACACAGTGTGTGTTTACCTTGTTTGGCTTCATTACTAGCTACTGCCTCCTTTGCACTTTTGAGTACAGTTTCATTGAATCATTTGGATTTCTGTTAGTGTGCTATGAACTCTCTCTTCCTCTGTACCCATTTATTTCTTTTTATCTTCTGTCTAGAATGTCTTTCTCCACTTCATTTCCCTGGCTAACTCAGTCATCCCAGATCAGCTCAGGCATCCAGGTGTGTAGGATGACATTCCTATGAGAACTATGCATTGCTTCTATGTGTACAATAACTCTTGATGCATATTTCTCACAGTCCTTGTTTTTCTACATTTTACTCGCTGGCTTACTGATCTATCATTTGTAAGTTCATGGGGGATTGCACAATTCCCACCTCAACATGGAATCTCAGAGACATTCAATAAAACTCTCTTTCCTGGTGCTATTTTCTCTACTTCTATCAAATAGCTACACCTTATCTTTTAAATTATTGTTATTTTATCTTGATTATTAGTTTTCCCTTTTAATAAATGTATTATGTTTCAGAGTGATATATGTCCTTTCAAATCAGGGCTGATAAGCTTTTTGTGTGTCTACCTGTCACTGTGTACTGAGTAATAAGTTTCTTAGTAAACATTTTAACACTTATTCTGGGAATATTTTCTGGGAAAATATTCATAACATTTTATTTTAGGAGTTCAGAAAGAAAAAACTTATTTTTTTTATCTTATAGTCTAGACTTAGGTACATAATTAATTCATGTGAAAATAATAATAATATAATTGATAGCAAATTTCTGAGTTAATAATAATAAGTTCATGAGTAACACAGAAAGGAATCCTTGTATAGTCAGTCCATCTGAGCGAAAGTCAAATCCTGTTATTTGCTAGACATCAGACCTAGGAGACATTACATAACCTCTTTCAATCTTAGTTTACTCATCTGTAAATTAGGTATAATTATTATGACCTCCTCAAGGATTTGATGAAGATAAGATATTGCACATAAATAAGATACTGCACATAAACCATTCAGCTCATTTTGACACATAATAAGCATTCAGTAAAAATTAAGTGTTATTCTTATAGAAGTTGGGACTTGTGGTGGACTTTAAAAATATGGGTATGAATTATTATGGGTTAGATTTAGGGAAGAGAGAGGGAACTTCAAGGAAGTGTTACCAAACAAAGTTGCTGTGTCCAGTGAGACCAAGTAAACTATAATGTTGAAGTTTGGAGCAGAGGAAGTTTATCAAAGGGCCAAGCAAAGATTTCCTGATTGACAAGTGTTTGAATCTGCCCTTTGGAACTCAGGGCAGGTCAAGGAGGCTGAATGAAGCCTATTTTCTACAATCAAGAAATAAGGGACACAGAAAGGATTTGTATCCAGGAGCCCCACAGTGTCCCGCTCAGTTTCAGAAGGAAATTGGCTTATGTAAATAAAAGCACTCAAGGACTATTGCAAACCAAAGCGACAGTAATTCCAGTAGAATGTATAACTAGAGAGGGGAGGGAAACAAATTTGGAGAAGTGAAGTATCCCTGATTTGGATATACAAGAGAGCATTGCCAGAATATTTAAGTTTCATAAAATTGGTAATTAGTAGCCAATGTAGTTTTTTGAGTAGGGAAATAAAATCATGAGGTTTAAGAAGGGTTATGCTGGACTTATAAGGAAATTTGTATATCCCTTGGTGTAAAAAAAAAAAAAACATGAAATAATATAAGACTTGAATAATTGGTGCAGACTGTTTCTTTAAGCAAGCAGCCACACCATTCGTCCTGAGTCACGGGTCGCTTAATTCTGGGGTGTGACTTTGTGCTAAAGGGCAGACTGCTAAGTTTCCTCCTTAACTGTGAAATTCTTCACGTTTATTGTTTCTCACTTGCACTTAAAACCTTGTAAATATTGTATTACTACACTATTATGTAACACAATAGCTGTTATCTCTCACTTTTCTATGCTTATCTATGCAAGACACCTTCTGTCAAATAAGTCAAGACCTCTTGCCAGATGAGAGTGATTCATCAAAACTGCTGAGCTTTTTCAGAATCATCATCCTCACAATGTATTACTAAAGACCATTAGCAGCCTTTAATTTTTCAGGTTTGGTGCAGCATAACAACTTTATGTTTCACTGTTCCTCTTTGTAAAGAAATCAATGGTTTTAAAACTAAACTACTCACGACAAACATGTTAGATTCATTAGCATCTGCCCTGGTTGTCTGCATGGAGGTTATATTGCAAACCTGATTTGCATTTTTATCTGCAAGGAGCAAAAGGTTTGAATTGTCTAAATGTTTACTTAATTATTGCTCCCATTCTCTTCCACAGCCATTCACCTCAAGCCCTCCACAAGCAGAAAGCAAGACTAATTAGTAGCTAACTGATATTTTTTCAATAGTGCAGTAGAATCTCTTTCAATACAAAGAAAGTCATTTCATTATACATTGAAGAAAACACTTAGTCATAATAGCAAATGTGGGAGTATTTGTTAGGTTTTCAAAGTGTTGTATTTTAAATAAGAAGCACCTGGTTTTCTCTGCTAGGTTTTACTTCTTAAATAGGAAGAGCTTATAACTACTCATTTATTTTTCACAAAAGGGCTGACTAATTCAGTCTAAACAGGTTAAGGATAGTTTCCTGGAGGAGATGAAACATGAGCCAAAAAGAGTGCAGCAAATTAGCCATCAGCTTGAAGGGAGGATGGAGCACAAGGCATTCCACACAGAGAAGTAATCACTAGCAAAAATTACACTGTGAGAAACATATTCCAAAGTTTTATTGCTGAATATAATTTATATTCATGAAATGTATTCAAATCTCATAGTAATTTTTCAATATACCTTTAGTAAAAGGTATATGGAGGGACTTCCCTGGTGGTCCAGTGGTTAATACTCCATGCTTCTACTGCAGGGGGCATGGGTTCCGGTTTGATCCCTGGTCGGGAAACTAAGATCTCGCATGCCACGTGGTGTGGCCAAAATATATATATATACACACATATATATACATATATATGTATATATATATGTATATACACACACATATATAGTATATATATACATATACGTATATATGTATATATATAATATGCATATATATATATACCATGTATATATATGGTATATTGAAAAGTAAATTTTCCTAACTTCATATAAAAGATGCGTGTGTTGAGTAAAATTAAAAAGAACATATTTTTCCTTTTAACAAACATAGCATATGAACTTTATTCTGTTGTGAATAATTTTCTGTGCTCCCTGAAGGTCAAATGACATCTAACTCACTCACGTGTCCTGCCTGTCCGTGGACTCAGGGGACTTTGACCAAACTGAGTAAACAGTGAAGAACTGCACTGATTCTTCAGATGGTGATATTGGAGAGTAGAGGCAAACAAACTTGGAGATTTACTGGCATTACAGATCTTGACAGAGAGGAAAAATAATCAGAAATTATTATATTTGAGATATTTGACAATTGACAGCTGAAGTAGTTTGTTGAGGTGCATATTTATCCCAATGAAACAATGTTTTTTTCTCTTCAGTGATATGCCACTTGTTTTCTAATTTTTGAATAGTAAATAAAAGCGTAACTAAAACTTAAAAATTCCTTGAAAGGCCCTAAGAAATATTGGAGCTTACCAGTCAAAGATCATCAAGAACACTTCCAAATTCACGGCTAGGCCTATATGGATTTTGGTAGCAAAAGAATATGAGAACCTGGGCTGTCTTGGTAAGGGGAAGTTACTAGGGGCTTTTTATAGGAGTTGGGATTGAGCTGGACGATTCTAAGTGAGGGCTAAGGAAACCAAAGATACCCCTGGCAAGAAGCAGGGATAATTAGGTTATTGGATAGCTTGTTAGATTTTATCTAGAATACAAGAGGAAGCTTGGCTAATGCTGTCAGTTTAAAAAGAAACAGAAAATGAAGAGTGCATAGGCTTTTTTTGAATTTTTAGTGTCTAAATATCAGTCTTATTTCAGAAATTGTCACAAAGTGGTTACAGAAAGACCTTGTTTGATCTTTTAGTATATTCTATGAGTGTTGTTTGTAATGGCCTAGCTGCCTGCTGCTGGTGGCCAAGGCTGGGTCGGCTCATATTCTATTCTATACATAATAAGATGCCTAATTCTATACATTTTCAGAATTGTGCTGATGAGAAGTTGGACTAGAATAAGTACCTCATGTGTTTGTGACTGCAGGATGTATTGTTTAATCATGTTCTGTGACAATGCCTACACAGTAGCATTTAAGTCTCTGGACAGAATGTATTGGCCAATTGCAATACAAGTAATTTCCAACTGCAAAGTAACTATGAGTCCTAATAATAAACCCTGAAAGCAGAGACATAGGTTAACAAACACGGACCAGGAAAGCATATCTCAAAGAACAGCCAGGCCTGTTCTAGGGAGTAAAGTGGTCATTTTCATTAGACTATTCATTTATTGTTCTATCTGATCATAGTGTTGTGTTTATAGGTACGACAGGAAGTGTTTGCCATAGTACAAGTTCCTCTTGACTAGCCAAGGGAAAATCAAGGCCCAAGTGATTGTCTAAGCCAACACAGGCTCTTGGATATAAACTACTTGCTTGAGAGTCCAGAGCAGACTTGTGGTCATTTATGATTAAAACAGGTCAGAAACAGAATTCAGACCTCTTTTCTAGTTGCATTATTCCACAACTGGATTCAGCTCATAGAGCATACGTGAGGAGGGAGTAGATTATGATTCCTCCAGAGAGCTCACTTAAATAGCACGCTTGGCCTTATTTTGGAGTTCTCTGGGTATCCTTACTCCTATAGATTATGACATGAACAATGGATATTTTGAGTAAAAGCAAAGCTATGCAAAGTTCTTTAATGATAGTCCCAGTGAAATTTGTATCCTTGACACTGGAAAGGAAAGTTGGAATTCCCTAGGTGAGAAACAAAATTAAGCTTTTTTTTTTTTCTAACTATTGTAAAACAGTAGCTCTCTGGTTAAGGAAAAACCTCAGTCCACCCTGAAAATAAGCTAACAAAGACCAGATCATATTTATAGTCCATTCCTAAGGGCAAATGGTTTGGTTAACAGTGTTTTTTGGAATGGTCATCGGCTAGGACATTCTGGGATTTTAAACTGGTGTTTTGATTGACAATCAACCTTAATTATGGCTACCTATGTAACAACAAGTCATATAAAATATATTTTAATTGGTTTGTCACATTTTCATGGGAAATCGTATAGAGGTTAGGAAGCCTCTTTCATCAAAGCATTTAAAATGATCCAAAATGATGGAAGCCCACCCCAAAAGCATACCTACCATCTATATAAATATTTGTGTTTTTATCTTTTGTTAGCTGGAAAGCTTGCATAAGGATGAGCAATTTAGTCATTTGAGTTGATTTAACTTCTGAGAGATGTTTGTACTTTACTGATGAATTTATGTCTATGATACTGTAGTGAGCTTTATACCTGTTTGGTATGAAGCATTGACACACAACATTAAATCAGGGTTATTCAAAGGAGTTTTTATAAGGTATACACTAGGCATGAATATTTCCCTAATGGAGTCAGTGGGTTCAGGGTGTTACAGTGATGGATAGTGATATGAGAGGAAAGTGACAATGAAGGCATCAGCAAATCTCCAGAGACTTTAATTTATCCTGTGAAGTGTATTGTGGATGTCAGTGATTGACAAGGGTATTACTCAATTATTTTGTTCATTTAAAAGTGGATTTGCTGACAGTTATTATATCAGTCCATGCATAAAACTTGAGTATGCTTCTTTTAACCTGAAAAGTATGCAGTCATTAAAACATACTCATATTAGTATGTTTTAATTATACATAATTAACCTAGAATGACTTCACTTCTCTTTTAGCATATTCACTTTTATATCCTAGATTTTGTAAACAAAGAAGCTCTCACAGTAAATGAGAAGTAACATCTAAAGGATGTCAAACAAACCAAACTATCCCCATTATTTTTTTAAGGTGAAGAATAAAATCTTTGCTTTACCTGTGGCCATAAAATCTTAACAGTTTTATTTATCCTAACATCTAAACAGTTTTATTAATCTGAATTTCAAGGCTGAATCTGGAAAAGGCAAAATAAAAGAGAATTTTCAGAAAGGATATGAACAGAAATAATAAATATTTATATGTAAGAAATAGTTACAGGCAATATTTTAACCTTAGAAATAAACATCAATGATTACTAGAAACCTTTAATATTTCTTTTCCAATAATTAGAGACTTAGAAAAAAAAGACATAATTAAATTATGGCAAAAGACATAATTAAATTAAAAGTCACAAAGAAAGCAAAATTATGATTCCATCATTTTATGAAATATTGCCTTTTATTATATTTGTTTTTTTATCCAGTTTAAGTTATCTTCACATATATCTTATACATATGAACATAAACAATATTTTGTATCTGGTGTATAAATTATTGTCATGTAGATAATGCAATATAAAATACTGTAATGTAAACTATTATAAGTATGCAAATAGATAACTTTACAGATCATAGCTTAGCTTTAAAATAAAGCTACTGTTATCAGCATATTAAATAAAACAATATAAATATATAATATTAAATATGACATCTTAATGAACTACAAAATTCTCTTGAAAACTATATAAACTATACTTGTCATTATGAACATATTTTTATAGTTTTTTAATGATTGTACCCCATGCTGCCTCAATCATCTACATTAACACCTTTAAAGAAAGTATCCAAAATTGATTTCCTCCAGACAGAGAGAAAACAAGAAGACAGAAAACTAAGAACTATCTAGTTGTTTTTCCCTAAGAACACTTGTCATATAACGTTTACAAACTCCGAGATGGCAAAGCAAATACATATAAAACACCATCCAAAGGACTTAGCACATTCTCTTAATTTTTAGCTATTGTATAATTCTATAAATATGAGACTGAGTAATGAAAACTACACCTAGTGACCAACATCACTAGAAATTGTCCAGGTAGATTAAAGATTGAAGAAAACTGAGTGATTCTAAGTGACTTGAAAGAAGAATAAAAGGAAAAAAGTGTGGAAGAGCAAACAATGAAAAGAAAGCCTTGCAACTCTTGTCGCAGCAATGATGAGTCCAAGAAAGGAGATGTGCTAGATATTTAGGTGAGAAGTCACTATATAATTAATGTAAAACACACACCTTTAAATTTGGTCTTTGCTATATTTTCTAAGTCTAGAAATTGCATTTTTAAAAGTTTTTTATTTATTATTAATTTATTAATTTATTTATTTTGGCTGCATTGGGTTTTTGTTGCTGCACGCAGACTTTCTCTATTTGCGGCGAGCGGGGGCCATTCTTCATTGTCATGCATGGGCTTCTCTCGTGGAGCACGGGCTCTAGGCACGTAGGCTTCAGTAGTTGAAGCACGCAGGCTCAGTGGTTGTGGCACACGGGCTCTGCGTCATGTGGGATCTTCCCAGACCAGGGATTGAACCCGTGCCCCTGCACTGGCAGGCAGATTCTTAACCACTGTGCCACCAGGGAAGTCCCTAGAAATTGCATTTTATACCTTTGTTGAAAGAAAAAAAATTACTTAATATCTGGGGGGAAAAAGCTGAATTTATTGCTTGCTGATTAAGAAGGAGCTCTATTATATGGTGCTACATTGCTAACAAATCAACCTGCTGGTAAGGTTTGGAATGGCATGGAATCATGGATTGGTGCTCTTTCAGTAGTAGATGCATTTAGAGATGTTGAGCTTTAGCTAAAGAAGAATGTTTACTGGAGTTTGGATATTGCTGATTGGCTTTCAGATGCACCATTACTAGAGTGAGGCTATGGCTTACTGGATCCAGTCCTGAAGGACAGGGATATCGCTATTTCACTGGCTTTCAGAATCTGGTTACTGATGAAGGTTGATTTGATTGATAGATGATATCGACTGAATTGTGTCTGACAGCTCCTCCAGCAAATTCATATGTTGAAGCCTTAATTCTCAAAGTGATTGTATTTGAAGATAGGGCCTTTAAGGAGGTAATTAAGGTTAAATGATATCATGAAGACTGGGACCTAATCCAATGAGAACATTGTCCTTATAAGAGAAGGAGACACCAGGAGTGTGCACGCACAAAGAAAAGGCAATGTGAGGATGCACTGGGAAGGTGGTCATCTGCAGGTCAATGAGAGAGGTCTCACCATAAACTAACCCTGCTGGTGTCTTGATCTTAGATTTTCAGCCTGCAGAGCAGTGAGAAAATTTATTTCTATTATTTAAGCCACCCAGTCTGTAGTATTATTCTGTTATAGCAGCTGTAGCTGACTAACATAACCAGGTAGGGCTTTAAATTTGTTTTTATGGTTATTAATTACTATGTGCAAATAATACTCAGCATTTTCTAAAAGAATAGGATTGAAACTGAGCAGGTCACTGTAGGGCCTTCCCAGGGACAGACCCCCTTTTTCCCTACCTTTTCTTTGTATAAAACCTTTAGCCTCCTAGGCCTTCCCTGAGTTCCAAAGAGCACATTTAATCAGAGAAGTGAGAAAATACAGAAACAAAGGAATACAGTCAAGCAAGACAAAATAATAATTGTTTAGCCATAAAACGAAGTCAAGGACCTTTAGTTCCTCCTTAAGTTCTATAGATAATATCCTAAGCCATATCCTTGAGTTGTTTTGCAGATACAAAACCTTCACCAGGTGGAAGAAGTTAACCACATGCTGACTACCAGTACATAGACCCTGGACTAGTTGGAACCAGAAGGTTGATGACTGAGATTCTGGGAACATCACCCTGTTACCTCACCATCAACCAACCAGAGAACTGTGCATGAGCTGATCATACACCCTGTGATGCTCTCCCTTACACAGTCTTTAAAAACCCTTTCCTGGAAGACATGAGGGAGTTCAGGTCTTTTGAACATGAGCTGCTCATTCTCCTTGCTTGGTCCCATGTTGGGTGTCTTGCAGTAAATGCTGTACTTTCCTTCACCTTAACTCAGTGTCAGTAGATTGGCTTTACTTTGAAGGTGAGCAGAGCCAAGTTTGGTTTAGCAACAGAATTTATTTTTTTTCCCTTCTCAGTCATTCCTGTAGGAAAGGTCATCATCAGTTGTCCAGATTTTCAACTGTGTGTTGATTCTTCATGAAGACTAGATTGTGGAGGTCCTATATGTATTTTGAAGATTGATCGATGTTATTTCATCTTGTTTTAATTTTTGAATCATTTGTTGAATTCTCTGTTGCCTAGAGACATTTAAAATTCTGGACAACAGATATGGGAGACAAATAAAAATAAGGGAAAGCATTCTAGGAAGGGACAGAATACACTCTGCAGCCATGACCTACTATTGTCCAGACCTGACCAAGAAAACAATTTTAATGATTCTAAATCTACCTTAGATAGGCAAGCTACCTTTCTTTTAGATTGTAATGTCATCGTGAAACATGTTGTTAGCAGCAATGTATCCTCCCTCTTGGTAAGCCAAAAACAAAACAAAACAAAACCCCCAAGCTTTTTTAATATTCTGCAGCTAATTGCCTAAAATTTAAATCAGTTTGTGGTACACTAAAGGCATTTGATATAAGAATTCAAATATAAACTAATATTGAGAAAAGTCATAATCAAAAAGATAAAGAAAACAAAACATGCAAAGGAGAGTGAGAAAATCAGTGGTCCCAGGTTTCTAGAATTTCCTTATAATGTCCTTGGGCAGATGCAGTTAACTTTATGCAATGGGCTACTTGTTTTGAAGAACTTATGTCTGCCTTCAGCTTCTCACATTAAACAAGAAGTGACAAGACTATATCATTCAAAATCACACAGGGCTTCCCTGGTGGCGCAGTGGTTGAGAGTCCGCCTGCCGATGCAGGGGACACGGGTTTGCGCCCCGGTCGGGGAAGATCCCACATGCCGCGGAACGGCTGGACCCGTGAGCCACAGCCGCTGAGTCTGCGTGTTCGGAGCCTGTGCTCCGCAACGGGAAAGTCCACAACAGTGAGAGGCCCACGTACTGCAAAAAAAAAAAAAAAAATCACACAAAGCCAACTTAAAAAAGATTAATATAAAACTAATATAAAACAAAAATGTCAGTTTAGTGATTTGAAATGACTTATGCATCTCAAATGCTGAATTTTGCCAGTCATTGTTTCAAAGCACTGTGTATGTCAGGAGATTAAACTATAAATTAGGTTATTAGCCAGTAGGCCTAGAATGAGATCTTTCAAGGGATTTTTTTGCCATGAAAATATCGAAGGGGATAAATAATACTATTCTACATTAATCATATTTTTTCTAGACAGACAATTTTTTTTCTCAAAAACAGAACACTGTGTAGTGCTAAAACCATACTCATAAATTCTAATATATTGACCCTATTTTTTGTTTTTAGGCTCAATGAACACTACATGTCTTCTGTTAGGAAATAAAGTGATGTTTATATTTATATTATGATAAATTATAAATTAAGTTAAAAATTAAATAATAAATTATCAAGCACCCATCATGTGATAAAAGCTGAAGTTGAAGGACATAATTTCTGCTTCAGTTAGTTTGTAGGCAAGTGGGAAATATGATATTTCATCTGCCATATAGAAATAGGAAAGAAGCAAAATGAGGAAATTTCATTAAGCTGGAGGTAGTCTTTAGTCCCCAATTTTAGGGCCTGTCAAGTTACTAAAAACATCTACTTATTTATTTATTTTGAATTCATTTGATTGCCTATGATATCCCACAGATTCCTAGTATAACTTCTGAAATCTAAGCTAAAGCATATTGATTTACAAGATAGAAATGTCTCATCAAAACACCAGAAACACTATGTTAAGCAGCAAGGTATAAGTATGAAAAATAAGTTTTGCTTCTGATTTCATGATATATCTGACAGCACAGATCAGTCAACTAAAGATGAATCAAAATTAAAAATTCCTTAGCATGATTTTTCTGCAAATAAAAAAATGGAGAAATAATAAATAATAATTTTAAAAGATATAAAGACAATGATGAATACAAATGAATAAATGCATGAAAAAGTCTGGGTGACTTGAAAATTGAAGAAATGCATGTTGAATTATGAACACCATTTAAAATTAGATATTAAGAATAATTTTGCCAGTTCTGGCTATCATTATTTCTTCCTTCTAATCTGTGCTGCACCTTCCTTATTGTTCTTTGTGTCCACTAATGCTAACCTGTATGGTCTATATTAAAGTGTACTTTTGCCCTTTTTCTTCTGTATATTTGGCCAGCTCATGGCATTGCTAGAGTTTTCAAGAAAGAGAAGATAGTGATGTTTAGGTTATTTATTTCCTCCAGCTCTCTTCACGCAGACATAGATTTTCATTTGGTCATTTTAGATAGTTCATAGTTTAACCAGCAGTCAGAAAGGTGGGCCTTCTACTGGCTAGGGTAAATCACCAGGCATACTGGGGTGCTGCCATACAAGCAGAACAATGATGAATATATTCAGAAGCCAGGGAACTGACTGGAATGTCTTTTATGACTCTTGTCAAATTCGGGTCAATGTTATATATACTGCAATAATCCAATAAGTACTAGAGACATGATTACCAAGAACTCAGGTTCCACAAAAGTGAAGTTTCACCTAGGTAAGCAAAGAATCCCATCACTCAAGCTGCCAGCCCAATGTATAGGAAGCATTACTTAGGCTTTAGGAATAGCTACAGAAGCAGGGAGTGAAGGAGCAATGTTGTATTTGCTTATTTTTCCTTTGTTATACACTATCTTGTATGAAGAACATTAACAACTCACCTCTTAGGATGCATATATAACTATGATCGGATTGTCACCAACTCTTGACAATAGAGAGGCTGAAGAGATTTGTGTGCCTTTTAGAAAGGCACAGAAAGAACAAAAATATACACCAAGGGGCAAACTGGGTGCATTGTGCCCACTCTGTCTGTTGTCTCCTCAAAGCCATGCTCTGACCTTGTTTTCTGTGCCCTAGGGGACTGGGCTATGTGGACAAAATCAAAATTCGCTATTTCTGCTTTCCAGCTTCCTGTTAAGCAGTGGCTCAGCACAGTCTAATCTGTCTCAGATTGAAGTAATTCCTCCCTCACTTTACCTTTCAGGCCTAAGGTGGCAGTGGAGCCCATTTATCACCTCTCCCAGTATTCTACTCCTTGTAGTTTCCTTACACATGGTCCACACCCTTACAAATAGTCTTTTCAATTCACTCTCAGCAAATTATGAGAATATAAACTTTCCATTTCTTTCCTACTCTGTTTGATAGCTACCCAATATTTTCAAGAGTGCTGAGTTGATAATATTAGAAGTATTGTTTTAGCTATAAATTACCACAAAGTTTTCAGAAGGCAGTTTGATCATATGTACTAAAACTCTTGAAAAGATTATTAGTTAAGGTAGGCTAAACTGTGGTATAAATGGTTCTTCAAATTTAGCAGCTTAAAGAATAAGAAGTTTGCTTATCAAGTAACAGTCCTGAGCAGGTGTGCAGGCCAGCCGGACACTTTTCTGCCACATAGACATTAAGAAGCTAAGGCCATAGTAGATGTTATATTCAACAAATGTTTCCAAGGTCACCTTTCTTGTCACCATGCTAGTCAATACTGAGTCACCATGCTGTACACCTGAAACTAATACAATAGTTTAAACCACCTATACTTAAATTAAAAAAAAAAAAAATGCAAAAAAACATGGAAGATCATTCCAGGAGATTTTATTAGGAAGATCTGGAAGTGATGTCCATTGATTCAGCTAACCTTTGACTGGAGAAAAATTAACCACATAGCCATCCCTAGCTGTAAAGGACAATGGGAAAAATAAATTTAGCTTTGTCCTCAATAAGTGGGAGAACATATATCGGTTGACGAAAGCAGTGTTCTCCAATTCAAGAAAGTTTCTGAAAAAAAAATTTTGTCACATAAATACACATGTACATGTTATATATCATACTGTAATTTTTATTATAGAAAATTGGAGGCAAAATAATGGCTCTAATATCAATGATTGCTTAATTGATTATAGCTCTTATGTTAATGAATTATTATAAAGTCACTTAGAATTACAATTTAGAATATTTAAAAATATGGCTTGCTGCTATATATTTATGTATTATTCTAATTTTAAAATATTCAGTATATATATTTTTTAAAGGTGGAAAAGAAATAGGAAATATATGACCGGTGGTGATCTCTATGTATGGGTTTTTGTATTTCTTTAAATGCTTCTGTATTTCTAAATGGTTCTATAATGATTATGTATAATGTTTATAATCAAAATAAAAAGTACAAAATTATTTATAATAGTTACATAAGCATGTCATTTGAGCTACTTTAAATACAAATAGGTAGCAAATTATTTTACAGTGAAAAAATATATTTTCCACATTCTACTTGTGGAAAAAGGAAACAGATTTTTCTCCCACATGTGAGAAAAAAATTACCTTGGGAAAGAGGCAAAACATGCGACACTTTAGTGCAAACCGAGACTTTTTCAGACTCATGTCAGGTTCTGAAAACAGAAGTTTATAATAGAAACTGTTTAGTAACATTAATCACAGCATTTGGTACAGTCTTGCCCCTAATGTCTAAACATTTATTTAAAGCTCTTGTTAGGGGTACAAAAGTACCTACATACAGAGTGTTTATTGAATTTGTATTAAAATATGAAAATATTTTGGGTTTTTTAATGTCCAATTATTAAGGAATTTTAATGGTGTTGATATGTCAATAGTTATATTAAAACTAGATCTCAAATAAAACATATTAAACTTGATAAAAATATGAAGTAATCTTAAAAGTTGTGAAAATTCAATTTCCATCTTTTCTTTTTTTTTCTTTAATGTGGCCTGCATCCCTCTCAAACTCTATGGAATTAAAATTTTCTAAGCAGGGACAAAACTCCAAAGTTCAGTTTTCTCCCGTTAGACTCATACTAGAACTTCTTAAATAGCCAATGTAAGTGATTTTGGTTTCTCTTCAATTTTGAGAAATATTCAAGTTCAAAATAAGAAGAACTAATTAAATGTGTATGTCCATGTATATGTTTGTATATACTTGTATATATATATATATATATATATATATAAGCATATGTTAACATATATTACACACGGGTATGAAAAGTAGTGTGGTCTGTCACTAGTAACTGAACTTGTCAAACCACTCTGATTGCCAGAGTGGTGATACTGCCTGATATATTAAGCATAACCTTATTTCTTTCTCAGTTAGCTACTGCCATATGGCTCTATCACTCTAGAATACGTCATCATAAATGATATTAGGAAACTCATTTAAATAACATTATCTCCCAAATTCATCTTCAGCACTAAGACAAGAGACTATATAACACTTTTTTCCCCATAAGTACATTACTATGTATCACAAGTATATAAGGATTTTGCTATAATACTTTTTTCATATCTAACAGTTTAAAAATAACCCATTCATTGGATTATTATTGAGAGATTGGGCTTGACATATATACACTACCACGTGTAAAACAGATAGCTAGTGGAAGCCTGCTGTAGAGCACAGGGAGCTCAGCTCAGTGCTCTGTGACAACCTAGATGGGTGGGATGTGCGGGAGCATGGGAGGGGGGTCCAAGAGGGAGGAGATATGGGGATATATGTATACATATAGCTGATTCACTTTGTTGTACAGCAAAAACTAACACAGCATTGTAAAGCAACTCTACCTCAATAAAATATAAAATAAAATAAAACAAAACAAAATAAAACAAAAATAATCCATTCATACTAGGTAATAACAGTCCATATTCATTTTCCCCAGAGTATCAAAAATATATGTGTGCAATTTTTTTGTTGCTGTTTGAATCAAGATCTAAATATGGTCCATTTTATAATTTACTACAATATCTTCCTCAGTTTGTCTTTTCACACCAGTTATTTATTTACTCATTATTTAACTATGGTCATTTGTACTTAGAATTTCCCACTTTCTAGATTTAGATTATTTCATCCTCATTGTGTCATTTAACATATTCTTCTATTTCCTAGATTTTCTGTTAATGGGAGGTTAGATTTTGAGACGATGAATTCTGGTGAGGTCATTTTGAGTTATTCAGACAAGGCAAGAATGGGGTATTGCATTCATTACCTTACAGGAGTTGGAAACTTGTTGAATATTCTTTGAAATTTTTCAAATGCAATATGGATTGGTGGGAAGAGACACTAAACATATTTATTTTTTATTTTTTTAACCAAGGATGCAGTACTTGACTGCACCAAGCACAAGTAAATGAATATAAATGAGTGTGGCTTTCCTTGTCCTCTTTCTCTCTGGGGACACTCTACATGCAGATTATGTCTTGTTAGAATTGAAAACACAGCCACATTATTGTCTTTTAATAATTTTTTTGTATTCCAAGTTGTAGCATCTTCCTAAAAGATTTACATTACTAAGCTCTGCACTTCTCTTAAAATAAGTGCTTATAAATATTGTTGTTCTCTGGTAACTAAAGCAACACAGCCTCAGCTAGGCTATGTCCTCACAGCAGGGGCAGCAGGATCTCTTCCCAGGTGGCCCTAAATAATGTCTCCCTTTCCAGGTTCCCAGATAGCCCATTTCTACACAGAATTTTTTCAGAGGCATGGAGAAAGTGATAACATTTGGCACGTACAGACTGAATGTAGCTGCACATGTTTTTAATTTAAGCCTGTTGTATAGTATTTTAAAGAACTCAATGAGACTATGATGGATTAGCAATTCATTTACATAATACATTAAGATGATTTTTTTTTTTCTGATTGATAGAGACAGCAGATCAATTCAACCTGGTACCTGAAGAATAAAATGCCAAGATCATAGGCCTGACAGAAATGAACCAGTGATTTTAGCTTTGCATACAATACTGTTTAGAACCTCTGTTTCCTGTCTGTACAAACACATTCATTAGATGACCATTGAATATTCTATTAATCTCACTAAAACTTTTGATTGAAACTTGATTTTCATTAAACTCTGATAGTAGTTTCATGAATAAAATGTGTTAGCTATTAATATTTTAGTATATGGCTTAAATCCAAATATAAAAAAGACTAGTCACTAAATATTCAATATATGTTGCATGGAGTCATAGAGATGCCACCTGCACATAAGATTCTTGTTGAATTAGATGACTTTTATGCATTTTTCTGGTTTCACATATTCCCCCTTCACGAAAATCATATGTATACTGGCCTCCCCTCAGAACTATCTGAGATGCTGTCTCCTGGGCTATAGTCCTCATTTGGCCCCAAATAAACTTAACTCACAACTCTCACATAGTGCAGTTCTTTTCAGTTGACAATCACATATTTATTGATGATTTAGCCTATCAATTTAATTATATATATTTGGTTGGGGAAGATAAGCATGATTTTTAAAAAAAGTAACTTGGATGTGAATGACTGTATTATTATTTGGTAAAATTGAAAGGGGATATATTCCTCTATTTTCACCTTGTAAAGAATAACTGTTTATACATCTGGTCAGTTTGTTTCTTGAGCCTATTTAGCATCTTTGTCTCCATTTCCTCATTTGGCTATAAAACAATTCTGTAGTTTTTGAGAAGATATCCCAGCCCCATTCTCACTGTAATTGGATGGTGTTGACCTCCCTAATTTCCCCCAAATTTAGGAGTGAATATGTTACCCCAGCCTGGTCCATTAGAGTGCCAAAACTCTGTGAAAAATGATTGGAAAAAGAAAGACACGTCAAAAACAAATCCTGTTTCGTTTCCTTCTTTCCTGGCATACAGGAAAATATATTTTCTAGCCTCCCCTTCGTTCAGGTGGCTCCATGTGATTGAATTCTTGGCAAGCCAGTTCAGAGTGCTTTCCCTATTTTTCCTCTCTCGTTCCCTGCTGTGCAAACATTTAAGGCATGATTTAAAGATGGCAAGACTACAAGATGAAAGAGAGCCCCTTGACCTACATCAGTCACGGCTTGAGCAACAAATAGCACTTTCCTGTGTTAAACTACCATAAATAGCTGTGTATTTATGACTAGAGCAAGCCTTACCTAGTCTGACCAGCAGAGATGGGTATGCAACCCTAGGTCAATAAGACAGTCTAGAATTGTTGTTAAAGCTATTGTAAATATAACCATCTGTTTTTACTGATATTGCCAAAATAGTAGAATGTAAGCTTAGTCACGCTGGAGGTCAACTTGTATGGTGGGAAGAGCCAGCTGATTTTATTTGACCTTCTGAATATTCATCTGTAGCCATATTGGAACATTTCAGTTACTTAAGCAAATAAAGTCCTTTTTTTTTTTTTTCTTAAGCCGATATGTTTTCTGTCATTTGCATTTTGAAGAGCTAAGATTGGTAATAGCCACAGAATTTTCAATGTTTTCTACAAACTTGCTATACCCATATTTTGACCTTTGAACACAGACCCCCATTTGATTGACTTACTCTGTGAATACAGAAATGATAATGAATAGTAGGGCTTCTCTTTTAAATCTCACCAGAGAGTATGATTCTGATCCTGAAATAATTTTGTGTTTTGCTTCTTGGTGCAGCTTAATTGAAATTAACCTCTGGATAGCTTCTGTTCATCATCATATTTTGTGTTAAAATGTACAAACACACACATTTGCACTTACATTATCACTTTTAAAAGTATTTAAAAGCTTTAGAAACAGTAGTTAAATCCTGATGCCCTAGACAATCAAAATACCTATGGCTTGTGTTGAGCACATCTTTGTGGTTTTTTTTGTTGTTGTCTTTTGTTTTTTTTTTAAATTTATTTATTTTATTTTTGCCTGTGTTGGGTCTTCATTGCTGCGCGCTGGCTTTCTCTAGTTGCGGCAAGTGGGGGCTACTCTTCATTGCGGTGTGCGGGCTGTCATTGTGGTGGCTTCTCTTTTTGCGGAGCACAGGCTCCAGACACATGGGCTTCAGTTGTTGCAGTACGCGGGCTCAGTAGTTGTGGTGCACGGGCTTAGGTGCTCTGCGGCATGTGGGATCTTCCCAGACCAGGGCTTGAACCTGTGTCCCCTGCATTGGCAGGCAGATTCTTAACCACTGCACCACCAGGGAAGCCCACATCTCTGTTTATTGAATCATATTTTTAGCTATGAAAATACTGTAATCCCATCACATACCTGCTGAGCTCTAGAAAATCTCTGCTGTTTAAAAATCAATTTTACAAACTTAATTTTTCTTGTTTTCCCAATTTTATTAGGCTAAATCTTATAAGCTCCAGGTTAAAATTAAACTACAAAACTTCCTGAATCTTATTCTTATTGATTTTTGCAGACACAGCTTTAAAAATGGCTGTTATAAAAACACTACAGGAGAATTTTGTCCTGCATGTGGAAACTCTAAGAGATGATTTATATTTAGGATTATCTATGTGAATGTGAATCATAGATGTCTCATTTTAATTTAGTGGGCTGTATTTAAGACTTAATTTTTTGTGTGTTAAATCACAAATCAGTTGGTCCCAATATTATGGCATATTTCCTCTATTATTATTATTATGGGTCCCCAACATTGGTTTACATACTGAGATGTAAAATACTATTCTACAGAATATTAAAATATGAAATAAAAATAATATTCTCTAGAGAAGCACATAATTTATTTTAAGGAGGACATTAAAAAATATAGGCTGATTTTCTGCAACTATAATCTTATTATCGACTAAGAGTTTTAGCTTTGTTTTTTGAATCATGAGTTTTCCAGACCTCTCATAACAATGTTTCTATATTCATTCATTTATTGATTGATTTAATAATTATATACAGCTACTGGATTTACTGTAAACTATTGATCTCACTCATAAAAGGTTGACTACAGGCTGAACTCAACACTTCTGGAATATTTCACTAATGTATGTTAAGAGGAGGATTGTTACATTTCATCCTCATGTCTGAATACTATCAGTTAAATAAGTGTAATTAGCTATTTCAGGAAGCAGAGTCACAAAACAAATGAACTAAAATTTCAAGACCTTTTGTTTACATGGACTGCTTACTTTCCAAAAATTGTGTTGCAAATATTTGTGTTAAATTTGGTCCTGGAGATGCTGGCAAGGGGGTCTAATCCAATACAACCATATAAATGGGTCAAGTTAGTATCTCAAGCAACTTAGAGACATCTGCCCTTACTGTAAAATCAAACTCTCCATGTCTTCACGTAAGCCATTGAATAACATGGCATAGAAAGAGAAGAAAGTGGAGATCTCTTATTTATAATGATGACATATGAAACTGGTCCATTATTCAACAGTTTTTCAACTAAGAAAATCTTCCAAATAAGAGCATGATCTGGTGCACATCACCACTTCTTATATACAGGGTTCTTAAAATACATTCTGAAACCTGGTTATCTATAGTAAACACATTACGCCTTGATTATACCTAAGTCTACTTGAGCAAGATGAATTCACTGTGGCTCATGCAAGAACGAGGTTTTATCATAGAGTTCTTCATGGGTAGATCGCACTGTTTGGAGCTTAGAAAAAGCTAAAGAACACTTAAGGACAGCTCATTAATATCCAACAGCTCCACCACATTGTAAAGTGGATCAGTGACAGAAATGACAGCAATGAACTATTAGATACCAGGGCTTCCCCAGACTTGCTTATGGGCTTTCCTTTAGATTATATAAAGCAGAGGTTACAAATACCAACGTTCAATAAAGTTAGATTTTTCAAGGGCAGCAAAAAGTCTACATATTAAAATATATGGGCTAACCTAAACTGAAAATATTTTCTATATTAATTTTAGAAACAATTTGCAGTCTAAATAAAATACAAGGCTTTTCTACCACATGAGTAGCCAGTGCATGATTTAAAGTGCCCAAGGGTCTTGAATAATACAGGGGAGATGTTTTGTGATCAAGGAGGCCTAATGTTTCCCTCAGTTTGACTGAATTTTAGACTGGCTTCTTCCTGACTTCAGACCCTGACCTCTGTTTTCTTAGAGGATTTACTCTAAAAAACTTTTAAATTCTTTCTCTGCCCCTTTGAGATGTAAATCTGCTAAAAAGTCTTTTACAACCCAAGAAAGTCTTTCTAAAGAACCTGGGAGCCATCCTTTTGAAATGTAAACATCAAGGAAAATAACACCTTTATCTGTCTGTCTTTGTAAGAAAGTAGAAGACTAACTGTGATGGGCACCAATTAGCAAACACAAATGGCCTTAATCAAAGAGAAGAACTTGCAAACTCAGGAATAACTGAATGGACCTGAGATATCCCATAGATCACTCTTGACCCTAAAGCCCTCTGGTACTTTTCTACTAGCTTACCCCAGTGCTGAAAAATCCTCCACTCTTCAGAGTTAAGTTCAGAGTGAATTCTGTCCCCTCTCAACCTATTGCAATAGCCTTGATTAAAGTCTTCGTTGACGATTTAACTTTGTTCAAGGCAGTTTTTGCTTTGACAGTGGGTTTCAACATTTTAAACTCAATTTAGAGAAATAGGAAGAATGTGACTAATTATGCTCCAGGCATGGTAGACTTGTTTGTTCAGCTTACACATGACAATTACCTGTGTACTAATGGATCTTAACCATTGGGCAAGAGTTTTGCCGAAAGCCTGCTTTCTGTTTCAAGTTTCATTGGATTCGCTGGCAAAATAACCACTTGTCTCACACAACTGAACAGATTTAATTAATTTCTAAATATAAGATTATTTAACTTAATTTCAATATACAGTCATTAGAAGGGGATGAATAAAAGTATTAGAGAGACATAACAGAGTACACATCACCAGATTGGGCCAACAACTTCATCCACATTCAAACAGCAGCTGGGAAGTCCTGAGTAACAGCAATCTGGAGTCCCAGTTGGGAAGGGTCCTAGGCGGTGCGTCCATCCCACGGGTGAGACTTCCAATTGTAGTTCTAGGGGCTCCCGTTTATAATCCCAGGCCGAAAACTGGTATCATCAGTTTGCCCGCAAAAATGCAGCTCTGGTTCAATTGTAAAAATGCTGTTGATTTCACCACGTGAGTCACAAGATTTTCCAGACCCTGGGGAATGGCCAGGTCCCCAGAGCTCAAGAAATTCCAAGACCCACTCCCTTTCTTATCGTAAACACTGCTTGACTTGAGGTGTGCAAGTAGACATGCAATCAAGGAGGGTCACAAGTCGGTCAGAGGCCTACTTCTGCCTCTGAAGCCTGAACAAGACTACTTTACTAGTTTTCCCAACAACAGGTTTTTAGGCAGGAGTGATCTAGTTTCCTGCTATATCTTTCATGACTAGGAGAGTATTCAGCAAATAACAGGCAGTCACTGCCTGTGTTTTGAGTGAGGTGAATATGATCATGGATATATAGCCCTCTCCAAGCCACCAAAATAGTTATCCTATGAAAATAAAATTGCATAAAATAAAAGTATTTTAAAATGAGAAGAGTCAGAAGTAATACATTCTAGAGGAAAATGCACAAGTTTTAGTAAGCTGGGTGTGAGTTTATATACAACTGCATCCATTTATCAGTTACATGACCACAGGCAAAATTTTTATCCTTTTCTACTACAATATGTTTATGTGTAAATTAGGGAAACAATAGCAACAATGTTATCAAATTCTAAAAGAGGGCTTTCAATATTTAGTAGTTTTTGATAACATTATAAAATAATAGTTATTATATATAGTTTATTATTTTCAATTTATTACTCTAAAATAATCATTCTAAACAACATTATACTGATTTATATTGGAGTAATATATAATTATTTTGGAAAAATACTGAATAGAGATATTACGAGTTATAATTATTTGAGCATTATCCTGTTTCTAATCCTGTCAGGTCTTTGTTTTTATTGTTATTGTAAAAATGACATATTTTCCCCTTACCAATGTAAATTTCTATTCATACTTCAGAATTATCTCGAGGATTATATTGACTATTATATTTTTACTAAGCCTGTAATTAGGATCAATCACTCTCTCTGTTCTTTTGGTATCTTTTCTATACTTGTTATATGAAACACATTTCATTGCACTGTACTTTATCTTTGATTCAACTGAAACCTTCTTGTAGGAAATGTTCAAAAGACTCTTTGACTGTTGTTTCTTGAAGACCTATCATCTGTGTCTGGCACATAATACATACTCAATATCCAGTTGTTGATTGGCTGGCTAGCTAGCTGGCTGAGGCCATTTTTCTCAAGGTGAATAAAACATGAGGAATTAAGAGAAAATCTTAAAAAGGAAAGCAAAATTATTTTTACCTCCCTCCAAAAATAACAATATTGGCAAAGGTTAATGAGTTCATATGATGGGTTTTGTTTGACTTGAGGCCACAAGAATACACCATAAACATTTTATTGTTGTCACTGAAACTTTATGTATTGCCAATTAAGTTGAGAGATGCAAAGGAGAGAATACACACACAACACACTCTCACTTGTGCCGTTGTTTGACAAAATAAATTCTTCAAATATTGTAAAATTGTAAATGTGTCAGGGATATTGTAAAGACTTCTATTTGTTTGGTTCCACAAATTATAGTTTACAAAGACCAAATGCTTCACGGTTTTGAACAGACACCAAAATGAATAGCTTTTTAAAATGCTAGTATTTATTGTGTTATTTCTGTGAGCCAGGCACTGACTACATATTTTCCATTCCATTTAATCTACATATTAATCCAGTAGAATAATTACTACTGGGTTTCTGTATGTCTTGAAAAGAAACTTACAATTAGAAAATAACTCTGCATAAAGTCCCTCAACTTATACGAGGTGAAATCCAAACTTGGATATAGGGATCTATGAACCCAAAGCTTATGTGTTTATATTAGTAGTTGCATACAACTGTCCTAATGGTACAGAAAAACCTGCATAGACTCTTTAAATCTTTGCAATTTATAATAGAGGACCTCAATAAAAGGCTGAATACGTTTGCATTGTGTAATAACCTTGGCTTTAGCAGAGTATAGGAAGGGAATGGATGTACCTGAAATATAAGTATTATGCTAAAAGATTATTCTGATGTAAGAATATGTCTTAAGTATTCTTTGCCCCAGAGGATGCTAAACCTAGGAATAATTCAGATTGGAGGAGAGTAGTAATTTTTCTAAAAGAATAAAAAGCAATCATCATCTTGTACCCAAGGCCTTTGGAGGTATCATGTTTACACAGATAACAAATCTTTTGAGCAAACCTTTTCATTTTACAGCTAATAGAGAATTTCATGTGAATTCATTACTTTATAAAGAAAAAGTGAATGAGAGAAAAAGAAGAGAGACTAAGGATACAAATAATGCACAACCAAGTTAATGATGAAACTTTATTTTCTTTAAGACTCTAAAGAATCAGAAGCATAGAAATACTAATCACACTTTCTTAGTTAGAACAAATTAATTACTAAAAATGATGAAAACAGTTTAAATTTACATATTAGTTTCTGTATGCATTTCTAGCTGGAATACAATTTTTGTTTATTAACATTTGTTGCCAAGTGCTATGTATCATCCATAATTCTGGGTTATTAAATTCCTGAAGCATGCAATACAGCAAACTTAGTAGATTTTACACAAATTGTTATATAACAAAATAAGAGCAGATTGTACTCATCACATCAGAATCTTTCCATAACAGTTTCATATTTTTCTTAAAATTAAACAAAACACTAAGGTACTTTTGTGGCTTTTAACTTATTATTCATTATCTCTAACCATTTTTTAGCCATTGCCCTAACCCTTTGTACCACATTATGATACAGTTTCTGTCTTAACATTTTTCTGATACTGAGTAAGTTACTATCTTTGACTTGTTACTAGGACCTTTGGGACAATTTGTGCATACCAACATTTTGATTGTAAAATAATCTACAGATATAGAAAGAGCAAAATTCAGCTTAGGATATATTTCAACAATTAAAGTACAAAAATATCAAAGTGTTAATTTGCTAGTGTTATATTTAGGTTTATTAATACATAAAATAGGCATATAAACAAATGTACACAAATGTATATATTTATAACCCATGTCTTTTCAGTTAACGTTTTCTTTATATATTCAAGAAATATAAAGACAATCGTCTTAAGAACAATTATGTGTAGACAAATTTGAATACAGTACACATTTTCTTTCATTCTATGATTTTATAAATTTATATATACTATCAGAACATTTGATTTCATAATTACACTGAACTTTTTATAAAATGGCTTTTAGATGGGTAATAGTGCAAATAAAGTAACGATTTGGTAGGAAACTCACTTGTATGTTCATTTAAATTTAGAAAATTATGTAAGGCACATTTTTATTTGGGGCATGGGGAAAGAAATCAGACATAAGTTGTGACAGTTTAAGTCTGAGGAAGGTCACTTTGACAGTTCACTGGCTTCCTAAAATGAAACCTATAAAAAGACATGGGAGGCTTGCCTGGTGGCGCAGTGGTTGAGAGTCCGCCTGCCGATGCAGGGGACGCGGGTTTGTGCCCTAGTCCGGGAGGATCCCACGTGCTGCGGAGCGGCTGGGCCCGTGGGCCATGGCTGCTGAACCTGTGTGTCCGGAGCCTGTGCTCCGCGATGAGAGAGGCCACAGCAGTGAGAGGCCCGCGTACCGCAAAAAGACAAAAAAAAAGGCAGGGGAAAATGCATATGTCAAGCATAACATACACAGTAATTCTGCACTTTGTATAATGAAGAGCTTAATATGAAATGTAACAGAGCAAAACAAAGACAGGAGCGCATGTATCTTTATAGAACACAAAAGAACCAAAAGAGTTCTATTCCTGTTTTCTCAGTGGAAAGATATAAAGGTTCTTCCATTGTGCCTGTATTATGAGATATATTTCAGCACAAAATTTTGAAAAACTAACATGAGTATGGGAACTGAAAAATGAACAAGCAAACAAAAAGGTGTCATGAGTTAATGGGTGAAATAAACAGGTCACAGTGTTTTATAAACCATGTTGAAAAAATAATTTCTCTTGGATTGTTAAAATTGGCATTTTCACAATAAATAAAACAATAAAGTATACAAAAAAGTATAAAATATTTAAAATTACCTTACCACTTGAAAATTAGGTCAACTTCCAAATACCTATTTGCTCAAATTGAAAAGTATTTAGTTTCTAGAGAGTATTTGGAAAAATAATATAAAAATCTGTAGGTTATGGTTAAACTCTTCTCACAGAAATTTATCACAATTTTACATTATTTTTGTTAATTAAGAATAATTAAAAATAAATGGACAGAGTATGGTCATTTGGCCATTTATGAGTTTACTATTCAGAATTAAAAGATTTTGTCAATACTAATAATGATTTCTCAGGAGAAAATTAAAGATACTTTTAAAAATAGTGCTCAAAATTATAAATTAATAACAAATAAACAAGGGTTATAGAGTTTAAAAGAATCTAGAGTATACACCAATATTGTATTTCAATAAATGGAGATTAATGAATAATTCTTAAATTGTAAAATAAGTGGAAGAAAAATCAGATTTCCTCAATTTATGTAGTCATATAGCATTATTTTATTTGAAATGTTAGATTTTCCTATAAACTTAAAAATTTTACTTTAAAGTTTACATGGAAAATGAAATGCATAAAATAGAGCTGTTATAAAATATATAAAAGTACTGTAAAACTTCATTGATTAAATAATTGTGATGTTGGCTTAGCAACAGATATGCATATCAATGAAAAGAAGACAAGTTATTAATTAAAGAAGAACTTTATTAGATAAAACTGGCATTTCAAATAAGAGGGACAAAATGTGGATTGTTCAGTGAGTGGCATGATTTACAATTGCTAATAATACAATTGCTATTTCCAATGTCAACTTTCCTTTGAAATTGTGATATGCCCCAGTTCTGAATACCTAGAATCTTTTTTGTTATTTTGGAAATTTCTTCTCTAGAAGTCTTTCTAGGCATGTAACAGTAAAAATACAGTTTTAATTACAGTGTATTTCTTTTGATTATTCTAAGCCTTTTGCCCAGTTTGAATGTTGTAATATACTTTTGAATATTAACAGCTTCTATTTTCTCTTTAAATATTTCATATTAAATATTTCTTTACTTTTAGTTTTATGTTTAAGTATTATAATATGTTAAATAGCTGTATTATGTATATACACATCTCTACTTGTATAAAATATCTTTCATGATGTTGACTTTCCTCCCATCAGAATTTTAAAGACACTTCTTTTTAAATTATTAGGAATATAAACAATCCCCTAAAAGAAGGAGAAAGCCATGGACTTAGAAATCTAGAACATACTAATTGTTTGAAATTTCAAATATAAGGTCTACAAAAAATAGATGCTATCTTAAGTCCTCACTGTTTTTTAAAATGTAGTACATAAGTACAGAGATGCACACATCAAGCTTAAAAACCATGCTTAAAACTTTAGTAACATAGCAGTCAATCCTAGACCATTATGAAAATAAAACAGAAGTTCTCTGAAATGTGAGTACTGAGATCTTTTAAACACATTGGTCCAGCGGCATCAGGGAGCAATCTGGCAGGGCTCAGCATGTAAGAAAATATGGATCAGAAGCCATACTATTAGAAGTACTGTGCAGATACTTTGGAAAAGGTTAAGGCAAGAGCAAGTAATTGACTTTGGAGAGGTGAAATTATAAGTAATGTTATTATTTTCTATATTAAAAACTAGTACACAATATATATGATGCATTTGGGGAATTAAATAAACACAAATTTTGTGCACATCAAAATTAACCTCAATCCATTCTTCATAACATACGCAAACATTTACAAAAAATGAATCTTAGACTTAAATATAAAACAAAATTATAAAACTTCTAGAATGAAATACATTAGAATATAGTCGGAACCTTGACTAAAGCAAAAACTTAGAAAACCAAAGAATGATGTATAAAAAACAAATTGATAGATCAGTTTATGTAAAAATTAATAGCTACTGATACTCAAAGATTAAGAAGATGAGAAGATGTTACAGACTGAGAGAAAATAGTCGATAAATGAATATCTGAAATATATGAAAAAATTTCAAATTTCAATAATAAGAAAGCAAAACAAGCCAATAAAAAAAGAGGTCAAAATATTTAAACTATATAACAACAAAGTAGAATTACAGAGAGAAAATAAGGACTTTAAATATGTTCATTATTAGGCATAAGGGGAATACCAATTAATACAAAAATGAAATGCTACTACATACCTCAAAGAACAGATAAAATTGACACAAGCAAACAAACAAAAAAACAAACAAAACTGACCATACTAATATTTGATGAAGATGGGAGAGCAACTGGAAATCCCATACATTGCTGGAAGGACTGTAAAATTATATAACCACTCAGGAAGATAGGCTAGCAGTTTCTTATAAACTTAAATATACACTAACAATATGAACTACAGATCCCTCTCAGGTATTTATTCAAGAGAAATAAAAACTTATGTTTGCACCCAACTTTTATGCAAATATTTATCATAGCTTTATTCATAACCACTAAAAAGTATAAACAACCCAAATGTCCCTCAACCAGGAAATGGACAAACTCTATTCATCCATAAAATGAAAGTAATAAAAATGAATGAATTACAGATACATGCAATAAGAATGACTCTCAAATACATTATGCTAAAAGAAGGTAGGCAGACTCAAATGGTTAAGGAAATATTCTCCATAAAATATTAGCAAGTCACATTCAACAGTGTCTAAAAGTAATTATATTGTATGAATAACTGGGATTTATTCCAGATATGCAAAGATGGTTCCTCATTTGAAGATCAGTCAATGTAATACACCACATCAATAGGCTAAAGATGAAAATCATATGATCATATCATTGAATCCAGAAAAAGCATTTAAAAAATCAACACTCAGTCATGATCAATACTTTTAGCAAACTTGGAATAGACGGAATCTTTCTCAATTTGATAAAGAGCACCTACAAAATATCTATAAGTAACATCATGCTTAACACTGAATGACTGTATTCTTTCCCTGTATGCATAATGACTGTATGTCCCTTGTTCGGGGACAATGTAGTACTGGAAATTGCACCCACCGTAATGAGTGAGAAAAAAAGAAATAAAAGTCATACAGATTGAAAGGAAGAAATAAAATTCTCACTGTTTGACAACAGCATGATTGTCTGTATTAAAAAAAAAACAAACTCTTAGAATTGATAAGTGAGTTCAGCAAGGTTGCAAGTATAAGGCCAATACACAAAAAAGTCACATTTGTATGTACTAATAATAAGCATGTGGAAACCAAAATTTACAAGTTAATATCTTTTACCATTGCTCCCAAAAATGAAATACTTAGGTATAAATGTAACAAAACATGTACAAAATCTATATGCTGAAAATGACAAATTACTTGCACAAATTAGTCAATGAGGCCTTAAATAAATGGAGGATTGGAAGGCTTAACATAAAAAAGGTATCAATGTTTAATGAAATCCATATCAAAATCCAAGTAAAGTTTCTTTCTTATAGATATAGACAAGGTTATTCTAAACTTTATGGAAATTCATAGACCTTAGAATATCTATAACAGAACTGAAAAGTAAGAAGAAAGTGGGATAGATTACTTTACCTGATAGTAAGGCCAACTACATAGCTACAATAATTAAGAGAGTATGGTATTGGCAAAGGGATAGATACATAGATCAATAGAACAAAATTGAGAACCCAGAAATATATCCACACAAATAAATATGCCCAATTGTGTTTTGACAAAGGTATAAAGACAATTCAATTGAGAAAGATAGCCTTTTCAACAAGTCATGCTTGAGCAATTGGACATCCCTGGAAAACAAAACAAAACAAAACAAAGCAAACAAATAAACAGAACCTAAACCTAAACCTATGACCTAAATCTCACACACTTTATATAAGAACTAAACCAAAGTGCATAATGAACGCAAATGCTGAATTATAAAACTTCTAAAAAAAAATAAAGAGAAATATTTAGGATCTAGGGCTAAATAAATAGTTGTTAGATTTGATATCAAAAGTACAATTGAAAAGAGAAAAAACTGATAAATTGGACCTCACCAAAGTTAAGAATGGTTGCTATGCTGAAAGTTAAAAGAATGGACAGAGAAGCTACAGATCAGGGAGAAAATATTTGTAAACAGCATATCTGACAAAAGGACTTGTATCTAGAATAAAGAACTCTTAAAACTCAATAGTAAAAGAATAACAAAACAGTGGAAGATGGGCAAAATATATGCATAGATATTTCAATGAAAAGGATGTACAGATGGAAAATAAACATATGAAAAGATCATATCATTAACCATAAAGGAAATGTAAATTAAAACCACAATGAGAAATTATTACACTACTACTAGAATGACTAAAATTAAAAAAAAAAAGAAATATGAAAACACCAAATTCTGGAAAGGATGCAGAAAGTAAAAGACTCCACACTCCCAATGTAGAGGGCATGGGTTCGATCCCTGGTCGGGGAACTAAGATTCCACATGCTGCATGGTGTGGCCTAAAAAAATTAAAAATAAATTAAAAATTTTAAAAAAAATAAGGAGAGTAAGTCAAACCGAAAGCTAGAAGAAGGAAGACTATAGACAAACCAAATCGGCAATAGAAAAACAATAGGAGAATCAATAAAACAAAACTTGATTTTGTAAAAAGATTAATAAAATT
Source organism: Monodon monoceros (assembly GCF_005190385.1). Lineage (NCBI taxonomy): Eukaryota > Metazoa > Chordata > Mammalia > Artiodactyla > Monodontidae > Monodon > Monodon monoceros. The sequence goes on along the minus strand of NW_021703768.1, from coordinate 21,522,586 downwards.
GAAAAACTTTAGCCAAAATGACCATGAAAAAAAGAGAAAGACTTAAATTACTAAAGTAAGGAATGAAAGTGGGGACAATACTACAAACCTTACAGAAACGAAAACAATTAAAAGAGAACTGTGAACAATTGCATATTAACAAATTAGACTAGATGAAATGAACAAATTCCTAAAAACACATAAACCACCAAAACTAAGTCAAAAATATTAAAAATAATTACACACATACAATGAGTGAAGAGACTGAATGAATAATCAAACACCTCCCAGCAAAGAAATGCCCTGGACCAGATGGCTTCCCCGGTGAATTCTACCCAATATTTGAAGAATTAACAACCGTCTTTATTAAATTCTTCTGAAAAAATAGAAGAGGAGGAAACACTTCCCAGCTTATAACATGAGGTCAACATCACCCTAACTTGATAACAAAACCAGACAAATAATTCACAAGTAAAGAAAACAGACAAATATTCCATGTGAATATAGAGGCAAAAATTGTCAACAAATTATGTATCCAGCAACATATTAAAAAGATTATACATCATGAATATTTAACATTAGTCCTTAAGAAATTCTTTCAAAAACTAGAAGAGTTTTCATAAGAAAAAATAATTAAGGTTAGTATCTCTTAAGAAGATAGATGTAAAATGTCATCAATAAAATACTGGCAAAACAAATCCAGTGGTACATTAAAAGATTTATACACTATGACTGTGGAATTGATCTCAGGAATGCAAAGTTGACTCAACATAAAATTATCATTTGTAACATACCATGTTAATAGAGCAAAGGATATTATCGTCTTAACAGACACACACACAAAAAAAGCATTTGACAGGACTTTCCTGGTGGCACAGTGGTTGAGAGTCGCCTGCCGATGCAGGGGACATGGGTTCGTGCCCCGGTCTGGGAAGATCCCACATGCCGCGGAGCGGCTGGGCCCGTGAGCCATGGCCGCTGAGCCTGCGCGTCCGGAGCCTGTGCTCCGCAATGGGAGGGGCCACAGCACTGAGAGGCCCACGTACCGGAAAAAAAAAAAAGCATTTGACAAAATTCAATGCCTTTTCTTGATGAAACGTTAAAAAAATTAGGAATAGACGAGATTTTCTTCAAACATGAAAAAAACTACAGAAAGCTCACTGCTCACAAAATATTCAATCATGAAAGATTGAATGCTTTCCCACTAATGTCTGAATAAGACAAGTATGTTCACTCTCATCACTTCTATACTGCAGGTGATATAGAGGGCAATTAGGCAAGAAAATGAAATAAAATGCATCCAGATTAGAAAGAGAAAGAAATTATCTCTATTTGCACACAACATGATATCATGTGTAAAAAATCCTAAGGAATCCAAAATACCTATTAGAGCCAATAAACAACTTCTACAAGTTTGCAGGATACAATATCAATATACAAAAATCAATTGCCTTTCTACCCGCTAGGAATAAATATCCAAATATGATAATAGGAGAGCAATTCTACTTATGGTAGCATAACAAAGAAAAAATACTTGGGAGTAAGTTTAACAAAAGAATTGCAAGAATTGTACACTGAAAATTACAGAACATTACTTAAAGACATTAAAGATGACCTAAATAAATGGAAAGGCATCTCAAGTTCTTGAATAAATAATCTCCACAAATGATCTACAGATTCAATGCAATCACCATCAAAATCCCAGCTGGCTTTTTTACAGAATTTATGGGCTGATCTTAAAATTAAAATACAAATTCAAGTAAACCATATTAATCACAACGTCATGATAATTACAGAGTAGAAAAATTCACTCTTTTCGATTACAAAAGTTTCTATGAAGCTAACATAGATTTCCCACCTGAGTTTCCAGCCTTCTGTCTTACCCTATAAATTTCAGACTCATGGCTGTTACTTCAACTCTCACCTGGGTTTCCAGTTGGCTGCCCCGCCCTGTAGATTTCAGACTTTCCAGACTCCACAATTGTGTGAGCAGAAAGGAAACTGGGCAGGATTTCTATGTTACAGTCTTGAAGCAGAATTCATTCTTCTCAGGAAAACCTCAGTTTATGCTCCTAAGGCCTTCAAGTGATTGAATGAGGCCTCCCACGTTATCAAGGGCAATTTCCTTTGCTTAAAATCTACTTATTGTAGATATTAATCACAAAATTCCCTCACAGCAATATCTAAACTATCATTTGACCAAAATGACCACCGTAGCTTAGCCAACTTTACACATAAAATTAACCGTCACATCATCTTAAATATGTGTTCACCAAATTGAAACATACATGGAAAAAACGTTCAAAGATCACTGTGTTTTTCCATTAATACAAACTGAATTATTTTTTCTCTCTTCACCTTTGACTACTTTACAATGTCCAAATGTAAGTTGCTTGTTCCAGTGTTTACAAGATGAATAGATGATGTAATACAGGAAGAAGGAAAGATTAAGAAAGGTATTAACATTTTGTCAAGTGTAATTACTTCCATTTTAAAGGAGTTGGTAAAAAACAGTGTTCTTTGTAATAAAGGAACAGAGATTAGTGGAAGATAAGACCAGAAAAGTTCATATTGCTAAAATAGGAAAAGAAAATTGATGATAAAAATATACACTTACATTAGCCCTAAGAAATAATTAAAAGGAATATTTGGAGTCATAACAAAAATAATGTTAATTATAATAAAAACTACTTTCTACTGTTAAAATTGTTTATATATTTTTATATACCTTTAAACAATGATTAACTCTTGTTTTTTGTCTCGAAAGTTCTATATATAAAGCTGCCCTTCATATAAATAATCTAAAACCATTATTTCTATTAAATATATTGACTTCATATTTTCTCATTTGTATGCAAATATTATATCTATTTTTACTTTCTGAGAAATAATAGTTTTAATTGGTTAATTATGCCTCTAAGGAAGAAAAATCTTAGGGCTGAAATGGGGCAATAATTTAAAGCTAAAATAAAATTATAAATTCCAACAAATGGTGTTTAAACATTACATTAATATGTTTGCCTGCAAGGCCTTTTATTAATACCTAAGGAGGCCAAGAAAAAAATCTCATGTGATTTAATTATGAGTCATTTTTCCACTGATAACATGTGGCTATTCTTACATATGAGACCAATAATGCTAGATATTCAGTCCACATTCTGTGACTTAAATTGAACAAAAACCAGAAACAAGTAATTTGATTTTTAAAAAGCAGGCTAATATGTACTCAGTGTCTAATGAATGTCAATTCATTTAACTGGATTAGTTGAGTAAGTTTGTGATTACACACCCTAAACTACTTTTGCTATTCAAATACTCAGGGCAGTCATTGTGATACTTCAAATATGGGGGAGTAGAGAGCTGACCTGGAAACAAAGGCAGCAGTGAATTTTTATGGGTAGTCCTGATGTGCCAGGTTGATAAGAGAGATCTTAAATTTTCTATTCTTAAATACTTTTCCATGACTTAATGTATACAAGCTTGATTGTTTTGGAAACTCCCAGCAATATTTATAGTAACATGGAATTATTATTTCAGTTACCATTTTTACAAATACTGTATAACTAGTAGAAGCAGGTTAAGATACAAGAAGGAACCTGGCAATTAGTTGGGCGAAGGTGAGCAAGTCACTTATATCCTCAAGCTTCAGTGTCCAGAGTGATTAAAGAAACTATTGTTTGATTAGCAATTCCTAAAATGTGATTCCACGGAGGTATTCAAGATGGCTAAATAGCACATGAAGCTTACAAACTGTTACATCTGTTTTTAAAAGTGAATTAGAAAATCTATTTTCTAACATTTCAACTACAACTACTGAACACAGTCGATGAATAAAAAGTACTTTATTCCTGAAATGGAATGCTCAATACTGTTTTTCATATGTAGATGTTTCATCATAGACATAAAAAGAAAAATTAGCTTTAATTAACTCTCAGTATAAAAATCAATGACCGAAAAAAAAAAAAAATCAATGACCATACCTGAAAAAAATATTGGTTCAACTTGCCAAGGAATTTTCTCAGTAGTGACCTTATGTTTCAAATATTTCTTCAGGAATATCACTTTGTGATATACCAAACGAATATTACTTTTCATTGTCAAGAGAAAGAGAAATTGATTTTGTTAAATAAGCATGCACATCAATGACTAAAAAGATATATAGGTGAATCTATATAAAGGCATAAAAAGAAATAACAGTACACTAGAACTTTTACAGCGATTTAAACAATCATGCTCTCTATAATGCAAAAATAGGCAAAATATATGCTTACAAAGTCAAGCCTTTAGAAGATATATAATATGCAGGGCACGTTTGACAATATTTTATAGGTTGCACTATCAAATAGGAAATTATTTAATTTAATACTCGTTTCTAAATTTCACTAAATATAAAATTCCTTTTTTTCCCTATTCAATGCAAGCGCAAGTCAAAGGACATTTATTTCAAGCATTCCTTAACCATCAATAAATACACATAACCTATTCTCAGGTATCAAACACTATTTTGCTTGGAAATTTCCTTGTACTACAGGAGTAGGCAAACTTTTCCTGTAAATAGTTTAGGTTTTGTGGGCCACTTGGTCTATGCAGCAACTCCTCAATTCTGTCTTGTAGTATGAAAGCAGCCATAAACCTTTCATAAAGAATGAATGCAGCTCTTTTCCAATAAAGCTTTATTTACAACAAGTTACAGGCCAGATTTGGACTTTTGGCTGGATTTGGCCCACACGTTGTAGGTTGCTGATCCATTTTACTTCAGTAGGGCATGAAATATTGAAAAGTATTTCTGTGGATACTGTGTTAGCTATTTCCTACACAAAATCAACTCTTAAGTCAATTAAGTACCAATATTTTATTTTCCTAATTTTATGAAACCCCTCTGTAATTGTATCCGTACTGATCTCTATAAAATGCAACACATTTTATTCTAATTGTTTAAATTTGATGAAAAAAATTAGAATATTTTTGAACTTTTAGAAGTTTCTTTTGGTTATTTAAACCTGAAATGAGAATAAGGCAACCAACAAACCATGTGAATGCAGATAATAAGGTCTAACACTAGTTACAGACCACTTGGTGGCATTTAAATTATTAGAACATAGGTTTATTATCTTCAAGTGTAAAAGTGGTACTTCGGAAATTGTCTCTTTTGTATTGGGAACTTGGTTTTGAGAGAGGTGAGCTGTAACAAACGTTGAGCTTAATTATCACCTTTCCATATGGAGAATTACATGAGAATCTATATTAGCACATTTTTCTCCTAATTATGCATTTCCTTACTGAAATATATCACAATATGAGAAACTCTCAAGTCTAAATCTCTTAGACTTTTTTTTAACACCTTAAGAAATATGAATCAATGTATCCTACCTGCAAACAGAAAAAAAAAATTGGTTAGCTACATAATTGTTCTGATCACTGGTTAAAAAAGGAGTGAAAAATCACACAACATTAAAAAGTGTTTCACATAAATGATTTGGGAGAATAAAGGCTAAAGAGATTTCAACCTGTTAGAGCAAGAAATGCGTCGCAGAAATAAGGGCATGTTCTAGAGATATTATGTAAAAGATAAGGCTCACTATATTTCTAAAACAGTTTGCTTTTGAACATCACTTTAAAATATTGAGTGAAGTCAGAAAGAGAAAAACAAATATCACATACTAACGCATATATGTGGAATCTGAAAAACTGGTATAGATGATCTTATTTACCAAACAGAAATAGGGGCACAGACGTAGAGAACAATGTGGAAGGGGGAATAGGGTGAATTGGGATATTGGGATTGACATATATACACTATTGATACTATGTATAAAATAGATAACTAAGGAGAACCTACTGTATAGCACAGGGAACCCTACTCAATGCACTGTGGTGACCTAAATAGGAAGGAAATCCAAAAAAAGAGGGGATATATGTATACATATAGCCAATTCACCTTGCTGTACAGTAGAAACTAAACATTGTAAAGCAACTATCTCCAATAAATAAATAAATAAAACAGTAAAATTGATTAAAAATATATATATAACACAGTATGTAAGAGTGACATGGGGTTCTTCTTTGACCTGTATTTACATACATGCCTACATTACCTATAGAAAGACAAATACAAATAAATTTCCCTTAAAGAGCTGAGTTTGTAACTGCTAGAAAGAAATGGTGAGCTTTGCATGTAAATCTATTTAAGTGAAGTTGATGTAATATGGAAACATGAACTGAACTAAAGGTGTAGAGGGACTTATAGCCTGTCTTGGTGGACATAAAAAGACTCAAAATGCAACACAGAGTTCAGATTATATTTACTTTCCAAGTATGTACACTGCCAGGGATACAAAGGTGAGTATGCCATGGACCGTCCCCTGAAATAATTCAGTAAGGTAAATTAATCGTCACAATCATAATATTATAAAAGAGAGCAGGATGGATGGGCCAAAAAGAAAGATTTTGTTATATGGATAGAGAAAAGATGAATTATATCTGTACTCTGGGTACTCACACAATAAATACTTTTTGAACTGGGTTGAGATTGGAGTCCATTATGCAGTGACATCTAGAGTACATCATTATGTTATGTGCAGCAGTCTTATATCTTATATAATGCAAAAACAAAACAAAACAAAACAGAGAAGAACCTGTAAGCTAGAATAAAGAAATATTCTACCATGGGAGAAAGGGACAAAACAAAACACTGACTATTTTTGAAGATAGTCTCATTATTTTGTAGAATATTCCTTAGCTTGGTTTTACCTCATGTTTCTTCATCCTTAGATTCTGGTAATCCATTTTTGGCTGGAATTTCACAGAAATGCTGCTGTGTCCTTCTCAGTGCAATACATTAAAGGACATTTGACATCTCATTATTGCTGATGTTAACTTTTTTCTCTTGGATAAGGTAGTGTCTCTTAAGACTTTCCATTATAAATTTGCTGTTTTACTCTTTTTCACCAATAAGTACCTGCAGGAAATAAATTGGGACTTTGTAAAAATCTTATTTTTCATCATATTTTTGATGGTTAGTTTTTGCATCCATTGATGATTTTTGTCAGAAGAATCTTTTGTAACTACTGTAGTTGCCAAACTGTGATGTTTTATATCCAGCACTGCTTCCCAGCATACTTAGTTTGGAATTATACTATAAGAAGAAGCTTTCCTTTCTATGACTATTTATTTATTTATTTATATCAGTATGGACTCATAGATTCTTATTTTATTTATGGGTTATAATTTGTTACTGTCATTATTTGTGTGATGCTCAAATAGTCCCCAGTTTGGCTAATGTGAGTACTTCAGGTTGATTCCCATTTTCATTTCACATATCTTTACCATTCTTTGACCACTTCCTTACTGGCTGGTACTCTTAGAAAATGTCAAGACTATGAAATACAAAGACAGACTGAAGGGCCATTCCAGATTAAATTAAAAATTAATGACGAATGAATGCAGCCTATGTTCATGGATTGAATCCATAGATGGAATTTTCTTTTGCTACCAAAGAAATTTGTAAATAATTGATAAAATGTGAATGCTGGCCAAGAAATAATCACATTGTATTGATATGAATTTCCTGGTTTTTACAATTACACTGTACTTAGGTAAGATAATGTTATTGATTTTACAGTATACTTATTGAAACAATTAGAAATAAAGGGGAATTATACCTGCAACATACTCTCAAATATTTCAAGATCCCAGAAAGACACACATAGAGAGAAAATGTTAAGAAGCAAATGTGGGAAACAATTAACATTTAGTGATTCTGTGTGAAGGGTACATGGAGATACTTTGTACTAATATGCAAATTTTATTTGGGTGAAATTAAGTAAAAATAAAACACTAAAAAAAAAAATGTACAAATACACGTTCAGAGATGTGGGCTGTAGGCCAAGCCCTTATGTGCACAAGTACATGTATATCCATATGCATATATGTTCACTAAGAACAAAAACTTGCACTACTTGAAGACTGAATGGTCTTATGCTAGATTATGATTTTGTGGACCTCACCCTTAGGCACAAGAAATATGTTATTTAATGTTTGATTGATTGATCTATTAGTTTTTATTTATCCCAGACTTTGGAAGGAAATAAAATAATGTCTCAACTCTATTCCTGTTTAGAAAAAAAAAGAACTGTCTGGATGGTGACAAAAATATAATGTTTAGCCTAGAGCTATCATAGATAAATGAACAGCTCTCAAACCCAAATTCTGTATAATACATTAAGAAGTAATATATAAAAAGTACTTTTGTATAAAGATTAGAGGGAGTGGTACAGATCCTATTATAATAATGAGACAATTATTCAATAAATTAAAGTAATATGAGCATGAATATTAAGTAAATAAAAGAGCAGTTTGAATTAAAATAGGATACATTTACTTTACTTTTAATTTTAAATGCTTGAACACAATTATATTCCTAACTTTGTTTTCTGAAACTTAATTATATCTTAGAAGAGTTATTTTTCCTAGACAAAATTTTTCATCTGTGATATTTACTAATGACTTTAACACAGATATTTTGCCAAAAATATAGATTGCTTGGCAACTATCCCATTTTATGGTAACTATCAAAAATGACATTGTCTGACATTTAAAATTATTTCACCTTATTAAAAGTAAGGCAAGGCCATTTAATTTAGTTGAAAGCCACAAATGGAAACAGATATACAGGGTAGATCCAACTGAATATCAGCCATAAAACCAGAGTTAAATTAGAGGCCAATTGTTAGATTCCAAGGTCACTAAGAAAGATACTTAATTTTGAACTTGTTTATACATTTTATATTTTATTCTAAAGAGATCATAATCTTAGATATAAAAATTCCTTGCCCATGGTTAGTACTCAGGAAGTTTGCAAATCATATGAATTCAAAAGTAAAATAGTTTTGTGTATATGTGATTTACACATTTAATTTCACCTGTGGGTAGAATATCTATAGCTTTTATTAGATTCTCAAATGAGGCTATGGTGAAGATGTGCATTATACGGTCAATTTATATTTTTATCACAATGGATTCCTCAGAGCACTCTCTGAAGTGTATCATTTTAAAGCAGATTGCATAGTTCTGTGAGAGTAAAGTAATTGCGATTGCTTTCTTTAACAGATTTAATAATCAGCAAAGCATGTATACAACCATCAGACAGCATAAAGTTTAAGATGCACCAAGTATAAAAGTCTCTAAATTTTACAATTTGAAAATGATGTTTCAAGGTCAATAAAATTAAAATAAATATGACCTTCTTTTTAACTATACCAGGGTTCCTGTAGTACATAAAAAAATAATTTGAATGCCATATGTAAAATTGCCCTGAAACATAAGCTATCTCTGGTAACATAGTGTTAGGCACCTCAGTGCAGTGGAATAAGCCCTGCACTGTAGGTATGAGCCCTGCGATAAACATTAAAAAAGATTTTATTGGTTCTGAAGAACCTAGGGGCAGGACAGGAATAAAGATGCAGAGGTAAAGAATGGACTTGAGGACACAGGGAGGGGGAAGGGTAAGCTGGGAAGAAGTGAGAGTGGCATGGACATATATACACTACTAAATGTAAAATAGATAGTGGGAAGCAGCCACATAGCACAGGGAGATCAGCTCAGTGCTTTGTGACCACCTAGAGGGGTGGGATAGGGAGGGTGGGAGGGAGATACAAGAGGGAGGAGATATAGGGATATATGTATATGTATAGCTGATTCACTTTGTTTTAAAGCAGAAACTAACAAACCATTGTAAAGCAATTATATTCCAATAAAGATGTTAAAAAAAAACCCAAAAACATCGAATAAAAAAAAGATTTTATGTTATAAATGGGACAAAAACCATGACTCTTTTGTATCATATAAATCAAATAAATGATGCAATGGCAACCAGAAAAGGAAATGAAAACTTGAGTGTCAACATAAGCAGGAGACTCCCCCACCATTACATATGAGGAAGGGCTACAGAATTCAGTTGATGCCCAATAAGGTCTTGGAAAGATGCCTAAAAGGCATGATTTCAAGAACAATTCTCAGACTAAGCCCGAAGAGAATAATTCTTCAAAATAAGTGGCACACACTAAGAGAGACAATAAACAAACAAAGGACCTTCTTTAAGACAAGAACAATGACTTGTAGGGGCTGGTGGTGACAGTTTCCATGAACTCCTTTTTGATACAACACAGAAGAGTTAGGGATAGTGCAGGTGAATGAGGAAATACACAAATTCTTGCAAGTCTGTTATTTAGGGAATCTCTAATTGGGAACATATTTGCAGTTGGCAAACCCAGCTTAGAGAAAGTAAAGAGCTAAAATAAATCATTTGAACACGTGAAATTTTCTGTCTTGAATAACACCTCTCCACACATCCACACATATTTCCTGCAAACAGCTGGTTAGAAAAGAACTCATATCATTAAACAATGTTTTATAGTTAAAAAGTAACTTGCACAAGATATTAAAAATACTATAAGAACATAAGAAGAAAGAAATAGAAACCAAAAATGGAATATAAAAATACTTGCCCCCCCAAAATGTTCCCAAAAGCTTAAATGAGATATACAAAAGCTAAGCATCTGAAGTTGAGGTTATAGGTTAGAAGAACTCAAGAGAAATTAAAAAAGAAAATTAAATTATCACATTCTAAACAATTAAAAAGGAAAATAGTGCCAAAAATATTAAGGACATAGACTACTGGCTTGAGAAAACTAGGACAAGAAAGTGAAAATGAACAGAATTTTAAAAATTATTATAAACAGAATTATATAGGTACATCACTCTATATAGATAGATGATAGAAAGATGGATACAACTCTAGTATATTCATCACGTGTGCATGTAAGGGGACAAAATGAACAACTTGAACAGGGGGAAGACATTTATTGATATAATTCCAGTAGAAAATCCACAACTAAAAGAAATTTGAATCACAAAGAGAAAAGACATTATCTCCCAGGATAAATTGCCAAAAGGTGAGGGTTTGGCACACTCTGAAATATGCCATATAAATAGCAAACAGACTTTATCTATTAATACTTTTATTTCTTCTTCTGTGAACTCCCTATGTATGTTGTCTACTACTTTTCTGTTCAGGTTTGGTAAAGTTCTGGTTATTAACTTGTTGGAGCTACTTATATGACAGGTAAATTAACTCTTAGGCATGATATATAAGGGTCTCTGGAAGTATGGTGCTGGATCCCACACAGGTACTTTTGTCCATGAATGGATACCAAATTGTTGTTGCTGAGGAGAGATGTGATGAGGGATGCCTTATTCAGCCACGTTGTTGATGTCTTTTGAATGATGTTTCGTCCATTTACATTAAAAGTAATTATTGATAGGTAAGGGCTTTCTACTCCTATTTTATTCATTGTTTTCTGTCTGTTTTGTAGTTCTTTTTTAATTCTCTCTTCTTCTCTTGCTATCTTTCTTTGTGGCTTTACGATATTTTGTTGTGGTATGCTTTGATTCTTTTCTCTTTCTATATTAGTATCTATGATAGGTTTTATCTTTGTGGTTACCAAGAGGCTTGCATTGAACCTCTTAAGAGTTGTAACAGTCTATCTTAAGCTGATGACAACTCTACACTTTTATTTGTACCCCAAACATACTTTTGTCAGAGTTTACTTTTTATATTGTTTATCCATTAACACATTTTTGTGGTTATAATTATTCTTAATACTTTGTCATTTAACTTTTATATTAGAGTTAAAAGTAATTTATGTGCCACCTATACAGTATTACATCATTCCATGTTTGTCTGTATGTTTACCTGTACCAGTGAGATTTTGGGGGTAGGCTATTAACACAGCCTCTCTAAATTTGGAATATGGAAGTAGGCACACAATAGTAGATATGAACACAATTCATGACATAAATATCATAGGCAACTGGTGTTGGCTACCTTAATTACATGCATTAGATATTCTTTAAAACTCCTGAGGCTTAATAGGAAAAACAGAAAACAAAACAAACAAGCAAAAAAACATTTTCATATGTGTAGAGGATTTTCTGTGTTTCTGAATTCCATTGATTTACTATCTTTACCAACTATCAAAATTCCTACAATTCTTTGTTATACTAAAAAATGTAGTGTAATTGACAGAAAAAAATGCATTCCCTTTTGGTTTTCTATAAAAATTTGGTTATTCTGAAGATGCTCTGTGTTCAAGATCTGAATTTCTCCCCTAATACAACCAATCACAGACTACCCTTGAAGCCAAGCATACCACATTAACATATGAAAGTTAAAATCCTTCAGAGCTTGTATAAAGACCTAAATCTTTTCTTGCTACATACTGTTGTTAGCTTGTTCAGACACACTGAATCACATCTCTAAGCACTACATTTATCTGTAGAAAGATAACTCCCAGATTCATGTGTTCAGCCCAAATATTTTTTTCCACTGACAATGCTTACAGACAGTAGCCTATTTGATATCTTCAATATGGATAGATGTCATAGACTTTTGAAGACTAAAATTTCTAATATTGGCCCATTTTCCTAATCCTACTCATCTTTAATTATGAGACTTTTTCTGATAGTGAAAGTTTATTGGTCTTTCCCCATTTCGGCAAATACTATTATACATTAATTCACTCATTCAATAAATATTTATTGGTTTATTGCTAGATTTTGAGAATAGAATCGTAAGTGAAAGTAAGTTGCTCTTGATTTCATGAATATTAGTCAATAAGGAAATACAAATAGTAGCACTTATTAAAGTTGCAAATAACAATAGTAGCACTTATTAAAGTTTCAATATTCATTGAGATGAGGTTCTTAATAAAATACCTCTGTAAGAATGTACTGGAGGGCTTCCCTGGTGGTGCAGTGGTTGAGAGTCCGCCTGCCGATGCAGGGGACACAGGTTCGTGCCCCGGTCTGGGAAGATCCCACATGCCGCGTAGCGGCTGGGCCCGTGAGCCATGGCCGCTGAGCCTGCGCGTCCGGAGCCTGTGCTCCGCAACGGGAGAGGCGGACTCTCAACCACTGCGCCACCAGGGAAGCCCCACCAAACCATTTATTAAATAACCCCATCCATTTACCACTGAGTTTAAATGCTACCTTTATTAAATATTGAGTTCCTATATATTCTTGGATATACTTTTTTTCTCTATATTATTTTCCATTAATTTACTTGTTTATTCTAAGATCAAAGCTATCTTTTCTAAATATGATAACATTATTGTAAGCTTTACTATCTCATAGAGAAAATCTTCTACCACTATATTTTTCTATCAAATAGACCTTATAATTTTATCACAAATGTTCTTCAATAAATATTTTAAGAATGCTTTTCCAGGTAAAATTATAAAACAAAATTAGTAACAAAGCTCAATACATTGGAATTCTAAATGGAATTGCATTACAATTACCTAGTAATTTAGAATTACTGTGGACACTTAGTTTCTCCATTTATTTAGTATTTTCTTTAAACAAAATGATTTGCTTTACTCATTAAAATATTGTATATTAATTTAAAATTAATTTTATTTGTTGTCAGTTATTGCCCTCATTATAAATGAAATATCTCTCCATTTATATTAGTAATGTTTAAATTATCATACAGGATATATATGTACATATCCAGAAGCTTTAATAAATTATATTATTATATAGTTATAATACATGTATAGAGACATGTGCATATGCACACACATATATTATTTTAGCTTCTTTTAAGTTTCCAGTAAACAATAGCCTCTTCACTTGACAATCCTGTCTCTATTTTTCCAACATTTATACTGTTTATTGAAATTTTTTTTAGCATTTTATCAGCTTTCTATCACCATAACAGTTAAATTGTGATGTAGCTGGCAATAGCCAAATGACGTGGTTTATTTGTTTTTTGCAGCATTTTTCTCTTTGTTTTGGCTTTCTGAAATTAGGTGGGAACTTCCTCTCCTATCTAATTAACCCAACTACCATTATTAGGAGTCTGGCTTGGCAGTTAACCCACGTGGCCATCTTTTCCAGCGGCAGGCTGGGTTTTTGTTTTTGTATTTACCATGTCAAATAGCTCCCACTTAGGCACTGTTAAACCCCAGTAGTCAAACTCTTCTAAAAGTGAATCATTATCCACCTTCACTTTCAGTCTGTTACTCTGAAATTCAGGATGTCCTTGTTAGTTTCAAGTTCCAGTTGCCTCTGGGAAATTAGAGCAAAAGTATCTATGCTGGAGAAGGGAACTGTCCCATTGAGTACCTCTATTAAATGACAAAATGATTTTATGTTCTGTGCTTTCTGCTGGCTTTGCAGTTTCTGCACTCTATCTAATGAGCACAGGTCCCACATTCAGACTCTTCTATGGCAATACCATTTCACTTAGCTTCTGCTCAGCTGAAGTGAAGGTTATAGGTGTGTACGAACAAGGTGCTTAGTATATATCACTGGTGATCTTCTCAGAGTCATTCAGTTTGCCCACTCCATAAACACTTGATATGTTTCTTTTAGTCTTCATGTTCTATCAGTTCCAGAGATGACAGATAGAACCTCATTTTTGTTTCCATATTATATGAAGAATGCTTACAAATCTAAGGAAAAGACTGACAATGCAATATAAGTTGTGTAAAAGATGTGAATAGGGACTTCATAAAAGAGAAAATCCAAAAGGCCAATAATCATATAAAATCACTCATCATGGAACTGCAAATTATACCCACAAAAAGAAATCATACATCTATCAAATGCCTCAGAATAAAAAAGAGTGACAAGGATTTTCAAAGATGTAGAATGCATTTGCTCATACACTGCAGGCAGGAGTGAAACTACTTTCAAGGACTGTTTGGCAGTATCTCCTAAAATGAAATATGTACTTGCTCTACACTTCAGCAGTCCTACTTCTTTGCATGTACATAAGAGAAATCAGTGCCTACATCTTCCAAATGACAGTTATGACTACACTCATGTATACCCTGAGTATGTTCATAGCAGTTTCATTCACATAGCCACAAATTGAAAACTATCAAGTGCTCAACAACAGTAAAATGAACAAATAAAATGTGCTATATTCATGCCCTGTTTTACTATCTTATAATAAAAAAAATAAACTGCAACAACATGGTTACATTTCAAAGACAGTATGCTGAATAAAGGAAGTTAGTTGCAAAAGAGAACATACTTTATTATCCATTTTTATGACAATAAAACAAAAACACACACAAGCAAACTACCCTGAGGTGATAGCAGTGAGAATACTGGGTACCTCCAGGGGTTTTATCTGAGAAGAATCATAACCTGTCATGGGCATGAAAACAACACACTTATGGTTACCAAAGGGGAAAGGGAGGTGGGAAGGGATAAACTAGGAGTATGGGGTTAATAGATACACATTACTATATATAAAATAGATAAGTAACAAGGACTTACCGTATAACACAAGGAACAATATTCAGTATCTCGTAATGGAAAATCATCCGAAAAAATTTATATATATATATATATATATATATATATATATATACATAAAAAACTGAATCACTGTGGTACACCTATAAATTATAATTTACAATATTGTAAATCAACTATAGTTCAAATAAAAAAAAAGAAACTCTCATGGGTGCCATAAATGTTCTAAATCTTGATCTGGGCAGTGATTACATGATATTTATATGCAAAAACTAATTGAACAGTGCAGTAAAATCAACACACTATTTACTCTACTGGAGGTATCTCAATTAAAGAAGATTAAATGTGTGTGCTATGAACAATTCAAATAATGGTTGAGGAGCATAGCTCCTGGTCAGAACCTATTTATGATCTTTCAGGCATAATCATAGGCAATTACAAAGGCTTTACCTGGAGGGCCTCACAAGGGATAGCTGTCTCCCACCCCCACCCCAGACTTGGTGCACAGCCAATGCACTGCAGTCTCACAGGGAGACACAGTCAAGGTGCTCCTTGGAATGGAGAGGCGCTCAAATTAGAGATCCAACAAAGAGGCTTTATCAAAGCCAGGGAGGCAATTTCCTGGCTACTGCTTACTGTTCTGCAGTGACGGGACCAAAATTCATCAAAGATCCCACACACAGAATTATACTCTGTGACTTTATTGGCTCTAAGCAGGTCACTGATGCCAGAGGACAGCCTGCAGTGAGCTACTGAGACATGTTTTTAAGGAAAAAAATGTGAAGTCCTTCGGGATCATTTTGCCCAACAATCTACAGACCTAGAAACTTGACCAATTCATCTCCATGATGAAGGAAATAATCTTGTTAGATTTAGTAAGAGAGAGTAGCACTCTGTGGGACGTGTCACTAGAGACCTTGACAATGGCCAGGGTGCCCTGACTTTGGCTAAGGAGGAGAAGGTAGAAGAGGTAGATGAGAGGGCACAAAGCAGAGAGGGTCTGTGGATTTATAGTTTCATTTCTTATCAATTTGTTCATGTAAACCAGGTTTTCATATGCCCTTATTTGCACTTATTTGAGCGGATTCAATAGCCTGTGAAGAGAGTGATACCCTGGTTTCACTCTCATTTCATGTTATTGTGAAGAATGAACAATGGTCATCGACATTCTAACACTATGGCTGTGACGCTGCTATTCCAGTTTAAGATTCTTCCTATTGTAACCCCCTTCCATGGGATTTACTCTGTGTAGTTTTGATAGAAGATATACTTACAGAATAAGTGTATAACCACGAAGAAAATAAAAGGATTAAAAGTACAAAATGCTTTGATTGTGCTTGTAGGTGAAATCCTCCAGTGACTTTTGTTTTCACAATTCCATTGTCTTTCTGCCTCTTTTCCCTGGGCTTATTTAGTACTCCTGGGTCTTACTGGTTAGCTGGTCACTATTTTAAATATCTAGGGCTAGAAAAAGTCAATTTTTAAACATTATCCTGAACAAATCAATGGAAAGACCAGGAAGAACATTATCAACTTTGATGTAATAATCTAAAATTTAAGTTTAATGTCTCAGACCCATTTAGGAGAGAATATTACATTCTTCAAGGTATTTATGTACATAGTTTCTATCCTTATGTTTTCAGAAGCATTGGCTCACACAGGCATTAGTTCCTTACAGCATTGTTGACACTTAAGTACTTAAGTTAAATTATTCAATTTTTAACTACATGTTTCCATAGGGGAAGCAATATTCAGTTTGCCCTGTGTTCATGTCTTTTATTGAATCACAGCTGACATGGTAAACTTTATTATTCATATATGAATCTGGACTTATGTTCTCCAGATTTGGACATATGTTATTCACCAGGATGGATTTGAATTTTATTCACTCTTTTCAGTTACTAGTTTTTAAAATCATAGCATTATTACCATATAATTAGTATAGAAATAATAAGTACACATAGTTTTTGTTTAATGTCAAAACTATTGAAAAAACTTGTAATATTAGTAAGTACAGAAAAGGTAATGAAAATCATACAACATATCATTTTCAATTACATGCATAATGATTTTTAGATGGAAATCTTTCCACATAGTTCCCCAAACATGATAAGCAAATAAACATGTTATTTTATACAATAAAATTTTTACTTGAATTACCAGAAAAAATGACAAATAGGTGAACATGAAAAGATACTAAATTTAAGGAATTATATTATTTTACCCCCAATATATTATTTCCTTAAAGATTTTAAGATTAAACAAGGATATTATGAAAGCCACTAACAGGTTGGACATACTGTTATTTTGTGCCTACATGTATTCTTAAACTATTTTTGAGTCTTTGCTATAAAGGAGGAAGTCATTAGCACTCTCATTTTCTCCTACATTCTAATATTTGATATATAGACTACTACTTTAATCTGCTTAAGTTTATTACTTTACAATTTATTCCTTAACTATTAAACACTAAATTATAAAATATTTGTTCTATATTTGAATGTATCTGCTTTTGTGATCATGATTTTCCTATTTTGGAGAGTATTTATTATGATTAACTTTCTTAACTGGATACAGTTAATCATCAATAATATTTGTTCAAGAAATTGGAGTTTTGTAGTCCACAATTGATTTGAAAATAACTGCATCTTTTGGCTCATATTCTTTCCTTTAAACTTTGTAATCTTGGCATTGATGTTACTATTAAAATGCCTAATGCTAGTATGAAGCCCCCACCCTTATAAGTGACTTGCCGCCTTCTGCCCTGTAGTCTGAAGTATTCTTTCCATATCCTTGAAGATCTATTTAACTAAAAGTCACCGTGCTGTTATCTAGAAACCAAAGTGCTCTATATACCAAAATTTTGGTTTTATTATTGTGTTAAATAATCTTTTTATTTTTAGTTTTTGAGATTTATTTTTCAAGAAAGTGAATCATCCTTATTTTGAATGTCTTTCTGTCTCACTGGGTTTTTTTTTTTTTCCATTTGTGATCCTCCCCAATTACCTTAAGCCTTTTCTCTATGTCAGTAATTCTCTTTCTCCTTTATCCCTTGGTACTACCAATTTATTTATGAGTTCATTTCTGATGTTTTACTCTTCAATAATTTTTCCTTAAATTTTCTAATTCTCTTTTTTTTTTAATTTGGGCTCTGATTTTATTGAATTAGCATGTCTAGTAAATTTCTTTATTCCTTAAAGCACTCGGACAGACTTCCTTCTGTGTCTTGGGTTAAGCTTACTACTAAACCTGGGTTCTTCATCTCCTTCTTACTATGCCTCTTTTTTTGGTTGTTATTTGGTTTTCATTTTGGTTTTCCCTTCCAAAGTGTATTTCCTCAATTTCTGTACCTTTTTCATCTTTCTCATATTCTGGCCTCTTGGGGACTTTCCGATTCGTTTTTAGGCTGTTAAAGATTTCTTTACCTCTTTCCTACCACAGTGAAAACCATTTTGTGTCTCCAGATAAGATAGTCTTTTCTGCCCATTATTTGTATGTAGTCTAAGAGAAGTTAGAGCTCACTGAGGCAGTGCTCAGTGTTTGAGAGGATTTTCTGCTTTTACTTCTCAGGTTTGCTTCATTCCCTCCGTGTATTTTGACAGTGTAACCCAATCCGAAGTGGACATGCTTAGAAGCATAAGATACATTACAAAGTCAGTGTATATGACAGGAAAATGTACTTGTGTCAGAGTGAGTTGCCTTGCTTTCCAATTCCTGTTTTCATTCCTTTCTCCACAGCCATTATTTTCACTACTGTTCACCCTAACTTCACTTGACTCCCTAGTATAGGAGGAAAATGCAATATCTGATGACCTCTCTCCAGTTTCAGGGACATCAGTAAGAATTTTATGGATATTGAGACTCAAAAGTATGCTTTTTGAGGGGTGGGCCACTTTTAGAAGCCTCACTATACTGTGTACACAGTTCTCATTAATCCATTTATATCTATATTTCAAGGATTATGGCATGCTCTTCCCCTTTTCTTCTTTAGTTGCTACTAGTGTGTGTCTATCTGGATTTTTATTATATATTTTTTTTCCTCTTCTTTTTAAGGTATGGGGAAGAGGAGGATGTTATGACTTCTATTATTTGACACAAAAGTCCAATTCTTATTTTTAAAATGTATGTAATCCTTCAAAATAATAGCATATATTTTTATATTTGCATATTTTTATATATAGCATATTTGCATATTTTTATATATAGCATATTTGCATATTTATATATATATTTTTATATATAGCATATTTTTTTATATTTGAAGGAGACAATTTTTTAGTTTAATAGAAATTTCCTTGATATTAATGTACTATTACAAGCCTTCTGTAAAATTTTAATTTTCTTAAGAACTTAAATAGATTTATAGCATACCTGGAGGTTTAATGCATTCAAATTTTTTCTGGTCATGTAATGCAGTCAGGCTATTAAAAAAAGTCACTTTTAATACATAGTCTAATCTATGTATAGTCTAGTCTAATCTTCATGTACCAAAAACTATAGATTAAAATTTTCATAGAGCAACACTTTAATGCCATCCAAATTCAAGAAATAAAAACAATAAAAAATGCTATAGCTTACCTGACTAATTTTTTTAAGCAAAATGCCTTAAAACCTACTTGTATTCATTAAAATGATCCTAGACTTAAAAATGTATAGTTTCAATAACATTCTAGTAAATGAGGTCAAATAATTGATTACTAACTATTTACTCTTAGAGAATCTCACAAAGCATATTATGGCTTTTAACCCAATAGGAATTTAATATACCTTTAGCCCCATAGACTACTATAATTCATATAATAGTCAACCAAGGATTATGTACTTTAAAACTTCACTAATATTAATTTTAAAAAGGACTCAACATACTTGCTGCAGTGCCTGAAATACAAACTATAATTTAAGTAATGCAACATCATTATTTTCATGTATGTGCAATAATTAGGGCTGGACATAAAATATATTAGTGACAGTGTATAGATTAAAAAGGGATTTTTAAGATAAAAATAAGACAATTAGTAATAATAATAATGGAAATCCTATTTAAACTGAGAGCCAGCAGGTCCATGCAGTACATAGATTTTAGCTGATATATATCTTGTGGAGTTTCCTCAGATGAGGTAATTCTATTCAGCCTCCAATATCCAATCAAGTTTTATTTTATAAGTCCTTTGTCCTAGCTTTCCAATAGTAAGGCAGTCTTACTTTTTTAAATCAAGATGGCCAGGGTTTTCCTCAAATGGATTAAAGTCTCTCTTTTTTTATTAATCATAATTCATTTCTGAAACAAATTCTTTTCTGTAACTGAGATATTAATATCCCAGATAATGTAGCAAAATGTATCTTTATCTGTTTATATTTTTAAATCATTAATTTTCCCAAATTAATTTGCTTTAAGTACCTAAGAGGTATTTGGGGTAGAAGTTTGTGTTTTCTGAAACACAAGGATACACACACACAAACACACACACACACACATATGTATATAATATATTAGGAAAATGCAATTGAAAACTTTACTAAAATTAGTATTAAGATTAAAGTATAGATGATTTTCTATTTCCAAATATGATTTTTTTTGAATGTTTATTAAATGTATACAGTATGCTATTAACAATGAAGAAAAAGAGAGGAAGTGTTCAATAAAAATAGCAAAAATTGATAACCACAGGATTATATTAAAACTACTTAAAATGGATTTTGGTAAAAATGTTTACACACGAGGAAGTGGAAAGCAACACTGAATTTGAATAACAGGAGATCAATGCAAATATTTAAGTATATTATGCTTTCAGTTTGCCATGCAGTTTATTTTTTCTTTATGTTTATATTTTTTATTATGAGTGATTTAACAGGCTAGTATCACAGAGTTGCAATATGGAAAATCCCCCCTGTGGAAAATATGTAGTGCTTGCTGTACAATTTAAGTCTATAATTTATTTTTACACAAATAGGATTGGGATTCTCTAATGTCCTGTAATATTGATTTGGAGAACTCATAAGTTTCAATTGTCATATAACAGAACAAGTAACTAGGTTTGAGATTTTTCTTCTCCCTTATTTTGTATTCCCTACTACCCTCTGTCTCTCTTTGCCCTTTATACTCTTTATCTGTAAGAAATTAGTTTAATAATTTATTTTATGATTCTAATTTTATAAGATTTCAGCTTTTACAAATTGCCTTTCAAATATGGCAAATATTTTTCTTTAGTTTGAAAGCAGTCTTTAACCAAACAGGAATTAGAAATATTAACTCTTACCAAAGCAAGGATACCAAATACATTCAGTTTCAGTTTATAGACTCTAGGTGATATCAGGAGACAGAGGAAACTTCTTTTTGGAGGGTTCAGAGGCAAAGCATCAAAAGTTCTAAACAACAGAATGTAAACCCCCCAACAGAACTTACTATTTCCCATCCCCCACCAAACTCACCATATAACCCTGGGCCTTTCTCTGCATCAAAGAACTATTCCAATGTTTGAAGAAAGTGGAAAAAAGTGAAAAGTTCTGCCTGGTCCCATTAATGTCATTGTTTCCTTCATGACACTCAAAAACATAACTAACTTTATCCTTTTGCTTGTTCAGTTACTGCTGGTTTGTCTCTAACAGATTTCTTCTTGATTTCACATATTTTGAGCGCGAGATTCTAATTGTTTCCCAAAACTCCTTTGACATCTGTTATGCTAATGTATGCATCCTTTGAAACATAGTGAAGTATGAAGATTTTAGTATCTTTTCGTATAGAAGATGGAAGAAATTTCTGATATAATTAAAATATCTAACTGCTCTAAACATTTTAAAGTAGAAAAAAGGATTTTAAGATAAATCTATTTTATCCAATTTCTTATCAGGTTCTAATGTGTTAACATGTTTCTCTATTGACCTTTAGATAACAGCGAGGATATACTCAGCAGAATTGTTGGTTTCAGAGTAACCAACAATTGTTGGCTCTTACATACCCTTTGGATGTCTCAAAAGGAATGAGTGAAACACATAAAGCATGCTATGATATCAAAGAACTCAATGAAAGATCCTCTATTTATCTTTCAAAAGCTAAGTCAAACATATACAGCCAGAGAATTTCATAGAACAAAGTGAAGGGTAGGTTGAATGCCCCATGCTCAAGTTACTGCAACTAATTTTGTTTTACATTAAGTTAACTTACTAACATTACTCTTTCATTTTGGTTTTTAAAGCTGTTTTATACTGCCAAATATTTTATGAGTCCAAGGCAGTAGAAATATGTTATCCAGCAGAAATAAAATATATAGTCATATGAATTGGGATGTAGCACCTAGACAAACTCATATATAAAGAACCACAAAGTGACAACTTGAATTTTGAAATAAATATAAAGTGCTTCAGATTCTGTAACTTAACCACACAGTATGCAATTGTCAGATGAACTGTATTCTTCTTTCATGAAGTGAATATTCAGTTCTTCTCAGTCTACCCCCTTTGCTCCTCCCGTGCTGGTGGTGGGGGTAACCATGACTTGCTTTTCAGTTCTAACTTAGTCTTTTTCCTGTTGAAAGCAAAGAGACAAAGGAAAGTAGAGAGAAAAACAAAGCAAAACACAAAAGCACTCAGCTTCCCTTCCACATGTAAGTTGAATGCTCTGTTGAGTTACTATAAGCTCTAGAACATTTTACCCACTTCCTATTCACAGATCCTCTTGGGAGTCTCACAGACATCTCCAGTTCATCAGGACAAAAACTCGTGATACCCACTCTGCCTCCTTACCCCTTGTCTCATCTCCAATTTTCCCCCATCTTCCAATTATACTACTATCCTGATTAAAAGAAGAAACTTCACAATCAACGTGCCTACCTTTAGCTCACCCTAAATGAGATCCAAAAGTAAGCTTTGTCAATTTTGCCAATTTTGCTTTTGAAATATACTTCCAATCTCTTCCTTTACTCCACCTCCACTGCTTTGGACCTCATCCAGGCATTGCTTGCCTGCTTTCTGGAATCCTACAACAGCCTCCCCCATCAGCCTCAGGCTCTGGAGTCAAGAGGCCTTGCTGAACTTCAACTCCATGAATGTGGGATGAGGATATGAGTATTATGGGGAGAGTAGGAAAGTAAACAGCCAATTCATAAACAGTTCAGCTTTCTTGGACCAAGAGGCAAAAACAAGGATATTACAAAGTTGCTTGGACAAGGAGAGGACACTTGTGCCTACATGCCCTGCAGGCCTAGAGTGGGTAGTCCGGGCACATCCTGTGCCCAGTTGCCCTCACCTGGAGACATTCTGAGGTGTTAGAACCACAGATCCAAGGGCTGGATGCAGGAGATCTCACAGTCCTTCTCACTCTTTCCCAGTAACACACACATCTGGCCACCTCTCAGAGACCTGGCCCTCCCCACTTGGGAGCTGGCCTAAGGCAAAGTTAGTGGCTGACTCCAAGACTGAGGTTCCACTACTTCACGTGCACGGCAGTTGCTAACAGCACATCCCCAAGAGGCAGGTAGTAGTCAGCTCAAGAAGAAATGAGTGGAGGGTAACACCCAGCTAGGTCTCCATGGCTCCCAGTGCCATCTCCAGGGAGCTGTACCTGGGGCTTTACAAACACAGATGGAGGGCAGAATTTGACCACTGGGCTATTTGCAGACTTCTGAGACAGCACATGTAACAGATTTAGGATGGTATCTGACACACAGTGAGCTCTCAAGAAACATTAACTGTTACTGTTATTAATGGTAATAAAACCACTCACAGGTTTACCATTGTACATGGAATAATAGCTAATTGCTTAACCTGACTTACAAGGATATTGGTGATTTGGTTTTCATTCAGTCCCCTCACTACACATTCCGCCACTCCTCCCTGCCCACTACATGTAATAATATAATGACCTTACAACCAGACCAGTTCCCACATCTGCCTTTCCTTCCCACTGGGTAAGGGTAAGCTTCAATGTCAAATCAGGGAAATTTTCTCCCTGTCCCTATCAAAAATAGGTTCTACCTGTTATTTATCCTAGCACTTTGTTTGTTTCCTTCCTGGTTTTCGAAACAACTACAATTACTTTATACAAATATTTTTCTCTTTGCTTGCTTGTCTCTCCGACTGGATTTTAAGTTCCATGAGTACTGTATAGGAATCATGCATGTTTTATTCATTTTTTTTCCAAAAATCTATAACAATTATCCACATTGAGTGGTGATAAGTAAATATTTCTGGATTGTAAATAAAGCAGAAAATAAGTGAATCATATTTGCCTATTTGAAGTACGTTCCTTACCTTTTTATTTACACTGAAAAAAGTTTTATCTTTTCCCCACAGTCAAATTGATATTCCCTCCCTTATTTGCTAAATAGTGTTTAAAGACTAAATAAGCATTTTCTTTAAATTCTTATGAGTGAACTCATAACTGGGAAGTAATTATCATAAGATCTTTTTCTTTCCCCATGGTTCCAAAATAATGCATCATTTGTAAAAGACATTATTACATTTTCAGTGCTTAAAATACAGTGGTAGTTCCTTTAATATCAGAAAGAACTTTGTGCACAAAGAGGGGCATACATAACTATTTAATTTAAAGAAAAAATGATTGCTCTTTATAATATTATATAATTATTTTAAACATTATTCATCAGGCTTCTAATTATTAACAGATGATTTATACAATCAATAAAGCAAAACTTAACAGTATAATATGATTTTTTTCACTAAATACTTAGCATTGATTAACGATGTATTCAATTTATTTTTCTAAGCATCAAAATAAAATTAAAAATCGAATAAGTCAGATTACATCGAATACTTTAGATATTATAAACTCAGATGAAAACCTTTGATTTACTACAGCTATTATAAAACAAATTATCACACTTTTATAAAAACTGAGTTTCAAAATTTTGGTACATTGAATCTAAATTAGGATTTTTAATTTCCTGTTTTCCTTGCCCTGGGTTCACACCGCAGAATTTTTGTAATTTATTCTGATAATCTTTCAAAAGTTTCCTCTGTTTATGATAATCTATGTGGTGCAAATAGAGAAAACAAATCCATATCAGACTGGAGAAAGCTGCAAGACCTGTGTGGGTGACATTATTTTTTTTAATTGAAGTATAGTTGATTTACAATATTGTGTTAATTTCAGGTATACAACATAGTGATTCAATACTTTTGAAGATTATATTCCATTATAGGTTATTATAATTGGCATAATTCCTTGTACTATGCAGTATATCCTTGTTGCTTACCTATTTTGCATATGGTAAAATGTCCCTCCCCCATTCCCTCTCTCCTTTGATAACCACAAGTTTGTTTTCTGTATCTAAGTTGGTTTCTATTTTGCATATACATTTATTTGTATTATTTTTTAGATTTCACATATAAGTGATATCATATAGTATTTGTCTTTGTCCAGCTTATTTTATTAAGCATAGTATTCTCTAGGTCCATCCACATTACTGCAAATGGAAGTATTTCATTCTTTTTTATGGCTGAGTAATATTTCATTGTGTGTGTGTGTGTGTGTGTGTGTGTATGCACATGTGTGTGTGTGTGTGTGTGTATACCACATCTTCTTAATCCAATCATCTATTGGGCACTCGGGTTGCTTCCATGTCTTGACTATTGTAAATAGTGCTCCTATGAACATTGGGGTGCATGTATCTTTTCGAATTATTGTTTTCATTTTTTCCTTATATATACTCAGGAATAGAATTGCTGGATCATATGGTAGTCATATTTTTCGTTTTTTAAGGAACCTCCAAACTGTTTTTCATTGTGGCATTACCAATTTACATTCCCACCAACAGTGTAGGAGGGTTCCCTTTTCTCCATACCCTCTCCAACATTTATCTGTAGACTTTTTGATGATAGCCGTTCATTGATTATTGAACTGAACCTAACACTTAGTTGTGTAGTCCAGGGAAATCCAAATCTTAGCCAGTGATCATTCATCTGTGCCATCTTTTTTATCTTAATAGTTAATTTTCTCTTACTATGATACAGAGCTTTAATACCTTCTCTTTCCTAGTGTTTTAATCTGGTTAAATCATACTGGTTTTCTCAGAAATGATGTTATTTCTATTTTTATTTTTTTTACTTTGTGTAGTCAGCATTATTTAAGAAAGTATCCTGGGATTATTATGTAGTGAGTTGGAACATTGATGTAATTAAAAACCCATAATAAATCTTATTAGCATCTCATAATTAAGTAGCATCACCTAGACTTTTTATCTCAGGAGATAAAAGATTGAGTGTGCTCATTTAGCTGTTGGGAATATATGTATAGTTTATTATCTTAAAACATACCATTGGGCACTCTAGGTATAGGTAAAATATGTTGAGAATTAAAATAACTTTTTTCATCTTGTCCTTCCTCCCATAAAACTTAGCCATAATAGTTTATACACTAATGATGATCTAAACAAAATTTAACTTTTTTTTAATTTGGCTCTTTTAGTATTTACCTCCCCATATCTAAATAGCATACTATATTGCTTCTTCTTGATTTTTTAAGAAAGGTACTTAACACTTTACTATGGTTAAGTATTATAAATGTCAGTTACACCGCAGCCATGTAGCATACTAGAAGTATTTTTAATTTCTGAAAAAAAATTATTTTTGAGTTAATAATTGCTTTACTTATTTGCTTGCTTGTGTTCTATGTGCTCATTGTTATTCCAATTCCAAACTTCATCAGTTGTAACTGAACTTCTCAGTATGAGGAACGTGTCAAACAATCTGTAAACTTCCTCCTAAGTAAAGTGCTTTGAACAATGTCTGAAATACAATAAAAATAAAGCATATTTTACATAATGGAATATTTTCATCCACTAAAATGTAATAAAGTATTAATATATGCTTTATTAATATATGGATAAACTTCGAAGACACTATTCCAGGTGAAAGAAGCCAGAAATAAAGGCATTTGTTATATGATTTCATTTATATGAAACAGTCAGAATAGGTAAATCCATAGAAACCGAGTAGAGTAGTAGTTTCCATGGGTTGGGAAGGGTGGGAGAAATGCGGAGTGACTCCCGTTGGGTACAAAATTTCTTTGTGCAGTGATTAAAAAAAAATAGTTCTTCAGTTAATTGTGGTGATGGTTGTGAACTTTGTAAATATACTAAGAACCACTGAATTTTGCTCTCTAAAAAGATATATTGTGGTATATTGATTATATCCCAGTTAAAAAGGAAGAATCGTTTTTGTACATTGCATTAACATTAGCTTTTTTCTCCTAACCGCAAGCCTCAGATTTCTCTGTGAACACATATGTTGATTCCTCTCATACAAAAAATAAAATCTGAAGACACTTTAAATTTACTTGCCATGATCATACAAATTATATTTAAACATTCCAAATTCTTCTCATTCATACGGATTGGTTTGCTCTGTAAGCACTTTGAAATAAAGCAGACAATTAATCACACCACATTGCACTATTGAGCTGACCAGCATAGAATGAGATGAATCTCCTTGTGTACATTATCACAAAATTAAGGGGAAAAAGCTCATCCTTATTTTAGGGAGAGAGAGAGGGAGAGAGAGAGAGAGAGAGAGAGGGAAAGAGGGAAACATCAAGCCATGAAGTAAGAAAATCAAAAACTATTTCTAAAATTTCTCATAGTAACTCCTCCATCAATTATAAGACAACATTATCGCAGACACCACAAGGAAAATTTTATGCCAGTGAAATTATAACATATTTCCATTTTACATACGTTAAAATGTTACAAAAATGTGCAAATGAGTCGATAAAATGAGATAACTTTCATTTTTTAAATGTAATAAACTCAGCATTTTCATCTTTTTCTTTTTGAGGTACTTGCTTGACTGGTGTGCTGAATCTATTTTCTGAATAATCTTATACTGTCATTGAAATAGAAGGAGTATTCACTGAGTACACAGTAGGAAAAGGAGGAAATGATTACTTCTGACTGAGGTAGGCAAGTAGGTCAAAAAAAAGTTTTAAAAGTAGAAAATATTTAACTTGAAAGATAGTAATAGAAAGCTTTTCCAAGGCTGAGGGAACTTGAGAAAAGTCAGGGAGATATGAACAGACTGATGCACTCAGAAGAACATAGATCATTTAGTATTCCTGCAGCATAAACTCAAAGTGGAATAGTGAGGGAAAAAAAAAAGATTTTCTAATAATAGATTGAATAGTGAACTCTCCAAACAAATGACTGGGAAGACAAAGCTTGAGGGTTCAGTAATCTTATAGTATTTATCTCAAAAAGGCTAAGAGTGAAAAAGAAAACATCTAATAGATACCATTTTTATTTGTATTACTCTTCATGCATGTGTGGGTAATATAAAAATTTATTTTCCCAATAAATAGCCAGAATAAATTTCTTTTTTGGATTAACAGTTATGGTAAACACTAATGACTAACCAATTAAAAATAATCTTAGAGTCTCAACTGAAGTAGCTTTCTGCTCTTTGCTTCTGTAGGAAATCTAATTCATTCAGATGTCCCCATTAGTGTGGAAAATTTATAATAATTAAAGTAGGAAAGTTCCAGTATATACATAGAAGGTACAAAATTTGAAGATTACTGTCAGTACACCACTTTATTGATAGGATATTATGTTTTCTTTGTGTTGCTGGTCAAAAATGTTTTTTCTAAATATATTTAACACAATTGAGAATTTTATAATTATAGCTCAATAATAAAGTAGCTCTCTAAACACAAGAAAAATTTACTTTAAATTCAAGAATCCACACTACTGATGCTATATTTTAAAGGTGTGACATAGTATAGATAAATGCTATAAGTGAAAGGGGAAAAATAAAGTAAAACAGAGTCTTAGCATGAAGCAGTTAAGTAATTGTGGCATCTTGAGCAAATTGTGACGCCTAGAGATAATTGAGACACAGTCTACCAGTCACTTTCCCTCCAAGACACTGAAAATTCAATGAGGTAATTAGAGGAGAAGGTTATAAAGTTAACTTTTTACAGAAGTTTGGATAGTATTGAGGAAATACCAAAGGAATAATTCAATACTCTGGAATTAGTAACAAGAAAAAAACATTCACTTTCCTAATCCTGAAGGATCACAGAAAGGTATCAATTGTCCAAATCTGCAGAGGATGGGGACCAGCCCAGCACAGCCAACAGAGAGCATCGTGCCTTTAAGGAATCCAGCAAAATAAATATCCAAAGATCACACTCCTCCAGCACTCAGATCTTTTACCAATGACTTTCTCCTGGGTGTAGACAACCAAATGGTGAGGTCTAGAGAAGTCAGTGAGGTAGTTTATATATATCAGCTTCCTAAAGCACATGGCAGTGTATGGAAGGTTATAGAATGTCTTTAGATAGGCAAACCAAAGATTTTCAGGTGAGAGAACACCTTTCTCCCATCCTCCCATGAGCATCTGCTCCTGTCTTTTACATAGGTGAAAAACTTGCATCCTCAACACTGGTAGCTTTTTACTTCCTTCTCACCAAGTCCAAATAGCATAATGCCTAAAGTGTAATACAAAGGACCAGAAAAATGGTTGGAAGGATATCAAAACAATTTAAGGAAATCCAAAACCAATTATGACAAGGAACAAGAGTGTTGTCTTAGCCCTAGGCAAATCAGTGAAGGCAGAGGTAAGATAAACACCATTTTATTATATTGTGTGGAGACAGATACAGGGATTTCCATTTGGTTCTGATGTAGGAGACACTGTAGAGGTTCTGCCAGTTATTAAATATGTCTATTCCCACCATACATTCTGGAAATGAAACAATAACCGTGGAATGAATCTGTGGCCCCATTCGACCCACTGAAAGAATCAAACCAAGACTCCTTCAGTCATCAAAACCTCCATTCTATGCAGACCTGGTAAAATGCAAAAGTCCAGATATTAGTGTCAATTCAGAAGCAGTACCATAAACTCCCAAAATGTTTGGATGCTTTTAATTTTTTTTTCTTTTCTTGAGTATCTGTTATCCTGTTAAATGTCTGAAATTTCTGTGAAAATTTTGGGGGATGATTCGTGTTAGATCCATGTGTCATTTTGTTGAGACCTTCTTCAAAACACCCAGATTTCTCTCTCAGTTGAGGACAAGTGAGTCTAGGAACTGGCATAGGTTTGGCACCTGAGTTAGTTTTTTGTCCTGTAGCCATGAAATTTTTCTGTTAAATATGTCATGCAACCCCTTAATAGGTTGTCAGTCTATATTATCCCTGGGGACCCTATGTTTTGTTAACCATCACTACAGATCTCTGCACATTAAAACAATTTTATTATTACTATTGTCTTGAGATTTATTGAGATATTTGCATTCCCCTTGTCTCTGAAGGTCAAGCACCACTAACTGCCTCTAGCACTCTTGGATCCCAGTATTTCCATTGGGACTCAGGGAACCTAAGCCTACCTACAGCATCCTTTGTCACAGTCTTTAAGCAAACAGGTGATGGCCACACATAGGCTTTTAAAAATGATGATGCCCTTCTTACCAAGGCCTTTCTTAACACCTAATAAAGAAGTAATCTTTAGACTCTTGGAGAGCTCATGTTTAAAGACTGCCTGATCACTTTACTTCTAATATTTCAATATTAATATTACTTCTAATAATTAATAATAAGTAAGTAATATTACTTCTAATATTACAATCCAGATGAAACTTCTGACTCCTTTCTATACATATACCCAAGAAACTTCTGATATTTCGAGCACATTGTTAATTGCTGCAGCTCCCTGTTTTGTATAGACTTCAATGAGTCAAAGTAGCTGCTATTAATATGCTTCTCAGGCGCTGGGTCCAAGCATTATATCCTAAGTTTCAAGGAAGGACACCTTGTAAATAGATTGGGTAGCATCTGTCTTTTTTAAAATTTCATCTTCCTTTGTCTAACATTCCCATACATGGTTGCCAGATTCATGTCAGTTAAAGCTGGTAAAATTCTGTAACTTTTCTGTGTATAGCCTATCTCCTTCTTAAGTCAAATTCGTTCTCATTTGGTATACTGGAGCAACTCCTATGGCACTGAAAGTAATGAAGGGCATTTAGCACGACTTCTGCAGGGTAAACATTCCGAAGTCCATATAAGGAAAATCTTTCATGAAGGGTAAGTCTAGTTCCCTCAGAAAGAGTTAGAAGTTTTGCCTCCACTAACAAGGGAAATCTAGAAGTATGTGGGGAAGAAAGAGTCTAAATTTCTCAGTTGTGTCTGTACCTTCTAAATTTCCCCTATCCCACATCTGAGAGACCTGTTCCTTTCCCATCAGTGCTCTTATTTGAGTATTTTACTGGCACTTCAATTCTGCAATTCTTACAGTAGGTTCTTGTTGTTGGTCCTCAGCCATATTTCTTCAGCTTCATCTCTGTAGTTGAAGAAGATAAGGAACTCCTTAAATCTGTCGCTAGAATTTCTAATCTTCCACTTGTTATCTGAGTCAGACATTCACAGCCTTTATTTTGTTCTTTTACTTGAATATGCTTTCTAGCTCTCTTAGGTGTTGCCAAGTAAAATTAAAATCTTTATTCTTATTATGGTCAGCAAAAAAGATGAAATTTCAAAGACACTTTATCTCCCAAGCTTAGTCTTTAATTGTGTTTCTTCCCATGCTAGTACCTGTAACATTTTGAGAATCTCAATGCCACTACTTCCCACAACTTACCAGTGTCCAGTTTCTCCTGGAAACCATTTTCAATATGTGTGCAATTGAATCTTGGAATCCTATTTCTAAGGTTTCCTGGAGCCATTTTATGTACCAATTACTATTTTAGTTAAGGCTCACCAGGAAAAAGATAGCACATTAAAGTTGGTGCTTTGTGGAACGTTTAATAAAGCAAATCTTTTTACAAAAATGTGTGCATGGTTTAGGAAATAAAAATAAGGGGTGGAGGGGACTAACACAGAAACTTTGAGCCTGTGATAAGTTCAGACATTTTTAATAACTGGTTTTCCAGAAAAACAAAACAAAAACACCCTAATTTGTAGGTATGCTATTTCCATCATGTAAATACTCTCACCATGGCTCATTTTAAGCTGTCAATATGACCTCAGTAAAGACAGAATGGAAAGTGCTGCCCACAATTGGATCTCTTGAGCTGGTAAGAGCCATCTCCAGCTCTGGCACACCCACACCACTACCTGAGGCTAGTAACAGCAGGAGAGCATTACCACCATTAGGCCAGCAAAGACAAGGGGTGTTAGAAGTTATTCCAAATCAGAGATGGAGGTTGCATGGCGAAGGATGTCTGGCATGAATGTTGCAATCTAGTCATTGAATCCTGCAGAAAGGAGTGCCTGTGGGAATAAGTAACCTGATAATTCCTCCTCCAACCTGTTACTCTCTGATCAATGTCACACATTGACTGAACCTAACTGTAAACTCTAGGTCAAGGTAGCCCAAGATGCAGTGTATAGGGGGGGCCACTCTCCCAGGCACAGCATGTAGAAAAAATGGAGAGTCAATATGGTGGGTCAAACAGGAGATATCCAGTACTTACGTGTTTTGGGTTTTTTTGTCTTACCTACTTCAGAGTTGATTGTGGGTACCAAATATATCTTTTCTACAGCTCTTTAAAATGTATTATTCAATACAGTTATCTAAACTACAGTTGGCTGAAGTAATAACTCACTGTATTTTTTATTACCCAAAACAAGTAAAAGTGTTATCCAGTTGTGACTGAAATTTCAGACACTTATCTGGTATGGGATTCCAAATGCTTGTGAACATATAAGAATTTTTTTTTAAAAATTGAAAAAATAATACAAAAATATGATTGTCCATAAGAATTTCACAACACATGTGTTTGGTGATATTGTTCTCCATATTGTTGGCTTTTCATTGTCACAGAAATAAAGGCAAACTTACTTTATGTAAGTCTCTGAACTAGATCTGCACATTCCTATACATGACCCATATTTTACAGTCAAAAAAATATAATTAAATCTCAAATCATGTAAATATCTCTATTTTTTTCTCCAGTTTTTTCCATTGGTCTTTTTCTCATCTACCTAGACCCAGCTGAAGTCCAAACTGCTCCATGAATTTTTTTTCTTTTTTTTTTCTAGTTTTATTAAGGTATAATTGACAAAATTAAGATATTTGAAGTGTACAACATGATAATTTGATATATATGTATTGTGAAAAGATTATCCCCATTGAGTTAATTGAGTTATTCACATTCACATTCACATTCATCTCACATATTTAACTCTTATCTTTTCATGGTGAGAACATTTAAGGTCTACTCTCTTAGCAAATTTCACTTATAAAATACAGTTTTGTCAACTATAATTACCATGCTATGTATTAGACCTTATTCATTTTATAACTGGAAGTTTGTACCCTTCTACCAGCCTCTTCCTATTTCCCCCACTACTTAGTCCCTCACAACAACCACTTTTCTAATCTGTTTCTATGATAATATGATAATGAAGTGATCTTTTTTTAAGATTCCCATATAAATAATACCATGAAATATTTATCGTTCTCTATATGGTTTATTTCACTTAGCAAATTCCCCTCCAGTTTTACCCATGTTGTTGCAAAAGACAGGATCCCCTTCTTATTTAAGGCTATATAATATTCCAATATATAATATATAATATGTATATAACACATTTTCTTTATCTGTTCATCCATCAAGGTAATTTTGATACCTTGGCTGTTGTGAATAATGCTGCAATGGACATGAGAGTATAGACATTTCTTTGAGATAATGATTTTCCTCTTTCAGACATATTCCCAGAAGTGGGATTTCTTGAAGAACCTCCATACTGTTTTCCACAGTTTACATTTCCACTAACAGTGTACAAGAATTCCCTTTCCTCCACATCCTAGAGAGCAATTTATTATCTCTTGTCTTCTTTGTAATAGAAATTCTGACAGATATAAGGTGATATATATACCATTGTGGTTTTGATTTGCATTTCTCTGATGATTAGTGATATTGGGTACCTTTTCATATATCTGTTGACCATTTGTATGTCTTTGGAAAAATGTCTGTTCACATCCATTGTACATTTTTTAATTGGGTTATTCGGGGTTTTTTGTGGGGTTTTTTTGTGGTACGCGGGCCTCTCACTGTTGTGGGCTCTCCTGTTGTGGAGCACAGGCTCCGGACGTGCAGGCTCAGTGGCCATAACTCACAGACCTAGCTGCTCCGCGGCACGTGGGATCTCCCCGGACCAGGGCACGAACCCGTGTCCCCTGCATCAGCAGGTGGGCTCTCAACCACTGCACCAGCAGGGAAGCCCTATTCGGGTTTTTAATGTAACAAAATTAGTTGTAAAATGCCTCAAAAGTAAGTACAAAAAGATTAGAATCTCAAATGACATATTAATTATCAAACTGTTGGGCCTCCACTTTTTGACAATAAGAAAATGCATCACAGACCATTATAAAATATGCATTCAATCATACCCCAAGAATCTTTATCCCATAA
This sequence comes from Monodon monoceros, assembly GCF_005190385.1. Classification (NCBI taxonomy): domain Eukaryota; kingdom Metazoa; phylum Chordata; class Mammalia; order Artiodactyla; family Monodontidae; genus Monodon; species Monodon monoceros. The sequence continues at coordinate 21,487,911 of NW_021703768.1, read as the reverse complement.
ATCCCAATTACATATTCAAATATGGTGACAATGACAGATGATGTAGTGATATTTATTAATATTCTCTTTTGCTTTACCTGATAATCTCTAGGCTTTCATATAAAAATTTCATCCTTAGGAAGTAGCACTGGTGGCTTAGCCTCTTTTTATCTACGTAATTTCTGGTCATTCTATAATATTCAGTAATGGCTTCACATATAATTTGCAGTGTCCCATTTTTCTTTGCACATGCCATCAACATGTATGAATTCTTATTGGTATGGATGTTCCTCCCTAAGGAATATTATGGCCTCTGATGACTTGGTTTATTCATCTGTTATGATCCTTTCACACACTTCTGCTCTCTAGTCCCACAGCCTTGTCCTCACAAATTGCTTTGTACCCAAAACCATCAACTTAGTCTTGCTTTTCTCTCATAACAATTTCCTGCCTTTTTAGATTTCTTACTCAATTACCCTTGATACAGTATTATAAGCCTCATATCATTTTGACACTTTTAACTTATCCTTTCTTCTACTTCCAATATTAGTTTTATCTCCAAACAGCTTAGATTTCAGATATCTTTATCTAAAACATACTTTGTCTATATGATAAACTATTCTGACTATTTTATTTTCATTGGTCTTAAAAGCAGGTGAAAAAATTGAAAGCTACAGAAACATGTCTTCCTACTTGAAGTCTATAACTGAGCTACAGATCACTGAAGAAAAAAATCAAGCCACCAACAGTTCTAATTCAAAATAAACTCATGATCACCAAATCATTCTATCAAACCACCTGACTCAACTATAAGAAGTGCATCTCATTTATACACATATATTTGGGCAGCATTGTGTCCTCATATAATAGGGGCTCCTTAATCTCTTAGTTGAAGTCAATATCCCCTTTATCCTATTCAGCTAGGAGTTTATTTATGAAAAACTAATTTTGGCTAGAGATATCCCAAACAAAAAAATTAAAGTTTGGAGCTGAGTGAAGGAAGACAATATTATTCTTGTGGGCAATCTTCTTAGCATACTTTGGTACTTTTTACCATCACCTGCCATGGATTGTGGACATTCTCTGTCCAGCCTTCTCTCAGAAAGAGTTTAGTATTTTTATTTTGAGTTAATAATATGCACAGCATACAAAGTCACTTTTTTCCTTATGTTTTATTTATCCAATTTATTAACTAATTCCTCAACTAACTATGCAGTCACTAATCATGTGTTAAAAAAATTGGAATCAATAAATACATCTGTGAATAAGACACATTTTCCTCCTTTGAGAAACTTCCACTTCTTGTTGCATCTGCTAATTTCCACACACCTGTGACTATGGAACTTAATCTTCAACTGAGTGATTATGGAAAGAACTTGGACCTTCGTCTCAAGTGCTTTTGTTACATCCCCAGCACTTCCTCAGCTTCAGTTCTTGTCCAGCATGGCAGTTGATGCAGATGAGCTGCAGGAATTTAGAGAAGCATTTGAGACAACTGGCTACTTTAGGATCTTGGAAGGAGGCAGGTAACACATATTTATTCCTACATAATGTAGAGTCAGAAGGATCAGCAGTGGAAGAAACTGATACCAGAAGTGTTATAAATACCCAACATGAAAATCAGCAGTTGCTTGCTGGCACAAGTTCTTGGAAGGCATCATCTGCATTATCCTACCAATTAAAAAGTCTTTCAGGGAGTTTCCCTAATTAAAAAATATATAGAAACCAGACTTTACCTGACACTTCTGATTGTATCCCATCTCCACAGGCTTCATTTTAATTCCTCCACTTTCTGGATTTGTAACTCTTTTCTTCACAGTGGAAAACCTGGTTCCCATTAATCACAGTATATTTACTTATTAACTCAGTCCTAGGAGTTAGAGATGATAGGTTGATAAATAAATGGATAATCTTCATAAATCTACCTAACTAGTAATTTGGGTATGACATACTCTGACAAAATAAAACTGCAAACTAGAATATAATATTTAGTTATGGTTATTTTTATCTTTAGTCTTAGGGTATATATTCAAAATTAATTTATGGTCAAAAATTACTGAGTTTTTTTCTTCCCCCTTCAGTGTGTTTATGTTGTTCATCTGAAATACAGGTAGGTTTATTTGTTTGTTTATATTCTATTTCATTAAAAAAATTTTTTCTCCAATATTTATTATTTGCTTAACTTATTTTGTATATGAAACATTAACAATTTTCTAAAAATTAAAATTATGCAAAAGGTTCTAATCAGAGAAGTCTTATTTCCATATCATTTCTTTGTCATTCCCATGATACATTCCCATGTAAAATTCCCATTTCCATTCCTCATTTTTAATCCCTCCCCATTACTTCAGAGAAATTTTTCTCATTCATTTTCCCAACTGTATAATATTCCAATGTATGTATTGACCATAATTTTTTCAACTATTTTTCCTTATTGTTGAGGAGGAAGAAATTTTCCTCTACTCTTCTAGGTTCTTCTGGCTGGACTAGGACTTAAGTTGACATGAGACAGATTAACAGGAGAAAATCAAATTTTAATAAATAGGTGTATGTGGGAGAGACCCAGAAAAACTGAGTAACTCACCAAAATGGCTGAAGCCCTCACCTTATATACCATCTTTAGCTAAAGACAGAAGAGGATGTTGGGGGTAGTGGTTTGGGACTTCAGAGGGGAAGAAGGCAATTCACATGAAGATGGAAAAGCAAATGTTTGGTAAACAAAAGCTTGCCCATGCAGAGACAATGGAACACAGACAGGAATTTTAACAAATGGACTTTGCTGAGTTCCTTCTTGTCTACGCACCTGATTCATCCTATTATCTATGGTAAAAGCTCCCTTTCTGGAAGAAGTCCTCTATCTACATTATTTAGACAGTTAAGGAGGAGGTAAAAAGAAAGACTTCTTGAGTCTTTTGGGCCTTGATTGTTTTCAGCTTGAAATAATACATATGCCAAAGAGACATTTTGGGGTGACAAGTTTTACTCCTCTACATTATCTGTGCACGTAGATAATTTTCAATATTTTGCAATTAGTGGTAATTTTTATGGGAAAAATGTGAAAACATGTTTTCATAGTATTGGACATGAATTGTTGGGGTAAATAAGTAGAAGTAGATTTGCTGGGTCAAAGGTAAATGCACATATAACTTTAGTATACATTGTCAGTGCATTCCCTGAAAGAATTTTACAATCTGAGTTCCACCAGCCAGTTATTAGAGTGCCTGTTTCTCCACAGGGTTGCCAAAAATATACTGTGTGCTCTTTAAAGGTAAACATTCTTACAGCTGATAGGTAAGAAATGGTATCTCTGTGTAGTTTTACTTTACATTTCTCTAATTATGTGTAAGGTTGAACACCTTGCCATCCTTTTGTATGTTTCAGTATATTTATATCTGTTCTTTTTTTTTTCCATTTTTCTAATAGGTTTTATTTTTTTCCCTTTTTCTTAGCTTTAATTTTTTTTCTTTTTGAAAAATTTTTTATTTTATATTGGAGTGTAGTTGATTTACAATGTTGCTCCTTTGCCCTCAGATTTTAACAGTTCTTTATAGACCATAGTTATTATACGTTTATATGTGATATCATTTGCAAGTACCCTTTCCCATTTTGTTTTTTGTCAGTTGATTTTGTTTGTAGTGGACTTTTGTTTGTTTGTTTGTTTGATTTTTACCAGAGCATTCTGATTTAGATGACATTAGAATACCAAAATGAAGGTTTATTGTAGTTGCCTAAAATTAGAACCAATAACTTTACACTAATTTTACTAAAGGTTATTTCATAAGAATATACTACCAAGAGCTTCAAGAATACATGAGATTTTATTTAAGATTCACTTTTTCACTTATTTAAAAATGTTTGTTGAGTGCCTACTATGAAGCAAGCAATATATTAAGGGTTAACCATATAGTAATAAACTACTTGTCAAATTTAAGTTAAATGGAACAGCAGACAAAACAAACACAAAAAATACAGAATCACTAAAATATGTACCATGAAGGAAATGAACATATTCTGAGATAATAATACAGAAATCTAAACTAATCAAAATTTATGAGGACTTATCTGAAGAACTTAATTTAAGCCTTGGCCAGAGGGATAAGTAGGAAGCAGCAAGTGAGTGATGAAAAAGGAATATTCTATTTTGAGTAATATATATGGATGAAAGTTTGTTATCAGGAAGGCAGGACAATTGTAAAGCTTAGAAGATGGTATTAGGGTTATTCCACAGTGAAAAAGAGGCTAAAGTAGTTAAATATTCTTTCAGAAGAATAGATTACCTAAGGTTTCACAGACCATGGTAATTTTTTGGATTTTTCTAAGGAAAATGGGAAACCACTGAAGGGTATAAAGCTCTGAAGTGACATAACTTATTATTTTTATTTTTTATTTTGTAAACATGAAGAGGGTAACTGTGGATGTGGGAAGAGTGGAAATATTTGACATAGGTTTTGGAGTTATAAATTCACGGGACATGATGGTAGATCAGTATTGGAAATAGCACCAATGAGTAACATGACAGATCTCTGCCATAAACAATGGGTACATGGAAGTATCCCTTGCTGATTTGGACAACACTTGAGAAGAACATCTAGATTTCAGTTAAACATTTAAATTTTGACATGGATAACATATAATGTAGTAATACCAGCAGGCCGATGGACAGATACTCTAAAGATGAGAAGATCTGAGCTAGAGATTTAAAAAATTAATCATTGACAAATAAATTGTATGCCAGTCCATTGAAAAGGATAGAGAGCAGAATAAATTGAAGATTTAGGGTTGGCAGAGAGGAAGAACCAGAAAGACACATGGAAGAAGAAAGGATTAAAGGTGTTCTTGGTATTTGCAGAGAGTGATTAACATGGAAGACTGTATAAACTAAGGTGGAAAAGCAGGGGATTAAAGATAGGAAGTGACTAATATTGAGAAAAGAGAGGGAATGCTGCTGGATTTTGATGAGTTGAAGAACTCTTTCAGCAGTAATGCTTGAGTAAGTGAACTATATGTTGAGCTTTTAGGTGGAGTTTGGGATGTTTGAAGTAGTAATTTTAAAGATGGTACAAGTTCTGGATTGCATCAGTAATGGTTTAAACTAAACTAAGGAAAATGTCATTGTAATGAAGAAAAATAGAATCAAAGCCTAGATGTTGGATATGTCGGATGTGGAAGCCACTTTGAAAGATAACAAGTATTGAGCCAAAAGGAGAACTGAAATCCATGTTCTGAAAATGTCAATAGGTTAGGGAGTATGACCAGGATGGGGATAGTTGATTATGACTGTGTGGAAGAAGAAGAGGATGTACAGTTACCTAAAAGAGGCATTGTGGAGCAACAAAGATATCAACAAACAGTCTCAAATATAAAGATTTCCAGGGAATTAAAAAACCTCCAACTGAAGAAGGGTTGAGAAATCAGAAAGGGGTATTTTGAACATAAGGGAATTTGCTGACTCTTGATTTTCTTTATTCTTATTGCTTAAAAGTCAATACCAAATTCTCTAAAGTAATGTGTAATTTGTTTCAGCAAAGTGGGGTGAGATGTATTCTCTGGTTCCAGTGATTATTTCAGCTAACTGAATATTTTTTGAACTAGTCCTGAAACCAGTGGACCATAATAAAGTTGTTCAGAGAGGAATGAGATCTAAGCAATAAAAAAGGAATGATACAGTGCAATGAGAGCAGACTCAGATGAGCTACAGACAGAGAGACAGAGACAGAGAGATTTGAGAAATGAGAGAACATTCTCCAAGTCAATATTTTTTGGTTTTCATTGTTCTTTATGATAAAATTCTTAATATAGCAACTTTGAATTAATCATATTTTTAATTTTATCAATAAGCCATAAAGAAATGACAATTATTTATTATAAATAAGCCAGAAAGAGATAAGTACTGTTAAAAGATAATGAGAGGCATATTAAAAATTTCAGAGTTTATTTGAGCAAAAATTAATTGTAATGGTACAGGGCCAAACCGAAAGTTGTTAAAAGTGCTCCACTAATAGAAACTCAGGGAGAGACTTTAAAAGAGAAAAGCCTGGAACAAACCAAGAAAATTATTGACTGGCTATAGCTTAAAGCCTAGTTGACTGTGATTGGTTGTTTGTTCTTTGGTTTCAATTTTGTAACTTTAAGGCATTTGCAGACATATTTTGGTTTGCTTATGTAGGCTACCATGGAATTAAGAGTCACGTCGGTCTAAAGGTCTCCTCGTTTAATTAATTTAACAGTGTGAAAATAAAAGTCATAAAGAGGGAAATAATGAAAAAAATCAGTGAATTCCATGGTATCAACTTTAAGGTATTTGTATATGTAATTGGGAGAACTTCTATCAAAGTGAATAGGTAACATCAAATTTTGGTCTTCTGATATAATAAAAAATATAGTTGGTCTTTATCCCTGGTTTCTACCGCAGAGCTCCTGAAAACCTTGGAGTTTCCTAACTCATAAGAGGATCTTTCTTTCCGTCACTCCTGAGTTAATGCCACTAAGGTGACTCAGGGGCTCTAGACAGCTTCAGGATGGGACTAGTCATCAGAAAGACCAAATGATTAGAGGGCGGGAACTTTCAGTCCCACCCATGATCTCCAGGGAAGAGAGGAGAGCTGGAGTTTGAGCTCTGTGAAAACTGTTGAACAATAAGATTGGGAGAGCTTCTGAGTTGGTAAACACAGTGATGTGCTGGCAGGAAGAGGGCGGGGAAGGAAGCTCAGGTGCCATCCACTCCCATCCCACCCCTTACCCTATGCGTCTCTTCCATTTGGCTTATCCTGAGTTGTATCCTTTCAAGTAAAGGTAAGTAAGGTGTTTTCCTGAGTTCTGTGAGCCCTTCTAGAGAAATATCAAACCTGAGGGAAAGAGGTCATGGGAATCCCTGAATTTGTAGTCAGCTGGAGAGAAGTGTGGGCAGCCTGAGCACCCATTTGCAGCTGACATGTGAAGCGTGGGGCTATCTTGTAGAACTGAGCCCCTAAGCCTGTAGACGCTGATGTTCACTTTGGGTACTTAGTGTGACAAATGAATTGAATTGTTAGGATTTGGGAATCTGACAGGTCATATATTCACTGGGAGTACAACAAACAGACTAAGTAACTCAAGGACTGTAAAACAACAGTTGGTATTGTAACACTAATTATCATGAAAATTAGAAATGCAAAAAAGGATTTGTTTTGTCAAATGAATAGACATAAATAGAAAAAATAACCTCCAGAGAGCATTGTAAAATGTCTCTAAGTTTCTAAAACTGAAACCATGATAAAAAATAAATAAATGTGTCCAAAAATAAGTCCAAAAAGCTTTATCCTTTCCAACACTCCAGAAGCTATTTTGTTGTAAGGCAAATGCATCTTGAATCACAGCCAAGTCCTGTAAGGCCAAAGGACCTTGTTGTAAATCTTATAAGGCTGCCCGGATACGAGGACCCTGAGGACATAGTTATAGCAAGATGAGAGTATATCTTCTTACATGACGGTCCAGGAGGCAAATGTTAATGTTCAAAAAGTGCAAAAAATTCTGCAAAATGGCAAACCTTTATTTGGAATGTGTCAACATTATCTCGATGGCTTTGGGGTGGGGTACTCTGGAAGAAATCAGTGAATAAAGAAGACTTGGTAGGAAAAACATAGTGGGAAATGAAGATAAATGGCTAGGGTAGGTATTTACTGATGTTTAACTTACCTTGAATTTAAGATGTAATGAATTACTTTGCAGGGATACTGGCTGTTTATTTGTGGTTTATCTATAGACGTTATTTGTTTCATATTTCTTATATGTTATTACGTGTAAAGATATTGAGGTTAAATAACAGATACAAAAGTGGGACTCAGCTTTCAAACTTCAGTCTGGTCCTCCTTCTATTATGCTATTTTAAATTATCTGTTGCACTTTCTAAACCAGCTTCAAATGTGATTCATAGATGGGATAACAAAACTATCCCCTCCCCCCCAATCAATCAGGCTGATCCCAATGTCAGTCTTCTCATGGAAAATGTCACACAGGCATTTTAAACAGGTTTGGAAATGATAGTAATTCCAAAGAGTGTTCAGCCTCATAAATTAATGTGAAGATATATTCTGCCACAGACCTTGAAGTGCTAATGCATTGATAGGTTCATAAGAAAAGACATTGGTGTCAGAATTGATATAGCGTAAGAGAAGCAAAACTTAAGGCAGAATGTAAATCTGAAAAAATTGTCAATCATTAGGTTACTTTTTTTGGGGGTTTATCAATGCCCTGCTCTCTGTTAGCAGATTCCTATGAGATTTTTAAAAGAAGAAGCTGCAGCCAAATAGTCCATTTATATCTCCTGACAAAGCAGTCATCCATTTCTTTGTCTATTTCCTTTTCCTGAGAAAATAGATTAGACAGTTTGGAAGTAAATGAGCATGTCTCCTTTTCTTCTTTCCTTTGAGCCAAAAGTCTAGAGAAAACCAGGGTCTTATTTCCTAGCATCTATTTTTCTAGCTTTAAGTCAAAGTATATAAATTATATCTCAATAAAGTTGTTTGGAAAAAAAAGTCTGGATACCAGGATTGGTCATAACCTTTAACATCCAAAAGGTTTTGACAAAAGAAACCAAAAACACCAGAGTCTCGAGCTGTCCCATCATTGGTAGTTTATGATTCACTGACTTTTCCTACAAAACATGAATACTGTGATCCTGTAACCAGTGCTCACAAGTCGGTATGGAAGTGTCAAAGGAAACAAAGAGATGTCCCCTCTCACCTCAAGTTCCTCACCACATCTCAATCATGGGCTACTTCTGTTTCCAGCCCTTCTTTTCATTTCTCTCTCTCTCTCTCTCTCTCTCTCTCTCTCTCTCTGTGTGTGTGTGTGTGTGTGTGTGTGTTTATTTAACACTTTGCAAGACTGCTCTCTAGGAGATTATGATAAGGTAATATAACAAAGGTCCTATACTTCATATGTTTACAAATCACAATAGTGACAGCCTTTATAACTAAATTGGTTAACTTTGGAGCATTTCACTTGGAGATACAGCAGAGCACTTTGGTTTAGAGCTTAGGTTCCAGAGACCAACTGCTGTCATTTAAACCCTGGCTGACAATGACTAGCTTTGTGTCCTTAGACAAATTACTTAAAACTCCCTGAATCAAGTTTCCTATCTGTAAAACTGGTGCAAATACTATCTATCCATAGGTCTGTTTTGAGAATAAAATAAAACAGCACAAGTCCTTTATGGAGATGCCCAATGTATCTTAACTATTGTTATGAACCCAATTATCAGCTTTATATTTGTTAATTTGTGTATAGGTTATGTAGGCAAATGCTGCAATAATTTATATTGTAATGGGAATTTTGGTTTTTTCTCACAAATCTGTGTACCAAGTTATCCTTTAGAATGTTATTTTAACTAAAAGAGTTTGTGGCAAAATAGTATATCATTTGGTAATCAGTGTGAAAAGAAATGCTTATTTATGGTAAAATATAGCTTAAGAGACTCTTCTTAATTTTGTAGCCTTTCTCACAAAGTTATACATATAGAGAGTGACCATTTCTTGATTCCTGTCAAGAGCCATGTCTGATGTCTGGAACAGCATGCTTCATCTAGATTTATCCTAAACCTCACAACAAACTAGAAAGTCAGAAATGATTATTCCACTTTACATATGAGGACACAGAGTCTCAGAAATGTTAATGGACTTTCCAAAGGCAATATAATTAATTATTTTCCAGCTTAGAATTTGAACCAGGGTTCTGATTCCAAAGCCAGTCCTTTCTTCAGCTGTTAAAATTTTCACAGAGAAATATTTTTAAGTTTCTAAATATATTTATTTGACTGAAAATGTATGGAAAGAAGGAATAAAGTCTTGAACTCTTTAAAAGTTTAGATGGTATCATTTTCTAGGTGAAAGAAATGACAGTAGCCTTAGGCAGGCATGCTTCTAGCACCTATCTCTCCTTAAAAAGCAATGCAATCCAACTTGAGAGGAGAGGGCAGGAAAGATAAGACGAAAAGTCTTAGGAACTGACAACTGAAGAGATAACTTGGTCTGAAGAGTCTGTGAAAATCTGAAGAATATACAGATATACTGAGTGGTGAAAATATGTAAACTGGGTGTGAGAAGAAGTTTGCAATAACAAGTGATTAGAGGTAATTTAAAACACAAGACAAAGCCAGAAGCACTGGAAATGACTTAGGCTATGTGTAGATAAGAGAAGGAAAATGATCTATAGTTCAAAGAGGATTTAATAACAGTGTACGTTATAAATATGGTGGACAATTTGCAGTTGGAAATTTTACATAACTTGCTAAGTGAGGTATGTACAAGAGAAAATAACTACATATGATCTCCTAAATAGACATTTGTGTTTTATTACATAGACATAAAGAATCAATCAATTGGCGGCTTCCCTGGTGGCGCAGTGGTTGGGAGTCCGCCTGCCGGTGCAGGGGACGCAGGTTCGTGCCCCGGTCCGGGAGGATCCCGCGTGTCGCGGAGCAGCTGGGCCCGTGGGCCATGGCCGCTGGGCTTGCGCGTCTGGAGCCTGTGCTCCGCAGTGGGAGAGGCCACAGCAGTGAGAGGCCCGCGAACCGCAAAAAAAAAAAAAAAAAAAGAATCAATCAATTAAGCAGTGATTTGCAATTAGGTGTGCATCGGAATCACATGGAGAATTTATCAAACCAGACCCTTGGGCCTCATCCCCAGATTTTTCGGATTTGTTATGTTTTGGGATAGGGCCTGAGAATTAGTACTTTAAACGTTGTCTCCAAGTGCTGCTGATACTGCTGGTCTCAGGAGGACGCTTCAAGAACCTCTGAAGTAAGTTTTGTTATTTTGTAAATTTACTTTTAAAAATCTATGATTTGTCTAAGCTCTAAACATCACTATCATAGAATCAGTTTTAGAAGTTAGACCCACTTGCTGAGAAATAAAGGAGATTCTTAGATACAAACTTAAAAGCCTTTGACCTTTGGTTATGGAATATCTAGGTTCTATGTATCCACATTGTAATCGAGAACCTCATAACTATCTTGTCAATCATTCAAGTTCATATTATCAAGATGAACTTAATGCACACCAGTTTCTTTTATAAGTGTGTTCTAGGAAATTGGAACATATTTTTTGAGATAGGTTAAAGAAAAGAATTCTCATATACTTATGTAGTCTTTAACATGTTTTTCTTTTAGCTATACTCATAGTAGGGAGCACTCACAATATATAAATACTCACACACTTATGTGTGCATACGTTTAGTGTGAGTGCACACATGATTTCACATCACATAGTACCATGGAATGTTCTTGCCTCATTGAGTTGGCCATGGAGTCCTAAGGACGAATTTATGCATTGCATGACTGAAAGTGTGAGTAGAAATAGGACTCATGCCTAAGTCTTTTCTTTTGATGAAATAAACTTTTAAGTAGAAAATGCCATTTAGATTTTGAAAAAAGAATTTAAAAAGCTATATATGAACCTCATCATTAATCATAATGTGGAGTTTGCAGTTTGGGGTTTTATTTTCTGTAAAGAACAAAGAAGGAAATTATTGCCTGACTCAGATATAAATATTTTGAATGGTGGTGTAGCTGTTTTATTTTTTCCCCCTTTTGATGGAAAAAGTATTCAGTTGTAGAGAGTATAATCAAAAATGAAGGATTTACCATTAATGTATTGCAGAAAAATACTGTTTTAGTCATTGAATTATTTCAGAATGAGAGATGCTGGTGTTTGAGGAAATAAAGAATAGACTGTTCTATATACCTAGAAGAATAACAACAAAAATTTCACTATCTCCAATCATTTTTTTCTCTTTAATAATTTATTGATGTGTACTTCAGAAATAATTTATGGAAAGACTCATTATTGCAAATGAGATTTAAAAATACTCAAATTCAAAATTTGTTAAATGTTTAATTTGTTTAAAAATTTATTGAAGTATTTTAAAGCTGTATTTTAAATATGTTTTTGAGCCAAACAACATTAAACAGTCCCTCTAAGTACAATGTGGTATGGTATTGACTAGTCTAGGAGAGAGGAGTCCTGTATTGTGTCCAAAGTCTGAATCACTTAGACTTTGTAAATCATATTTCTATTTATTTGCTTATTTTGTCATATTTTAATTAAAGTTCTGTAAGCATTAAACTTTTTAATAGTACTTGCAGAGCTGATGAAAAAACATACCAATTATGCAATTATCAATTTTTTATTATTTAGGAGTACATTAATTGCATATCTGCCTAAACTAGGAAGTGACCTTGCTTTGTGACTACTCATATGTTTTGTCTAGTAGGTATTTTCATAATCTATGAGATTTCCTTGTGTGAAATGTTCTATTAGTCCAAATGATCAACTTTGTGCACATTATTTGTATACTCTGGGCAAATAGACCCTATGGATTAAATAAATTTCATCATATCATGCACATTAAATAAGATGAATTGTGATATAAAAATATAAATTATATCAAATAAATATAAACACTAAAATTAAATGTTCTGGAAAAAAAATAATGACCAAATCTTTGTGACTAGGTTAGAAAAGATTTCTTAGGACAGAAGTAGCAAAGGCATTAAAAATATTAATAATTCAACTTCATCAAAATTAAAATTTTCTGCTTTTCAAAATAAATCATTATTATAAGGTAAGGGCAACCCATAGCCTGGGAGAAAGTATTTACAGTACATGTACCTGAAAAAAAAAGAGACTAGTACTTATTTTTCTGTAATGTATATAATGTACAATTACAAATGAATAATAAATAACAAACATCCCTAATAAAAATAAAATCAAAGAGTTTTGAACACACACTTCCAAAAAGAAAACATACAAGAGTTCATTCAATAACCACAGAAAAGATATTCAACATCCTTAGCCATAAGGAAAGTGCAAACTAAAACCACGGTTAGTGCAACTAAAGACATACTCAAAGGGCTTCAGATAAAACATGGTATTATAAAGTTTTGACATGAAGGAGGACAAACGAACTCTTATTTATGCTTCTGGTGGGATCGCAACTCCTTTTGCGGTGGGCATAAAAACTTTGGCAAACAGTTTGACAGTTTTTGGTTAAGTTAAACATACACTTCCTCTATGACTCAGCAATTCCACTCATAGGTATTTACCCAAGAGAAATAAAAACAATGCCACACAAAGACTTGTAAACAAATGTACATAGCAAAGTTTATTCTTAATAGACAAAAATGAAAACAAACTATATGTCCATCAAGAGGTGAATGGATAAATGAGGTGTGATATATTCATTAAATAATATATTATTCAGTGATAGAAAGGAACACACTACAAATAAACCCAGCAACCGGAGTAAAACTTAACATTATGTTGAGGGAAAGAAGTGACATTAAAAGACTAAATATAATTCAATGGTATTAAATTCTAAAAAGGTAAAAACTAAATAAAAAATATGGAAAGCAGATAAGTATAAGTGATGTTGACTGTAGTGAGGGACAGCAATTTTTATGAAGTGGTAAATGTTTTATTTCTTGATTATAGTAGTAGTTACACAGATACATCATTTTTGAAACTCACTGAAATCTGCAATAAATGCAGGTATCTTTTTTTGCTTAAAAATTTTTTAAAAAAAAAAATATAATTTATCACGTGTACAGAATAACAGAAAAAACATATGACCATCTCAGTAGATTTAAAAAATAATTAGATAAAATTCACCATCCATTCATAATAAAAATTGAAAGGAATCTAGAAATATAAGGAAATTTCCTCAGACTGGTAATGAGCATCCACAGAAAACCAAACAAGTAAACAACAAAAGACCTACATCTAGTTTGCAGGTAGAAAAAAGCCTTTTGCAGTCTTGTGTGCTGTCAATTAATATGTGCACCATTTGTAAAGAAGTAACATAAGGATATGCTTTACTAAAAATAACAGAACAAACAAAACAGTAAGTATTAACATGTAATCCAGAAAACAGGTGCATATAAACATAAATAGCAAGCACCAGAATTCTGAGAATTTCTAGGACTATTATGTAGAAGTGGTGAGCAGAAATCACTAGAAGAAAAAATTCAACAAAACCTTCAACAAACTGGAATCAAAATAGTGATTTTCATAGTGATTATGTAGAGTGTGGGAAGCAATTAGTAATAAATGCATAGAAAAATAAGCAAACCGGAAGTGACCATTGTTAATTGGAATAAAATCAGGCTTATACTAGAAAAATTCACCATTGGACAACATTAATAATGACATAAATATGTAGAGTTGGAATAATGACTGTTATCAAAAATTTGTGCTGTGCCCATAATATGAGCAAGTGGGAAGTAAAATTGGGGCTGGAGATTTAAGAATGCTAAATACTCACCCTTAATAAAAAGAAAAAAATAAGATAGCTAAATGTGACTAATAATAAATTGTATAATTGTAATATTTAGAAACACACAAAGAAAAATCAGAAGAAACACAAACTTAAATCAGAATAATGCCCTTGGAAGTATTACTGGCAGTTTGAAAAGACCAACACAGGGACTTCCATTTTTTGATTGGAATTCTTAGAGAATAGTCCATCTCTCAATTCACTAAAATAAAAATAAAATTGTAAAGACAGTAATTATGAAGAAAACTGACTAGAATTTTAGAAAAATGTACTTGAATTCATATCACAAAAAAATTAAGTCCAGAAAGATAAATAAACTAAAAGCAAAGAAAAATTGTATTATGTATAATATATAGTATATATTATATTATGTACCATAGCATACTACTTATTAAAGTAAAATACAGTTATATATTACAGTTTATTAAATACATAATACACATGTATAAGGGGGAGAAAAATATGCCACTCCAAAATATGCCACTTGGGCATATTATTGGATTAAACTTACTTAAGTGCCAGTGCAAGAAGGACACTCTTACCCTACTTTGCCCGCTCTTGAAAGGGGGAAATAAATCTTCCATGTGGAGGTATTCTCGCTCAGCCAGGAGGATAGGAGACATTCTTACCACCAGAGATAGAGAATTCAAGGTCAAGAAGGCTGTATAAACAAAGTTTGTCACTTCATTAATTTGGTACTCCAAGCACAAACCCCTTTATTTTGTCAAATCTTCACAAATTATTGTTTCTTTGTCTAAAAGACAAAAAAATTGCCTGCTTTGGTCATTTCTTCAAGTCTCATGTCTTTGGGACTCACATATGTATGAAATTTAATTTGTTTTCTTTCCTGTTAATCCGTCTCATGTCAATTTACTTATTAAACAAGCCAAAAAATGCTGAGAGGAAGAAGTGAAAAGTTTTTCTGTCCTATACATACATACCACAAAGTTTGGCATTGAAAAAGCTTTTTGAACACGTCGTGTCATGAAGTGGAGAAACCCTATAAGAGGCAAGAAACTGGACCCCAGCAGGAGATAACAAACTTACAAACAAGGAGAGAACTGACCAAGAGGTAGATTTAGGCCTTCTCATCAACATGAAGTTGTTCTCTCAGGTTTCCATTGCTTAGAATCGACTTCAGGTGAGAGGGCCCCCAGAAAAACTCAAGAGAAAATATCAAATATAAATGTGACTGATTGAATGACAAACTGTAATTGAGAAAGAGTCAGTATCTAGATTAAATAGTTTGATATTTGGATGATTGGCTTGTCTTGGAAATTTTAACCAATAAAAAATTATAATAAATATAATAAAATTTTAAATGTTTACATTTATGACTATAAAATAAGACACAGCAGCTATGGAACCATATCAGAAAAAAAGAAACAGTTTTTCCTCTATTTATTTAGTTATTTGGCCAACATTTTGGTATCCATTTTTTTTCTCTCATAATTTTCTCCTAGATAGCACACTTGCACATAATAAATATTGTCATTTTCTTTTCTTTCATTTCCTTTTCACGGCTGATTGCATAGACTACAACTTCTGTTCTATGCTTGAATAATAGCAATGTAGAGGACATGTATGTATCTATTTGTTCAACCTTAATTACATGGTCTTGATAGCTAAGATAACTGTCATCTACTTATATTGGCCAATATTTGGCATTTAACCCTTCATATGAATTACATGTTTCATGGGAAATCTTATTGTGATTTTTTTCTCTAAATTTCATGGTAAATTTCCCTTTTTGTATGTAACACTTAGTTTTTTGGTTTCTTTTTCCCCCAGGAGCATTATAATATATAGTACTACAATGAAAGGGATTTTATTTTTTCTACTAAACTTTCTGAGTATTACTGGTGTCACTTTACTTTCAATTTGTTTAAAAAATTTAAAATATTTGTGTAACACATATATAGTATTATGTAATATAATAAATACCCCAAGTTTTCATTTTATGGTTGATTCCTTTGTCTTTAAGCTTGAAAATGTTTCCCCAACCAGAGATTTGAAAGGAGAAAGAGAAGAATGAGGACGTTGATGAACATGACAAGAGGAGGTGCAAGACAAAGAAAAGATACAAGAAAAAGGAATGATCCAAAAGAAACTTGGCCTCCTACTTGGCTACGCCTCTATTACATGCAGAGTGGTGACACCTGTGTGCTGTACTATTAGCAGCTCCTGCTAGATGCCTTACATATCAGTGGTCAGTTGGATCAATTTCCTTTATAGCAGTCTCCTGCACCAGGCTTACAGACACCTCTCCAATGTTCTATGCAAGGACATATGACAAAAGTTTGCAATAGATAAATGGGGTAAAAATTGCTTTCTTAATATAAGCACCCTTTTTGCTCCTTATTGTTCACACTTTCTTCCTGCTTAGGATGCAAACCTGGTGGCTGGAGCTCAGGCAACCTGAGCACTGGGAAGCTGAGAGGAAAACCAAGAAAATTGCAGAAATCTCAGTTCTGACCCTCATGAGCCATTGAAATTATTTTAGTCTCCTAATTGTTTAAAGAAAAATAAGCCCACAATTCTTTAAGCCGATGATGAGCAAGTTTTTTGTTTCTCACAGCTGAATGCAATCACCAACTTCTACAGCCCTCCATGAAGTTTCAACCTGCCTGCTGGAAAAGCATTACTAGTGCAATGATTCTCCCAGTCAGGGAGTAAACAGTCCAGGTGCCAAGAACAATTTACTTATCCTGTGATGTGCTGTCCCCCACCGATGTTTGGAAATTTGGTCATTACCATCTTCCCATGGATAACCCTAGGGCATTATGTGAAAAATTACTCCCGTAATATGTCCCTTCAGTTCCATCCACTCCAGGATGCTGCTATGCTGTTAACATGGTTAACTCCAAAATAAGGCATGTACTTTAAACATCAAGAAATTTGAAAGGAATGCTTTGTACTATGAGGATTACATAGCATGAGGTGTCAATGTATACCTCTATTGTAGAAAATCAAACATGCAGTTGTCATATTAGAGTCTGTGGCTCTGGAAAGAATTAATCTTTGAAGTTCCTGATTTGGAGGCTTATGGGCAAGACATTCTTAAATGATCTAGGACAAGGGTTAGGAAACTTCAGCCTACAGGCCAAATCTAGTCCTACAACTGTTTTTGCAAATAAAGTTTTATTGAAAGACAGTCACACTAATTTGTTTACATATTGTCTGTGGCTGCATTTGGACCAAAATGACAGACTTAAGTAGTGGCAACAGAGACCATGTGGTCCATAAAGCTGAAAGTATTTACGATCTCCCCTTTACAGAAAAATGCTACCAAATTTTAGCTTTTATAATGGAAATGCTATAAAACAACACATACAAAGTGAGAAAAATACAGCTAAAACTACATCAAAGATTATTTAAATTGGGTAAGGCAGTAAAGTATTTGAGAAGCTTTTGGCTAGACCTAAACAATATAAAGTAAAACATAGTCTTAAATTTTAAAAACTCATCTTCAAAATAATTTAATATATTTAATAGAAGAAGGTTAAATAACCTATGTCGATACCTTTAAGATGGGTTTACTCATATATATACATATTTCTTATTGGTTCTGATGTACATATATATATATATACATATAGCTATATATGTATATATATATATACACACACACACACACATTATCATGATGATAGATAAGGCAATATTCCATTTCATACATACACCACATCTTCTTTAGCCATTTATCTGTTGATGGACATTTAGGTTGCTTCCATGTCTTGACTATTGTAAATAGTGCTGCTATCAACATTGGGGTACACGTATCTTTTCAAATGAGAGTTTTCATCTTTTCTGGATATATGCCCAGGAGTGGGATTGCTGGATCATATTGTAACTATTTTTAGTTTTTTAAGGAAACTCCATACTGTTTTTCATAGTGCTTCACCAATTTACATTTACATTTTCACCAACAGTGTAGGAGAGTTCTTTTTTCTCTACACCCTTCCAGCATTTATTATTGTAGACTTTTGGATGATGGCCATTCTGACTGATGTGAGGTGATACCTCATTATAGTTTTGGTTTGCATTTCTCCAATAATTAGCTATGTTGATCATCTTTTCATGTGCCTGCTGGCCATCTGTATGTCTTCTTTGGAGAAATGTCTATTTAGGTCTTCTGCCCATTTTTTGATTGGGTTGTTTGCTTTTTTGATATTGAGCTATATGAGGTGTTTGTATATTTTGGAATTAAGCCCTTGTCAGTCACATCATTTGCAAATATTTTCTCCCAGTCCATGGATTGTCTTTTCATTTTGCTGATGGTTTCCTTTGCTGTGCAAAAATTTTTAAGTTTGATTAGGTCCCATTTGTTTATTTTTGCTTTTCTTTCTTTGCTTGGGAGACTGATCTAAGAAAAGATTGTTACAATTTACGCCCAAGAATGTTTTGCCTGTGTTCTCTCCTAGGGGTTTTATGGTGTCATGTGTTATATTTAGGTCTTTAAACCATTTTGAGTTTATTGTTGTATATGGTATGTGGGAGGATTCTAATTTCATTGATTTACATGCCCCTGTCCAGCTTTCCCAGCACTGCTTGCTGATGAGACTGTCTTCTCTCTATTGTGTATTCTTGCCTGCCTCCTTTGTTGAAGATTAATTGACTGTAGGTGTGTGGGTTTATTCTGGGGCTCTCTATTCTTTTCCATTGATCCATATGTCTGATTTTGTGCCAATACCATGCTATTTGGATTACTGTAGTTTTGTAGTATTGTCTGAAGTCTGGGAGGGCTATGTATTGAACTTTGTTCTTTTCCCTCAGGATTGCTTTGGTAATTCTGGGTCTTTTGTGGTTCCATACACATTTTAAAATGATTTGTTCTAGTTCTGTGAAAAATGTCATGAGTAATTTGATAGGGTTCACATTAAATTTGTAGATTGCTTTGAGTGGTGTGGCCATTTTAACAATATTAATTCTTCCAATGCAAGAGCATGGGATATCTTTCCATTTCCTTGAATCATCTTTGATTTCCTTTATCAGTGTTTTATAGTTCTCAGTGTATAAGTCTTTCACCTCTGGTCAGTTTTATTCCTAGGTTGTTTTTTTTTTAATGATATTTTAAATGTTTTTTTTACATTTTCTTTCTGGTATTTTATTGTCAGTGTAAAGAAATGCAACAGATTTCTGTATAGTAATATTGTATCCTGCTACTTTGCTGAATTCGTTTATCAGTGCTAATAGTTTCTGTGTGGAGTCTTCAGGGTTTTCTATATAGAGTGTCATGTCATCTGCATATGATGACAATTTTACCTCTTCCCTTCCAATTTGGATAACTTTTATTTCTTTTTCTTGTCTGATTACTGTGGCTAGGACTTCCAATACTGTGTTGAATAGAAGTGGTGAGAGTAAGCATCCTTGTCTTGTTCCAGAATTTAGCAGGAAGTCTTTCATCTTTTCACAGTTGAGTATTATGTTGGCTGTGGTTTTGTCATAAATGACTTTTATTATGTTGAGCTATGTTTCTTCTATACCCACTTTGGTGAGAGTTTTTATCATGAATGGATGTTGAATTTTATCATTTTTTTTTTTTTGCATCTATTGAGATGATCATGTGGTTTTTGCCATTTCTTCTGTTAATGTGGTATATCACATTGATTCATTTGCATATATTGAACCATCCTTGCAACCCTGGAATGAATCCAACCTGATCGTAGTGTATGACCCTTTTTATATATTGTTGGATTCGGTTTGCAAAAAATTTGTTGAGGTTTTTTGCATCTATATTCATCAAAGATATTGGCCTGTAATTTTCTTTTATTTGTAGTGTCTCTGTCTGGTTGTATTATCAGGGTGATGATGGCTTCATAGAATGACTTTGGGAGTGTTCCTTCTTCAGTCTTTTGGAAGAGTTTGAGAAGGTTAGGTATAAGTTCTTGTTTGTATGTTTGGTAGAATTCCACAGTAAAGCCATCTGGTCCTAGACGTTTGTTGCAGGTTATGCCGTTTCAGGAATTTGAATATATCTTGCCACTCGATTCAGACCTGCAAAGTTTCTGTACAGAAATCAGCTCATAACCGTATAGGGGTTTCCTTGTAACTGCTGCTTTCAGATTCTTCTTTTTAACTTTTGCCATTTTAATTATGATATGTCTTGGTGTGGGTCTGTTTGGGTTCATCTTATTTGGTAACTTCTGTGCTTCCTGTACCTGGATATGTTTCTTTCTTTAAGTTAGGGAAGTTTTCAGCCATAATTTCTTAAGTACATTTTTGATTCCCCTTTGTCTTTCTTCTTCTTCTGGAACCCCTAATATGTATAGATTGACATACTTAATATTATCTCATAGACCTCATATGTTGCTTTCAATTTTTTTCATTTATCTTTCTGTCTGCTGTTCTGATTGGGTGATTTTCATGATTCTGTCTTTTAGATCACTTATTCATAACGCATTATTCAGTCTGCTATTCATTACTTTTAGCTCATATTTTATCTCAGCAATTGAGTTGTCTAATTATGATTGGTTTCTCTTTATAGTTTCTAGTTCCTTGGTACAGTGATCTACATTTCTATTGATAATCTTTAATTCCTCTAGCATTTTTATTACCTCCTTTTTGAACTGGAGATCTAGTAGACTGGAGAGGTCTGTTCCATTGTTTGCTCTTTTAGGGGATTTCTCTCTCACTCTTTTTTTTTTTTTCTTTTAATTTGGGAGTAGTTCCTTTGCTTTTTCATTTTACTTAAATTTCTCTGCCTCTATGAATTTAGGAGAAACAGTTATCTCCTGTGGTCTTAAAGGGGTATTTTTATGTGGGAATGTCCCTGTGTATACTGTGTGAGTCCATATTTTTGGTGCCAGGGCCGTTTTTGGTGTGGATTCCTACCACGTCTTCCCTCAGAGTTGCTGGCCATTATCCCTTTGATATTGGGTGTGATTGGTGTTGTGGTGACCAGCACCTGCACTAGAGGTTGGGCAGGGCCTCCTCTTTGATCTATGGCTATCATAGACCTGTTGGGGGCAGGGTCTGCTCCCCAGCTGTTGGAGTAGAACCCCTGAGGGTCAGGTTCTAGGAGGTTCTGTTGCCCTTGTGCTCTGTCCACAAGGAAGTGAGCACTGAAGCAAGTGAGGCCCATGTAGTCACATTGAACCTATGCACCACTCTTGCATGCATCCTCAGTTCTGTCCAGAAGCAGCCTAAAGTCACATCCCTTTCTCCATTGTGTTGGTCCCAGACCTAGTGCTAGGCTGGTGCTGGGAGCTGGGGTGTTGTGGCTGCATGACTCAAGGGGCTTGGGCTGCCAGCTAGAACTTGGGCTGCCTCTATGATAGGACTCTCCCAGGGCCTGTGCACCCCAGATCCAGCTTCAAGCTGTGGTGTGAGGTAGGCGGGACTGGAGCACTCCTGCCGGGAAAGGGACTGCTGCTTACTCCTCCTCAGGGGCTATCCACTAGGGACCATGATTCTGTGACACTGGTCACCACCCATGGTGCCCACCAACAAAGTCTCCTGCTGCTGGACCTGCTCCTGGATCTGCCCCCGCTATGGGAGCACTGATAATGTACTCTGGTATCAGCCCCACCCCTGCTGTGTGGGCCCTCACAAAGCCCACACCACCAGAGTCATGCCCCACAGTGAGCATACACGATGACAGTGGGGCTCTTATGGTGGATTTGCTCCCTGCCTTGCATGCACTGATAATGGGGCTTCTAGGGCAGACCTGTGGCCCTCCCTGTGCACACTAACAGTGGAGGCCCAGACCATGCTCCAGACTCTCTGGGCTCTCTCCATGCCACTGGACCAAGTCCTCTACCAGGGTCTGTCCTCTTAAGCCTGAGTTCCAGCACTTAGCTGCTGAACATGCTAGAAGCCCCACCCAGCATGTGTTTCAGTCTGGAAAGTGCAGTGACATGGCAGCAGTCAGTGCCAGTCTCTCTCTGCCCTGATTGCTAGCAAGCCAGCATGTGCACACTCCTGGCGAGTAGAGACCAGGCCCTTCTAGCTCTCTTTCTGTCCTGATGGACCTCCCAGCCAGCACAGGGGGTTCCCAGGGCAAGGGAACCTTTCCTCTTTCACAGCTCTGTCCCGGGGACACCAGTCCCATCCCAATTCCTTTTTTGTCTTTTTCATCCTACCCAGTTACATGGGGATCTTTCTTGCAGCTTTGATTATATGAGATCTTCTGCCAGTTTTCAGTTAGTTTTCTGTGAGAATTGTTCCACATGTAGATGTATTTTTGATGTGTTTGTGGGGGAAGGTGAGCTTCGTGTCCTTCTACTCTGCCATCTTGGTCTCCCTTGACAAGAGTCTTTGAATTGGTTTGCTCCTGGTTCAAAATAGCATGAAATAACAGAACAGAGTGGAAGGAGTATTTTTGCTTTTCAGGGCCCTGATAATGCTGCTTTTAAGCCTTTTCAGTAAAGCAGAGTTATAAAAGTAATTAAGGACAAATAGAAACCATGTGGAAAGTTGTTATAAAATGAAAAGAGAAACAGCAAATAAACCAAGACTGTTGAGTAAAAGAGAATAATAGAAATTTAAAGTTCCCTAGTTTGCAGTCAAACTACAAACAATCCCAGTTAGTTTTGTTCTTGCTGGTTAAACCAAGTAGGAATATGTTCACACCAAACAAATGAATAACCTAATAATAGATTTTGGCATTTAAAGGGCAATCACATCAAGTTTGTGGAGCGCACAAATTTGGACAATCAAACTTCCTCTGGAGTCCAGAGTCCTTGGCTAGCTCAACAGCAGGGGAACTGAAGCCGTGGCTAATCTGTACAATGAATAATCTGCCTCTAAGTTTTTACGTTTTCTCTATCCTCAGACATAGAGAACATCTTGGACAAATCAATTTTTATATCTTATCACCAGAGTAAGTTTTTTTTTTTTTAAATATAGAAAGTTGTAGCAGATAAATCTTTCTCATAGGGATTGACAATTGAAATTGTATTGAGCTCTTCTTCAGGAATCATTGCCAAATCAAAAAGCAATATCTATAATGTTTTTCTGGATTTATCATTTGAACTTTGTAATTAACTATATCCAGTTGGCATATAAATCAAAGAAAACAACTCTACTCAGGGACTCTTCTTTGAGAGGAAAACTACTTCCTCCACGGGTGAGGGTCATTAAGAATGTAATGGCCTCTTAAGCTGGAAATCTAGAGAGGTAAATCAAAATGTCCTAATGTACTGGTTAATGAGGGCTTTGTATTACCAATTACAAGCAAAGCCCATCACATTAAAATGAATAGTCTTGGTTTCAATGCTAGTATGGGTATAACCGTCCCTTCATAGCTGCATATATAGCACCATTTTCTTTATAAAAAACAGTATTTTGGGGCTTCCCTGGTGGCGCAGTGGTTGAGAGTCTGCCTGCCAATGCAGGGGACACGCGTTCGTGCCCCAGTCCAGGAAGATCCCACATGCCGCAGAGCGGCTGGCCCCATGAGCCATGGCCGCTGAGCCTGCGCATCCGGAGCCTGTGCTCCGCAGCGGGAGAAGCCACAACAGTGAGAGGCCTGCGTACCGCAAAAAAACAAACAAACAAACAAACAACAAAAAAAACAGTATTTTGTAAACTAAATAAATGAATGAGTGATAAATCAATGGTTTCAATATAACATATAACTATCATTGGATGTGATAAATCTTATATTCTGTAATTTGTATTATACATCATATTTTCACATATAGTATAGTTAGAAAATTTTGTTTAAAATTTAATATTACCTCCCAGAAATGCATAACCCTGGTCTAATCACCAGAAAAACAGACAAATCCCAATTGAGGGGCATTCTACAAAATGTCTGACCAACCCTCCTCAAAACTGTGTCAAAAGTCATCAAAAGGAAAGTAGGAGAAAATGTCACCATCCACAGGAGCTTAAAAAAACATGACAACTAAATGTAACGTAGTGTCCTCCATGATATCCTGCCACAGGAAAAACAAAACAAAACAAATCATTA
The DNA here is from genome assembly GCF_005190385.1 of Monodon monoceros. Taxonomy (NCBI): domain Eukaryota; kingdom Metazoa; phylum Chordata; class Mammalia; order Artiodactyla; family Monodontidae; genus Monodon; species Monodon monoceros. The sequence goes on along the minus strand of NW_021703768.1, from coordinate 21,463,703 downwards.
TGGGGAAAAAAAGAAAGCCAAATAAACTCTGATGTTAAGGGTGATGTACCAATGTTGATTCTTTCATCGTGACAAATATACCACAGTTAACATACCAAATATACCAATATAACATAAGATGTTAATAATAGGAGAACATGAGCAAGGGGTGTATGGAAATGCTTGTCTTGAAACATTTCTGTAAATCTAAAACTATTCTAAAATAAAGGTGTCATTAAAAATGAATTTTAATCTTGAAGCTCATGGCTGAAATACAGATTTTTCCCAAACCACTAAAAAGTATAAAATGTGTAATAAAATGAATGACTTTTAATGAAATAATTTAGAATTAATTCCTTCTTGATCTTAAGCTATACTATAATAAGCACAGCACAAATTCACTAAATCAGCCAGCACTAATTTGGGATTTATATTTATTAAGCAGTAAAATTTAATATATATATATATATATATATATATGGATTTTTACTGACAAGACAAAACATCAATTTAGAAAGCTCTAAATCTTAAGCAAAATAAAATATAAAAGTGAATTAAAAAAATTAATGACAATAATCACTTTTGTGCATGAACATTCAACCTGTGTTGTAGTAAAATAACAGTTATTTAAACTCTGACAGAAAGTCAGATTAAGTAAATAATTGAGTTATTTCTACAAGAAAAATGGTTATGTTATTTTAAGTATGTACAGTAACTTAAACTAATCTAACAAGTTGGTTCATAAATTGATTCCTCACAGAGGCTCTTAAGATTGACACTTTAATGAAAAGAGAACAACAAATTTGTAATCCCCAAATCAATTACTCATAAGTTACCAGTTTCTCTTCAATATTTAAGGTACTTCATTTGTAAAGAATACTTTTCTCTATATAATCTATCATTTTATGGCAAGATGAACTAGTTAACAAATTTTAAGTCAAGATAATAAAATAATCTAATTCTCTTAGATTTTAAACAATGATCATTTTTAATATTGCCTTAGAACATAAATGTCTTTATATTTTCTACAGAAATAATAGCACTTTGTGTATCTTAATATTTTCTACATTAATTATAACACTTGATGGGATGACCAGAAATAAGATTATGTTAAAAGCATGAAACTAGTGTTAATAAGTCAGAAGCAAAAATACTTAAAGAATATTAATTTATTTTTCTCATCTAAACACGTCCCCCCCCATCATATGCACAGTCAGCACTTGTTAAGTCAAGTAGATTTGCTTTGCTTCCACATACTTTGAAAGCATGTTAGATGAGTGTGTAAGTGAATAATTAAAACTTGAAATGACACTAAAAACTCCCAAAATATATTACTAATGGCTGAACAGGATTAATCTAATACTCTTATAATGCTTTACACTTAAAAACTTAATAACCTCATAAGTATTCATGACAAAAATGACGAGAGAGAGACCAAATATTTTAACAATGACAGATGTTTTATCTTCAGAGGATGTGGTATCAATGAGCAGTTTGGGTTATTAGATAGAATATAAGAACATTTTAAAATAAAATATTGCTTGTGGGTTAGTAATGTCATTTATATTAATGTTTTTACATTATTATCAAATATGTCCCTAAAAATACAATATGCCAGGAAGACCCTCAAGTGCAAAATCCCATGGAGTCAAGCACAACATTATAATTACAATAGTGCCTGACTTTCCTGACACAGAGCATGAGGGGAAAGCAATAGAAGTTTATTTAATTCATAAACATTAAAATTGTTTGTAATGAATTATTTGAACTTTGTTGGGTTTTCCCCTACTATATTGGTTATATATTGCTGTGTAACAAATTAACAAATTACCTCACAATTTAGTAGCTTAAAATAACAAACATATCTTATCTCATACATTTTCTGAGAGTCAGGGACTAGAGCAGCTTAGCTGCGTGATCTGGCTCAGGATCTCTCCCAAGGCTGAAGTTAAGCTGCTGATGGAGCGATGCTCATCTAAAGGTTCAACAATAGCTGGAGAATTCAATTCTAAGCTCACTCACTTGACTGTTGGCAGGAGGCTTTCATTCCTTGCCATGCTGGTCTCTCCCTCAGGCTGTTCCCAATCAGGTTTCCCCAGAATGACTAATCCAAGTGAAAGAGGGAGCAGGTGAGCAAGAAAGAGCCAAGATGGAATCCAGTCTTTTATAACCTAATCTCAAAATTGGCAGAGCATCAGTTTTTCCCATATTCTATTGGTCACACAGACCAACCCTGGTACAAATTGGGAGAAAACTACAAGGTTATAAATACCAGGAGGTGAATATCAGTAGAGGTCATCTTGAAGGATGGATACTACAGCAACTCATTCTCCTTAAAGTATGAACAGTCCTTTTGGAATGTGTACAGTTACCACCGTATATTGCTGAGAGCTCTTCTAACCTCAGGATATAAAAAGATAGGCAACACCCACTAAAACCACTACATTATTCCAGAACTGGATAGTAAGACAACACCAAGACACTAACAATTATTTCTCCTATCCACATTCTAAAGTCATTGATAGTACATTTAATCTATTCAATGAAATTTTATGTAAAATATCCTCCATTTAAAGGTATCCTAGTAGTACATATGAGGTAAACAGAGACATATGGTAAACATTTTTAGATTAACTGTTTGGTTTTGTTGTTATTGTTGTTCCATTACACTAGACAAGCCAAAGGTTTTTGAATTATATGTGTAATTGAATGGGTCTTGTTTCTTGATATTGTCAGCTATATAATTATTTTACTATTGAAATACATACCACTTAATTATTTTTTTACAACATAATAGTAATTCAGTAGAAGAATCACACTGCTTTGGGCAGAAAAAGATATGCTTGTTTTAAATATAATTTTTTACAAACACTGTTCTAAACAGTAATTGAAAGCAGTAAATTCTGAACTTAAATTTCCCATAAACAATGTAATCCTGATCTACTCTTCAAAGCATTATTCTAAAGTATCCTACATGGTGTAATCTTTATGAGTTGATAAGGTCAATTCTGAAGCAAACCAAAATAAATAAATCTCAAAGATTTGTGTCATTACAACAGCAATTTTTGAGTGAAAGAAAGACAATAACCTTTTCCATTCTAATGTTTCTAAAATCTGTGCTTTCCTATATTGCTGTGTTGCTCTGGTGCACTGACTATCACTATGGGGAATTAAAAAAAAATAGTTATGAGCTGTTTCGAGAATTCAGTAAAAAAAATAGTTATGAGCTGTTTCGAGAATTCAGTAACTTGGCAACTTACAGTTCATGACTGTTAGAGCCAGATTACTTATTTTGGAAATCATTCGGATATCATTTTATAATACCAGTAAGAGTGAAGGTGGCAAATTATTTAGCTTTATATTGTGTTAATTCCGTAATTAAGTAATTGGACTTGGAACAGTTTACTACTTCCGCTTTAACATTTCACTGTATAACTATAGTACTCACTAAAAACACTGTCTTCTACAATACAGAGCCAATTATGATATGCATTTTTGTAAGTAATAAAATGTTTTACTAATGGAACATTTATGTGGATCAGACATTTTTATGCAGTGGCAATTATAAGAAAAGGAATCAGGTTACTGGTGATAAATGTTCTTAATTAGAGTTGAATATGTCCAGATTAGTCATATTTTGTGTTCTTTCCTTAGAGAAACTTAGATTACTTTTAAAATTCATTTAAATATTTTAAGATTCTAGCTAAGAAATGTTATTAATATGTGGTACTATATTATGATGATATGGTTTTATTATTAACATAGCAAATTAAAGTATGGAACTTATTCATTTGGTGGGCAGATTTATCTATTTATCAACAAAGTTTTTAGCAGCATAAAGAATTATAAAACATTATGAATTCTCATTTGCATTTTTAATTTAGAACATCCCTTGGCTTAGATTACTTACACAACAAATATAACACTAAAGGTTTCAAAAATAATATAAAACAGAGTAATCTTTTTCTTATTGAATTAATATTTGGCTTAATCCACACAAGTCAAAATCCCATGTTAGAAGAATATTTCAGGTTTACAGATATGTATATTGTAGCTAAATTTTTGATTACCAAAATATTTCATAATTTACTTTTCAGTAGGATTTTTTGGCACTTGAGAAATAATTTATTATAGCTATTAAAGTAGTTTAAGAAAGAAAGAGAAATAAAGAAAGGGAGAGCAAATATATAGAGAGAAAGAAAGGGAGGGAGATCCATCTATGTATCTATCTATCTATCTATGTATCTATCTATCTATGTATCTATCTATTGAGAGAGAAACATTTTATACGTATGGCCATGACCAAGTTATTCTTATTAGACTTTTCTTTTCTCTAAAATCTACTAAAACAGTGGACAAATTAGAAGGAATTGAAAAAGAAAGTTTAAAAATTAGTGACTTAAATCTTCATCTTTAGAGGATAAGACAAAACATGGAAATTAAACCCAAGATAAGTAGAAGTAAATATAAATAGCTAGCTATAAAATTAAAATAAATAAAATGAACAAAAAAAAGTTTCATTATTTGAAAAGTTTTATTATTTGAAAAGTTTAATAAAACTGATAATCCCCTGGCAAATCTGATCTCTATAAAAGGGATGAGAATATAAATTTCCAATATTTAGAATGAAAGAGAAGATATCCTAGGTACTAGAGTCATTACAAAGATAAAAAGGGAATGTTATAATAAAATTTATGGAACAAATTTGACATCTTACCAAGAGACATTTTTTAAAGACATAACCTAGTAATATTGAAGTAAGGGAAATGGAAAACTGAAGACACCTATGTCTATTAATTATTAAATTTGTAATGACGATACTTCTCAGAACTTCAGCCCCAGCTGGCTTCACTGGTGAATTTTATCATATGTTTAAGGAATGATTAATACCAATCTCATATAAACTTTTCCAGAAAATACAAGAGAATAGAATATCCTCAATGTTTTTTATGAGGTCATCATAGCTCTAGTACCTAAATCTCAGAGTGATATTTAGAGGAAAAGTCTGGGGCAGGGGCAGTGATCAGAGGTAAATAAACCTTATAAAAATAGACAGAAAAATCCTTAACCAAATATTAGCTAATCAAACACAGCAATATATCAAATTGATAATATATCATGACCAGCTGCATTCTAGCCAACAAATGCAAAGCCAGCTAACTTTGAAAATAATCATGTAATGAATACCCACATTAACAAAATTTCACATTACAACAGAACAAGCATTTGGCAAAAATTGATAACATTCTTGATAAAAATGCCAAACAAACTAGAAAAATACCTTAATTTTGAAAAGGTTGTCTACATCAGGGGTCCCCAAGCCCGGATCCATGGACCAGTACTGGTCTATGGCCTGTTAGAAACCGGGCTGCACAGCAGGAGGTGAGGGAGAGAAGCTTCATCTGCCGCTCCCCATTGCTCGCATTATCACCTGAACCATCCCCCCGCTCCCCCAACCCTGTCCGTGGAAAAATTGTCTTCCATGAAATAGGTCCCTGGTGCCAAAAAGGTTGGGGACCACTGACTACGTGAAACTTACTAACATTATACGTATGGGTCAAATATTGAACTTTTTAATCCTAAGGTAAGAAACAAGGCAAGGAATAGCCACTATAATTGGTTCTGTACAGTATAATACTAAAGGTCCTAGACATTTCCATAAGGCAAAAAGAAGAAATCAGTCAGAATAGTTAGAAAGATGTATAACTGCCTTTTTGACACATGACATGATTATTTACAAAGCAATTTCTATGGAATCTGCAAACACCACTAGAATCAATAGTGAGTTTAGCAAGGTTGCAGGATATGAGGTCAATATACAAAAAAACAATTAAATTTTAGATACTAAAAGTAAAACTTAGAAATTACTTCCAGAATAGAAAGTACTTTAAAAATAAATTAAAAATAGCATCCAAAAATATAAAATGTTTAATAATATGTTAAGCAAAGGACATGCAAAAACTTTCCCAGGACACTTTATTAAGAGGAAGTATTTAGGAAGACCTAAATAAATGGAGAGATGGAAAAGGCAAATGAAATGGAAAATTCAATATTGTTTAGATGTTAGTTCTCAACAAATTGATCTGTAGGTTTAATGCAGTTACAATAGAAACCCCAAATTATTTTTTTTATATAAGTGGACAAGTTGATTATAATATATATGAAAAAATATATATTTTTTATATAATAATTTTTTGAATAGCTAATCAATCTTGAAATGATGAATAAACTTGATTCTAAGAAATACTATGAAGCTACAATAACCACTAGAGTGTGGTATCTGTGTTAGAAAAATCACATAGATCAATGAAATGAAAAACAAAACCCAGAGATAATCCTACATTTATTTTCAACAAAGATGCCAAGGCAGTTCAGTTGGTGTTTGGATGCTAAAGAAAATAAATAAATCTCAAATCCTACTATATGTCAGACTCTAAAATTAAAGATGGATCATATGCTAAAACCCAAACACTGGAACTATGAAAGTTCTAGAAGAATATATCAAAGAATATCTTCATGGTAAGGATTTTTAATGAGAATACCTAAATCATTAAATATAAAGAAAATTTGCTAAATTGACTTCATTCATATTAAAACATCTTATTATCAAAAGACACCATTAATAAAATGAAGTACCAGCCATGAAGTCAAGGAAATACTCATAGCATATATATCTAAGCAAGAACTATTACATAAGATTTATAATGAACTCTCAGAAATCAATAATTAGAAGTCAAGCATTGATCCCAAATAGGCCCAAAAAGTGGACACTTCACAAAAGAAAATGAAAGGATGGTCAATAAGAAAATTATAAGATATGCAACATCATTAATCATGAAGAAGGTGCAAACACAGTGAGATATCACCACACACTAAGATGCTAAATAAAGTAAAAGGTACTGACAAGATAAGTTGGAAATGCTGGAAAACGACTGAAACTTCCCATTTTTCTCATAAGAGTATAATATGGTTGGAACACTGTGGATTAATCTGGCAGTATTTTTTAAAAAATAAAGTTAAGATAAACCTATTCTATGATCTAGTATTCCCATCCCTAAATATATAGCCCAAAATAAAAAACAAATCCAGAACTACTACTACAGAATGTTGCAGATGTTCCTATAGCCCAAAATGGGAAACAAACCAAATACCCAGCAAAAGGAAAATGGAAAAAGAAATTATACTGGGTGGAAACACCAAAAACATAATCTAGGATTGCAGTTTTATTCAAAATAGACAAAACTGTGAAATAAGCCAAATGTCTACTAATAGTTTATTACCTAAATAAATTATGATTTGAATATGCAATGGAATACTATCTAGCAATAAAATAGAATGCATTTTGGTGCATACAATTACATTAAGTGAGAACAAACACAAAAGAGCATATACTATATGATTACATTCCTTTGAGATGAAGAAGAGATAAAATTATACCATTGTGTTAAAAAAACAAAAACAAAAACTCAGGCCCCAGATTACTTGTGATGATGGGAATTGACTGGAAATGCATGTAAGGGAAATATCTGGGTCGACGGAAATCTAAATCTTAATTGGGTTTTGATTACATTTATCTGAACTCATTGAATTATACACTTAACATATGTGCACTTTAATGTATGCAAATTTTTAACTAAAATAGAAGATTCATGAAGTTATTTGTTTCCATTTAAAAAATACTAGAAAAGGAAATTAGTAACTACATTTTTGTCAGGATTATATTAGTTTACTATTAAATAAAAGTCAAATTAAATTGAATATTATGTATTGCATATATTTCCATGTTCAAAATTTTATAACTAAAGACATCTGTTAAAATTCATAAAAATTTAAATGAAGACATTTTTTCAAAACTAGTCTTTTAAAATTTAATACTTTAAGTGTAAAGGATACATTCACACATAATCTCAGTGGATTTTACACTTTAAATATATAGAATTCAATTTATGCTTTGACTACCAAAAATTTCAAGAAATTGAACATCTTTTGATTCTATTTTGCTTTTTAAAAATAACCAGTTTCAGCTATTTTTTTTATAATCTGCTTGACAACACTTTTTAACAAAGGAAGATTGACAGATGAACCACTTAAAAAGGACAAAAATGTAAAGATGATTTTAGGACTTCATTTATGCTGTAAATCTAATTTCCTTGGATCTTTTAAATTGACCATTTTGTATTAGAAACCAGAGTTTGGAAGTGGTCTCTGCAAACTTGAATAACTTGACAAATTAAATATAATACTGTAACCAAATTTAAAAATACATATCTATTTTGTATTTAAATACTGCTATTGCTGTGTCTCAGAAATTTTGAAATGTTGTGTTTCAATGCCATTTGCCTTTAGTGTTTATTAATTTTCCTAATGAATTTTTTTTTTTTTTTTTTTTTTTTGTCTGTGATGGGTCTTCATTGCTGCGCTCTAGCTTTCTCTAGTTGCAACAAGCTGGGGCTACTCTTCGTTGCGGTGTGTGGGCTTCTCATTGTGTTGGCTTCTCTTGTTGCGGAGCACAGGCAGCACGTGGGCTCAGTAGTTGCGACGTGCAGGCTCTAGAGCATGCAGGCTCAGTAGTTGTGGCGCAAGGGCTTAGTTGCTCCATGGCATGTGGGATCTTCCTGGACCAGGGATTGAACCTGTGTCCCCTGCATTGGCAGGTGGATTCTTAAACACTGTGCCACCAGGGAAGTCCTCCTAATGAATTTTTAACTCAATTCTTATTTAAAATATGTGCGCTTTTTACAGTCATATTCATTTTTTTTTTAAAGAAGATGTTGGGGGTAGGAGTTTATTAATTAATTTATTTCTTTTTTATGTGTTGGGTCTTCGTTTCTGTGTGAGGGCTTTCTCTAGTTGTGGCAAGCGGGGGCCAGTCTTCATCGCGGTGCGCGGGCCTCTCACTATCATGGCCTCTCTTGTTGCGGAGCACAGGCTCCAGACGCTCAGGCTCAGTAGTTGTGGCTCACAGGCCTAGTTGCTCCGTGGCATGTGGGATCCTCACAGACCAGGGCTCGAACTCGCGTCCCCTGCATTAGCAGGCGGATTCTCAACCACTGGGCCACCAGGGAAGTCCCATTCATATTCATTTTTATATCTTCTTTTGAATTTTAATAACGTATTATGTTACCAGAATATAATCAGAATGGTACTACTTCATTAGAACGTATTGAGTCCTGATTTATGATCTTTTTCACATACAATTTTTCAAAACATCATATTAGGTCTCAAAAATTATTTTCTTCTCTGTAAAATTCTTCATTGTAAAATTCAAACTCAATCACTCATTCTTTAAATTTATTTATTTTTGGCTGTGCTGGGTCTTTGTTTCTGTGCGAGTGCTTTCTCTAGCTGCGGCGAGCGGGGGCCACTCTTCATCGCGGTATGCAGGCCTCTCACTGTCGTGGCCTCTCTTGTTGCGGAGCACAGGCTCCAGACACGCAGGCTCAGTAGTTGTGGCGCACGGGCTTAGTTGCTCCGCGGCATGTATCACTCATTCTTTAAAAACCATAAGTTTTATTGGAATTTTAGAGAGAAATGTAGTAAAATTCCATTTATCCTTTTACCTATTTTTCCTTGTTCTGTGGGTTACTTGATTCTATCAGTTGTTTCTTTATAAATTTTTGAATTTTTATTGTTCTTTTGGTACATATTTTATTATCTGTGCATTTTAACTTCTTTTAAGCATTTGTATTAAAACTCTGTGGCTTATATAGTTTTTTACCTTAAATTTTGTTTAACAGAAAATATACTACCATTGGGATTCTTTTGTTACACAGTTGTCTTTTGTAATTATTCTTCCTTCTAATTTCAACATTTCTATGTCGTAGTTTCAGTTATGTTTCTTGTATACAACATATTACTTAATATTAAAATCCAATCTGAGAATCTGTCCTTATTAGTGAATTTAACTCATTTACATTTACTCTAGTTACTGTTATATTGGGACTTATTTCTCCCAAATAAGTTATTCACTCCTTTATACTCTTTTCTTTCTTCTCTCTTTGCCTTCAGTGGAAAAGATCAAAGATTTTTTCTGCTTGTTTCAAATTATATATGTGTGTATTAATATAAAATCCACTGAGATTATCTGATTATCCACTGAGATAAATAAATTTTCTCCAGGTTAATTCTCTGCAGTACTTGTTTATGCTTTAATATTCTATGAACCATCTTGCAATACAATTAGATGTTATCAGTGGTTTTAATATTTTTATTGTAAACTTAAGTCACTGAGTATTTACATACTAATCTTCATATTATTCCATAATTTGCCTAATATTCTAGCATAGATTTCATACAAAATTGATTTTAAATAAAGTTTTGTTACATATAAATGCATTTAGATTTACTCCTTAGATATGTAAGCAATTTTAAAATATAACTTTTTAGAATCAAATGCTAATAGGAAGAAATCACATTATATATTACCAGAGAGTGTTATCCTATATTTATGAAATAAATGGCTAATTCTGCAGTAGTTAAGGATTTAAAACTTTTTTTCATCTGGAAATAGTTGCCCAAACTGTTGTGATATGGTAGGTGGGTACAGAATTCTTAGATGTAAAATTACAAACAGCAACATTTTCTTTACTTTCTTTTTGAAAATGTGCAAATAGAACTCTTCAGTTTTAGTTAAGTGAGAAGTAAGGCATCTACCGCAACTTTCATGTGTTATTTTCTCAGAAACCGCATACCACGCATCCACATACTCACTATTCTGATACAAAAAATGTCCTGTCTTGTTTTCTTTTCACATTTGCTTTGTAGAGATGAGCAAAATGTTAACCGTATCTGCTACTCTGCTTATTCACAGCTGGATTTTTTAATTTATAAAATTCTTTTTCTCAATTGTTGATTCATGTTAATTTATTGTTTTTCTTTTGTTTTTGTTTTTCAGTAGTGTAGTGAAAATGTTGGTTATACATTTTTGTTACATTCAAATTATATCTTTATCATTATGAATAGATAAGGACAAAAGCATACAAATTTAGAGTTAAATTTGTCATTAATAGTGCTTTTAAATGAAGAAAAATTAAGTGATACAATTATTTTATTATGTGTTTTAATTCCTACTCACAAGTCCTAGAAGTGAATTAATTTTGGCATCAGAAATAATGTCAACCTCCTTATAAATCTGAGAACTGTTCTAAAGTGGTTGGTCACTACTTAAATTCAAATTTACACTTCTTATGTTCTTGTTCCTTATTTCTTTTTTTTTTTCTCATTGAAGGGATGCAAAGCACGAAATTATTTTCATATTTAATTTACTTATTTTTTTCTAATCTTAATCCTATCAAATCAATATTTTCTTTGCAGCCTTGAGTGCTCTGGCAATTTTTTGCTTATGTACATTTTTTTCATGCTTTAGATCAGGATAATGTAGACTGACCCATATAATTTTTTAAAGCATCTATATATGTGTGTGTGTATATACACACACAAATATATATTGTTTATTTTTACAGAGAATTGGTAGTGGTTAATTTTTTTCTGTGATGTACAATATTATATAAGTTACAGGTGTACAACGTAGTGATTCACAATTTTTAAAGGTTATACTCTACTTATAGTTATTATAAAATATTGGCTATATTCCCTGTGTTGTACAATATATCCTTGTAGCTTATTTTTATACATAATAGTTTGTACCTCTTAATCTCATACCTCTCTATTGCCCCTCCCCTTTTCCCTATATTCTGTCTAAAGAGTTCATTAACATTGACTAGTTTACATTTTATTCAATAGTTTTAATTTGTTTATTCATTTGACCCTAAAGCAGTTTGTTTTCTTACTCATTTGTTTAATTCCCTACGCATTTATTTCTTCATTGTGCCTCTTCATTCATTTTTCACTGGCCTTTTCTTGATTTAGCAACTCACAACATTCATAAAAAGAGCATAGTTGTCCACAGAACATCTAATGTTGGAGAGATTTGCTGACATTTTATAGTCCTTCCAATTATATTTTCTTCACTGGTTGTCCTCAAGTATCCTATTTACTTCTGTAAGTACTTTTATTAACTTTACAGAGCTTTTCTTCAGGAACCCATTTTTAGGCTTTATTAAAATCAGGCATGTACAATAGTTCCCATTTTCAGATTGTGTAGTAATAATTCTTTTCTCTTTTATTGCTTATACCATTTAACAAAACTGAGAAAGGGAAATAGCTTTGTTTAATATCTCATTGCAAATAAGCTTTAGTACTTTAGTTTAAAAATATATATCTTAGGCTAAGTATTTCTTTAATGAGTTAAAATTTTAAAATATCACGTATATATTCTCTACCTTTGTTGCTTTCTTCCTCCCTCCTGTGATTAAGGATGGAAGTAACATTTATGTTACATGTTAGAGCAGGCTGGTGCTTGTTAGGATTACCAGAGGGGTTTGATAAAGAATACTTTCTTCCCTTTTGAGTAAAATGAACAAAGGAGTCGCAAATTAAGTGCACAATTTCATGTTGAGTTGGTTTTCAAGAATTATATAATTGGGCAAGTTCCCTTCATAACACACACTTTCAGAATTGAGCACCCTTATGCACCTGGTGAAAACTTTTGGTGAAAGAGCAATGGGAAAATGTTTTCACTGAAATCAAAATCATCTTGAATGCTTTCTCCCCATAACAAAAGGAATGGGGAAGTGACATGTATATATATGCTTGGGTGTACTCGGATATGTCAATCATAAGTCACTCCATTTCCCTATGTTAGGGGTGAATAAATTGTCTGCAAGAGGACAGGTATGTGTTTAGGAAATAACATTCCTCCTTATGGAAACCAGTAGTGGAGAAAAGGTGTTCCTCAATTATTGTTCCCCAACTTTCCATTCTTTTAAACCACTGAGCTTCAGCAGTAAGCCTATGGTTGAATAGACAACGTGGTTAACCTGCTTAGGGGTAGAGATGGCTAGTAGGAGGGCCGACCTGGATCAATATTTACGAGAAAATTTCTGCTACACTTCTGTGCACCTTCCTGGGACAATGTGAGACAGCCTGGATATTTGCCCCTAAAAGTTTCTGAAATAGAAGAACAGTATAGTGACCATATACTCCAAAGCCATTGTCTAAAAGGCTGAAAATTTACTTGCTGTTCGACTTCTCTTCCCAAATTATGTCCAGCTACATTTTCTGTGAAAGCTCAACGATTCTGCAATAATGGAAATATTATGGTGGTCTAAAAACCAGATGGATAATGTTAATCAAGTGATTAAAAAAAACTCCAGTAAATAGATATACTTCATTTGAATGTATAAGCCCTAATATCACATACTATGGTGAAATTAAATTTTAAATGTTAAATCCTCTTTCAAGTTAAATCACAAAACAAAGGAAGAAGGTACAAAATCAGTTTCTCTTGCATCTATGGATTACCATTCCAAAGAAATGGAAATCCACAATCTATCTTCCCCATCTTTGCTCCATCTCAGGTCTTAGAGTCCTTAGCGTACATGTAGAATTTGGCCTTTTCAGTATCCTTACACCAGGCTAACTCTCACAGAAATATGAGCATTTCCTTAAGGGCCTCAGAAAGTGTTTAATTTCCACGTCAGTCTCTGGTGTACTTCACTTTCAAAGTATCCAAGGACTTAGTAGGTCACACAAAAGCATTACTACCCTGGCCTTATATTTTCCACATCTAGCAAGTCACAGAGTACACAGTACCTAATCCAATTATCACAGATACAATTATGTTGCCAGGAGCTAGCACTTAATATTGCCTAAGGCTTTAGAATAAAATCACCTGAACATGAGGGGATAAGAAAAGAATAAGAAAATTTTGTTTCTGGTTCACCAAATCAGATAGTGGATACACACTGTCCTGAATCCACCTTCTGTGGCTTTTAAATTCAGTTGGGAGAAATTCCTAGTGCAAATGCAATATTCATACCTACCTCTGGGGATATTTCCACCTATGCTTGATCCTATGCTTGATCCTATAATTCTCATTTCCCTTTGAGCCCTATTTCTAACATGACAGTACTAGATTAACAGTACTAAATTCTATGAAGTGACATTAGCATCACTCCTATTTTTTGACCAGTCTATTTAGTCCTGTGTGGCAGTGGATTCCCTTAGGACTAAGAAACCTGCCTTAAGGAAAGGTTTCTCTGTCATTTGTGCTCAAGCAATCAAGTTCAACTTCAGACCATGCACTGAGAGATGGCACTTCAGGGTAGGCAGAAGCAAGCATAAAACTCAAGTTAGTGCCCTCGTTTTCCTGAATGGAGGTTCCTTGAATAGAGGACACTACCCATGGCTGGTCATCTCAAACGTTTTTGCTAGCCTAGCACTAATAGTTTACATCTGAAACCTCAGCAGGACACATGATCACATCAGAACTTAGCTGTCTTGCAACTGGAAAGCAGTTAGCATTGTTCAGCCCCCAGACTCATTCCCAATGCACAAAACACCCTCTGCCCTTTAAAATCCAGTGTCAGCTTCTCACATACATGCTTGAAAGAAGTCCTTTCTTGCTCAGTGCCAGGAACCCATATTCTGAGGCTGACCACACCTACTAAAAAATTCTCCAGACTCGTGACTTTGCTTGCCCATTTCTGCTATGTACCAGAAATGGGTAAAGCCAGCAATATGGACCCTGGGATCAAATTTCTGCCTTAAATTAGCCTGGCAACTACAGTCTCAGTGGCCTACTATCCTCTGTTGAGGTCACATATTTCTTGTGACTCTACTCATGTGCTCCATTGTGGTTCTTGCTGAAGTGCAGGCTGCAGATGTTTCAGCTTAGGTGTCTAACCTACAGAAAGAACCCTTTGTCTGTAGACTGAGTCTCCATCTGCTATAGTTTTTCTTTAAAGTCAGAATTGCTTGTGGCTGCCTTAAAGTTTCATGCACAGTCCACAGACTCTGAAAGCTAAACCAGAATTCATCAAATTGTACGCTTAAATAGGTAAATTTTGTATGTAAATAAAACCTTAATTTTAAAAAATGATGTAGCAAAACAGACAAGAAACAATCCATAGGGACAGAAAAAATCAGTAGTTTCCAGGGACTGAGGCAGGGGAAGGATTGACTAAAAAGGGACATGAAGGAACTACTTAGGGTGATGGATACATCTTGATTATAGTGGCATCTACAAGATTGTATTTGCATTTTAAAGAATTCATAGAACTCTAAATGTAAAAAAAATGACATTTACTGCACTTCAGTTATACATCAATAAACCCAATTTTTTTAAACCTTGGAGTTGGTAGATCTTCATAATTATTCAGGTTTTTTTAAAAATTATATTAGGCTCAGTAGGTGTTTTTATTCCTATTCACTTTGAGACTTCCTGTCCATTTGCTGTGCCTTTCAGCATCCCAGTGCTCTACTCTGTGAACTGCTCTCACTGTACATGTGTCTGGAAGTTGTACCCTGCTTGTTGGAATGTGGTGAATCACCCCTAAATCAGCTGTCTCAAACACAAACTCAAGCATTCAGTATCTACCTCTCCCTGCACAGTGTTTCTGTTCTACAGAAGCATAGCTGGTAGGAATCTCAACTCAAGTGCTTCTTAAAAATTCATACAGATTTATTTATTTATTTATTTATTTATTTACTTATTTATTTTGCAGTACGCGGGCCTCTCACTGTTGTGGCCTCTCCCGTTGCAAAGCACAGGCTCTGGACGTGCAGGGTCAGCGGCCATGGCTCACGGGCCCAGCCACTCCGTGGCATGTGGGATCCTCCCGGACCGTGGCACGAACCCACGTTCCCTGCATCGGCAGGCGGACTCCCAACTACTGCGCCACTTGGGAAGCCCCATACAGCTTTTTAAAAAATTAATTAATTAATTTTATTTTTGGCTGTGTTGGGTCTTCATTGCTGTGCGTGGGCTTTCTCTAGTTGTGTCGAGCGGGGGCTACTCTTCATTGTGGTGCGTGGACTTCTTATTGCAGTGGCTTCTTTTGTTGTGGAGCATGGGCTCAAGGCGCGTGGCCTTTAGTAGTTGTAGCACGTGGGCTTTAGTAGTTGTGGCGCATGGGTTTAGTTGCTCTGCGGCATGTGGGATCTTCCTGGACCAGGGCTCGAGAACCCGTGTACCTGCATTGGCAGGTGGATTCTTAACCACTGCACCACCAGGGAAGTCCCGTTCATACAGCTTTTCCTTTGCTTATCTACCTATGTCACTTCACACAATTTATACTTCTGTACATTTTATTCAGGCAGTTTTTTCCTTGTACCTGAATACTCTATCAGTTAGGGTTCAATCAGTGAAGTACAACTACTAGGAGATACACACACACATATTTGGATTGGTTACTGAACTTGACCTTCAAAAACATAGGAGCTATTTAAGCAGGTTAAGCAGTCTCTTTCAGGCTGTTTGTTGTCTTTGCCTCTGAGGCTATACCATGAAATTACCTAGATGGTCTTAAAGTTCCCCGTAGATTGACTTACCATTAGCTAATTTCTTCCAGACTTTAGGCCCCTGACCTCTCTTTACTTTCTTTCCTTTTTTCTTCCTTTTTTTCATTCTCTTTCTTTCTTTTCTTTTTTATCTTTGCTTCCTTCCTTCTTTCCTTTTTCCTTTCTTCTTCCTTTCCTTTTTTTTAACAACATTTACTTTAGAAAATTTGTAATCCTGAATTCTTTATTGTCCTTTGACATATAAATCTTCTTAAAACCTTTTAAAACATGTAAAAGTTTTAAAAACCTTGCCAGATTTATAACCCAGTAATCTCTTTCTCAAGCGTCTGGGGACCATGCCTTTGAAGTGTAATAGGGAAAATAGGGTCTTATTTCCTAGTTTCTAAGGAATGATAGGCCCTTGCTTCAGCCAGCCACCTTGTTCCAAGTTTTAAAACTCACTCCTGTTGTGAAGATAGGAGAAAGTTTACTTGTCCATTGGGTAAAGCCAATTAGCAAACGAAGATGGCCTACCATCGTCTTCTCTCCTCAGCTATTGCCTTGCATAAAGTTTTACTTGCCTGTTAATTTTGTTCAGTATAATTCTTGCCTTAACAAAGTCCACAGGACAGGTTGTCAGGAGAGGAAGATGGATGTAAAGTGGGGGACAGCAAGATGAAGCTGGACCCCACAAGCATGAGCTTGAACCTCACAAAGATAGACTCTTGCCTCTACCTTGGTGATGTGGGTGTCCCCTGGAAACAGGATCCTTTATCTTGAAGTGAAAAATCCACTCCCGGCTGAGAGGTGGAGAAGCTGAAGGGAGATTTAAGGGAAGTTGGAGAAGTTGCAGGACAGCTGATATATCACATCAATCACATGAGTGAGCACATCAGCAACAGCTCATGTTAGCTACAAAAAGACTGCTGCTTCACTTCCACCCTCCAAATCTCACTTAAGAAACTCTATCGTGGTCTTGGCTAACCTGAAACATGCAGGGGAAGGAATCTTGGGAAATATAGATTCCCAGTTGACACATTGCAAAACTACCACATTCTCTCTTTAGCTCTCTATCAGGAATAAAAATAGTCACCATGCAAGACTCTTTCTTAATGTAACACCCTCTAAGATACCTGTCCTTCTCTGGTCTCTCTTTTTCATTATTTTACAAGATCACTTACTAGAATAGAATTGATTATTCTCTTCTTGTCCTCCTTTAATACTTTTTTCATATATTTAACCGATTGTTTATCAAAATATTAAAGGTAATTTTATATGCAAATCGCTATGTATAGGAAATCTGCCTACTGAAGGCATAAAATTGTGCTTAGAAGTGTGGAGAAACTTAGCCAAACTTTTTGAATAATGTTAATGGGAAAATATAAATATATAAATTAATTAACAGCAAGATTATTACTAATCATTCATTTAACTTATTTCTACTTAGACCATTCTTTAATAATTGTCTCATATTTTCTTTTTAGAGCAGGAATTCTTCACACCCAAAACTGACATGCTCCCTGTATTCTCTGTCAGTATACCTCCTGCCTCCTACAAGTCTGCATAATATCAATTATAAATTTTTAACCTGTATTTCTTTTTTCTACATTAACTTCCCACTCTGAACATTTTTAAAAGTTCCTTTCATCTTAAAAGAAAATGAAATCTTCAGAATCACCCTCTGGCCAGTAATTATTTTGTCTCTCTCCTTAATTTTACCACAACATTTGTTGCAAATGTGGATAATAAAGTTTTTCACACCTTTCCCTGTGATTTTTCACTTCAGGTACAATTAGGCTTTCCTCAACCATTTGATTGTAGTGACTCTAATTAATTTTTCTCACTTTTAGAAATATTTTGCATATAAGCAAAATAAAACCTGGTTAAGGGTAACAAAAACAAATATAGTTTATTTTTTCCACAAAATGTGTAGTCCATAGGTAGTCAAGGCAGCCCCCCAAAGACATCAAGGAGAGCCAGGGTCCTTCTACACTGATGCACCTCCATCTTTAAGGTGTTTTGTCCTCAAATTTGAAGTATGCTGGTGCACCATCAAAATGCTCTTTACATTTAGGAAATGTGAGACACACCAGGAGTCAAAAGAAACTACAGCCCAGTCTATCTAAATAACTTCCCTGAAAGTTTAATTCTGTCACTTCTTTTCTTCTTATATATGCTTTCACAATGTAACGTTAGGTGACTGCCCTCTTGTTGGACTGTTTCTTTTATAACCTTACTATTCAGAAGCCATCTTTAAAACAACAAATTTTATTTTCACTGAACTTCTATTTTCTTTTATATGAATAACAATACATAATTTTCTTAGACCTAACATTTGACTAAGATATTTTTCATCCCTTTACTCTCAACTATTACTTTATTTAAGATTTTTTTATAAGCAATATATAGTTGGATTTGTAAAATTAAAATTGATATTTCAGTGTCTTTAATGAATTCATTTTATCCATTTAATTTATTTTGATTACCTATGTAATTGTACTGCAAATGAAAGTCTTGTATTTAATTTTGCTTTACTTCTTATTTTCTATGCCTGCTTTCTATTGGATTGATATATTTGCTTTGCTACTTTGACATTGAAAGGTATAAGTTGTAGTAACTATTTTTAATTTTAAATTAATTAAATTACATTTAAAAATCTAAGGTTAATCTGTATATCTATTTTTCTCCTGAACCAGTTAAGAATGGTTAACTGGAAAACTTATTATTTCATTATTATTTGTTACAATTCTGACTGTGCTTCTTGTATTTATACTCAATAGTTCATTAAAAGGAAGACATTCTTTCCTACATTTTATGCTCGCCATTATTTTTTCCGCATAAACTTTTCTTCTGTATTCACTTCTCTCTTAGCTGAAATACATGTTTGACTCATTATTTCGGAGAGGGTATATGGGTCATAAATTCTCTTATCATTTGAGTATCCTGAAACATGTTTATCTCATGATTTTCTCTTGATAGCTTGGTTGACTTCTGAGATTTCAGGCAAATAATTTTTTACCTCCATGAAGATATTATTCCATAACCTATTGACATTATATGTCTATGATGATATCTCTGCTGTCATTATACTATTCATACATTTTTAAATTGTCTATCATGTGTAACTGGCAGATCTTAAGATTTCTTACGTCTCTGATATCCTGTAGTTTGACTTTAAATTTTTTAAGGGTGCAGTGTGGTGAGGTGGCACTGTCAACCTAGCCAAGCTGAAACTACACTTGCCAGAGCACACTTCCCTGTTTTGTGCTAGGTTGGGGTTAGTTACAAGATAAATTTCAATGGAATTTGAAAGGCAGTAAAGAGACAGCCATTTTTGTTGTATGAAATTCAGGGTAGGGGACCAAGCCCTGTGCAGTTGTGGATCTGCCATTTCACCTTACCGGCTTGGGCAGTACCCAGGCCCTCAGGGCTCTGCCTTCTATAGGGTCTGTCTGTTGGCTTGGGTAAAATGTATATGAATGTGCAATTCCATGGAAAAGGATGCTAGGTTGTCCTGCATGTCACCCAAATAATTATGGTTGGAGGTGGTATAAGTCAGATATGGAGTCCAGTTTAACCTCACAGGTTATAGTTTAAATTTTTTTTCTCACTCTTTCACAATTGAGGTCCAGATCCTTTTCCTGACCCTTGCCCTGTGTGGCCCATAGCATTAAACCCATACATAAAAGCAGAGATGGCACAGATTTCTTAACCAGCTCCCACAAGATGTACATTCTAGCACCTGTAATAAATCTCTTAATCTATATCACTAACCATGGTTCTCCTTGTTTGAATGAACCATGATAGAATTCTTATTTCTAATTTATCCATTCATTCATCTATTCATTCATCTATTCATTCATTCATCTATTCATGCTACTTGGCACTTGATGTCCTTTTCAGTTGTGATGTGTTGAGTGTTCAGTTTTGGAATATTTTTCAGTCATTATTTTATAAAATATTGTTTCTCAAATATTCATCTATTTATAGATTCTTCTCAAAGCTCTGCGGTGTAAACTTGCCATTTTTTTCTCCATGCCTGTTAATAGTTTTTCATATATTTTTCTATTGCTTTGACAGCATTATGATATAACTTCTTTAAAACATCATCTTTCAATAAGTTAATTTATCTCTCTACTATTCTCAAATTAGATTTTATCCCATATATTGAGTTTATTTTTTCTACCCTTATTTATTATTTCAGATTACTTAATTGCGTTCCTCTTTTCTTTCTATTTAAAATAAATCTGTTCTCATCTCATTTCTTCTTTTTGGTTCATAATCCTTAATTTTTTCAATATTTACAGTTTATCTTTTATGAGTTTGAAGATCTCCAACAGGCTTATTTGAAAATCATTTAAATTCCTATATATTTTTTTCATTTCATTAAGAATTAATCTTTTATTTTGTCAGTGCTCCCTTTTAGCATGCATTGTTTTGAATTGTGTTGAAAAGTTTTTCATTCTCTTTCATCTTTACTGGAAGTTTAATTTCTTTATATTTTTTTCTCTGTCTTTATATTCAGCCTGACTGTCCAGTGGTTTTTTCTATCCAGAATTACCAAGTCAGAAGATAGTCTTATACTGGTGGGACTGTCTTCTTATCCCCCAAAATCATCAAGATATTTCATAGTTAATCCTTAGACACTGAATAAGATGGCAGCTTGGCCCAGTTCTTTGCAATGAATTGCTATTTCCTCTCCTCTACCTAGTTACAAACGTTTATCAAATCCATAATGTAGGCAGTAGTCAGAGGATATTTCTTGAGCTGCATTCTATGATCTGGGCTGCATTATGCTATTCCTTGATTTCAAACCATGAGCTTGGTTGCAGTCTATTGACTCACATACAGTAGTCTATTAGCCAGCAGGAGCTAAATATTTGACTGCCTTTGTGTAGACAGCCTTTCTTAACCTTATGTTTTGTTATCGTTCCATAGATATATGGACTTTAGAGAATTCTATTTAAATCCTCTGTTAATATTTCATTTATTATATGTGCATTTTTGGTGCAGAGTTGAAGGAAATTAAATCACGAAGATACAATGCCATCATGACTTGGTTAAAAGCCCCATATATACTATCTACCACAGTTGGAAAACTTTTTCTGTAAAAGGCCAGATATTAATTAGTTTAGGCTTTGCAGGTCACATAGAGCCTCTGTTATATATTCTTTTTCCATAAAAAAGTTTTAAAATGTAAAAAACATTCTTACCTTACAGATATATTATAGAATATATACAAGGTAAGAAGATAATTTTATGCTATCACATGCATAAATTTAGGCTGTTAGGACTGACATGGTGTGCTGACACACTAAACAAGTATATATAGTATAAATTTTAACAAGAAAGACCAGAGTTACATTATGCTTAATCCTAGTTTTCCTCACTGATATACCTTTATTTACTTTTTTGCATAATAATAATTTTTACATAAGTCAATAATTTTATTTTTTTTCAGGAAATATTAGAGAAAATTAGGAATCAGTCAAAATAATGGGCAACCCTTAGTGTATATGGAAATATGAGGGTGGAGTAAGGCAACTATTATAAATCAAATAAATGACCAAGGACTGAGCAAATTCATGCTGAAAAGAAGCGAGTTTGAAGGGAATCTTCTAAAAATGGTAAGTATTCATCAGTTATGTCAAAGTATTTCTAAAAGAAAAGGAGCCTTGGTTAGGGTCTCTGTGCAAGAGTAAGAAAACTTAGTATAAGTATGTAAGATTAAGAATTCTTTTCTGTTTCTCTCAAGATGTAGCAGCAAAATCAACATCATCAGCAACTCTCTGAGTAGAAAAGTATTGCTGGAAAAAGACATTGAGCTGTATGACATGTAATTTGCAAAATACAAAGACAGATAAAAGCCTGCTTTTGCTGACTTGTTATGTTATCTCTCAGAGCGTGCAGTTTTCAAGAGACTGGAATGGGGAGGTGACAGGAATTTATTTTAGTCAAAATATTGAACTTCCATTAAAGAAAAAAAAATTTAATTTTTGCAATGAACATATCCTGTACCTTCTGGAAAATTGTTAAATAAGAAAATTAAGAAACTCTATTAGAAAAGTTGGAAATATTATAAACACTTAATTTATAAAAGTAGACACATGTTCTATAAACATTAAAAATATTTAGCTATATCGTTTTTAAATTTCCAAATATGTCATATAAATTTTCATTAACTTTACAATAGTTATCAGTAAACACTAATTATTAAAATTGACTATAGCCAGTGAACTGAACACTTTGAAAGCTTTTGTCAGAAGTTTAAATCAATGCATCTTTTCCAGAGAGAAATTTTGGAAAATACATCAAGAATCTTTAAAAAATATAATTCTATGTCTAGGAATCTGTTATTCAGATGTAATCAGCAAATACATTTTGTATTTGCCTAATACAAAATGTAGGCAATAATTTGAATAAAAAATAGCCATTACAAAGTTACATATAATAGCCAACAGTAAATAAAAGCAAATAAAATCTCACTAATCTAAATGTTAGTGAGATTTAATAATCCTATATGTTAAACAAACCTTACCTGCAGAAGTAAAATGTTTAGTCATGTTTTGAAGCTATAAGAGTAGTTACCTCCACTACATGCATATTTCACATGTGATCTGGCATCTGAGGGAATATCTTTGGGTAGAGAAACTTATGGGTTGTGTCAGTGTTTGTCTATAAAATATTGTGTTTTTAGATGTGTGTCACAAAACTTTATAGAATTGGTTTTTCAAATGAACAGTTGTATTTAACTCCTTTCTTTTATGTTAGTTAATGCATGCTACTGAAATTTAGCTATATAGAGAGATATATTTATTTAAAAATGAAAAAACAGAAGTATCATGCAAATTATAACCCCAAAATAGTTTAGAAAACGCAGATAATTTATTTTAATAATACTTTACTTCCAAATCTGCCCTTATGTTGTGTCTATTTAGCATTTTTATTAATAGTGATTTTTTAAATTATGTAAAGAAGGTATATTTTACTGGCCAGGATTATTTCCTTTACAATAATTTATGGTTCCCATTTCTTACTTCACAAATAACATTTTCAGCATGTGTAGGTACTCATGCTACTGCATGCGTTAAAAAATAATTAAGTTCTAGATAATAGTCTTAACTCTTCACACAGCTTTGGATAGATGACTATAATGAATATCCTTAAATATAGATTTCTTTTTAACTTATGACATTATAAATGCTACTTTGACCTCTTGCTATTTATAGAACATTTATTGTAGTCTACTTTGTGAACACATACAAATAAAATAAAGCATTATTCATTCTTAATGAGGATATAATAAAAAGTGGACAGAAAACAACTATAAATAGATATATACTTATGTAGCAAACAAACATTAAATAAGTGACAGATGGTGGACAGTTCATAAAAGATTAGTAAGGAGATAAATTATTGGTTTATTCAAATATTCTTTCTCTCATGTATGCACTCAGTAATATTGTTTTACTCATTATATCCAAGGAACATTTGAAGATAGAAAAGTAGAGGTGGCATATTTTTCTCCTAAAAATGTAAGGTCTAATAAGGAAAATAAAGCTGGTAAACATAAAATTGTAATGATTTTCAAAAGGCAAATTATATATGTATTAGATCTGGAAAAATAGTTTAATAAAAATTGAGATGCAAGATAATTTATTGTTTGTGTGTATGTGATCGAGGCAGGCTGGTTGGAGAAGTTGCCATTTGAATTGGTTCTTGAATGACATACGGAATTTAAGCTTGTAAGATTAAGATAAAGAACATTTCAGATAATAGTGTAAGTGTTTTTGTAGGACAGAAAAAAATGCAATATGAATAGAAAATGCTTGAAGAACAGTATGTAAGAGAACTGGTGTGTGACCATAAAGGGCAAAGAATGCAAGGATGAATTGAATGAATTTATTCACAAGGCAGAAACCAAGAAGTTTACAGTACAAAGAAATGCCAGTGTCAATGCTGAGCACTAGGGCTATGAATCTGCCAAACAAACTTGAGTTTGGCAACCAGTTACAAATCCATTTATAGTTAAGAAAGACAAATAAAAACATAATGAGAACTTCCTTTTCTACTTATGCAGGCTATAGAAGATATAAGAGGTTGTTGCTCTAATTCTAATCACCAATACAAATCCAATGAGGTGGAAAATAATATGTTGTTTTTCACATGTCAAAGAACTGAAGATGCAAAGAAACGTAAATAAATTAAATTCTAGCAAGTGGCAAACTCTTCATAAGAGAGAGGAGACCACAGAGAGAGTAAGAAGATTCTTTCTTGGTAGAGCTACAGGAGGAGGAGGACTCTACCATATTTGGTAGTACAGAGAAACTAGTCATGCCTGTCATAAAATGTAATGGTGACATGTGATGTGACTGTATAAAGACTGATGGGGTAGATTAAATTTCTGAGAGGCCCCAGCAACGGAGTGAATGCCCCCTTATCCACCTACTCTTTCCTATAGTCCTTCATTGAGAACATGGATAGTAGGCCAAAGACTAGGGGCACATCATGAGACTTGAGAAACCTCTATCTGGGGCAGTTTGGGTTTTCAGCTACAAAAGTCCCTGAGAAAAATGGAGAGCTGAGCATTCCAGACATTTAGTTTGCTTAGGCTGGAAGGAGATAGGGCAAGGAAGCATAAAGAAATTACTCTGAGGCATTCTGGGTACTCACAGAGTGATGAAACACCCTGCAGAATAAACTAGGTTCAGGTTTATAGGGTGTAGAGACATTTCTTGAGGCTCAGAAAGCTGGTGACAGGACTATAAAAGAAAGTGAACTGCCCATGTCCCTAAGATTTATCAGCGGCTGGGAACGGGAAGGTCACAGTATCACACAGTATTACACATTCTTAGTATAAATGAATAACTTGGATCTTCCATCTCCTCTTCTTTAGTCACTTTCTTTTTACTTCCCTTTCCTTCTGAAAAATTCAGTTCTTAAGCCTCTACATAGGATTAAGTCAGGTGTAGAGAAAGGCCACAGCAGCCTGGAGCTAGGTGTTTGAGACCCAAGGTTGATTAGAAGAATGCCCACAGGTAAGCAAGCACCTGGAATAGGATCTAGAAGTTCAAGCAGAATTGGGGAGGCAGCTCAGTGAGGTGAATCAGAAACTGATTTAAGAGAGGGAGACACCAGTGTAGGAATCTGTAAGATAGTTTGGAAAGAGGAGCCCGGTTGCCCAATCCAGGCCAGGACTATATGTTACATAGGCCCTGAGTATAAAACTTAAGAGGGTCAAATAGCTTTTTCCTTAAGGCAATGTATACCCTTTTCTAACATGCTTGTTTCACTGATGTAAGAATTATTAGCAATTGCATGTATATCATCATGCCTAGCCAACATATATCTAGAGGAATGCATTGTCTGTCACTGCTTGTGCCCATGATACTTATTTGTATGTCATCCAAGAAAGAGGTGGTGTCAGTAATAACTTCTGCCGGAGTTAGTGACAAGTGTCTTATAATCTATCCTTGGAAACACTTCTCTTATTATTTGTATAAATAATGAGTCAATAATTCCTCCAAGTTTTGTACCTGAAATAATCAAGAGTGGACTCATTTTGGAGCTATCTTGTGAGTCAGAATTTCCAGTATAGGTGATTTATAAAATTTGTGTCTCTATACACAGAAGGGTCTCAAAATACTATTCCTAAAGTGTATTAGGTGTTATGCTGAGGCAAACAAGACTATGCAGCCTGACTGCAAAGGAAGTAGTATCTGGCAGGGGCACATGGGAATCCAGGAAAAATGAGTTAATACACAAGGTTTGATCCAGGACTTTAGATTAGCAGGGTTACATATTTGGATCTCAAATAATTTCTTCCAGATAGAAGGTAATTTATCTATCATCCAATGAAAGTTGTTGAATTAAAATTTAGAATTACTTGGATTCTGATCAATAGACTCTAATGATTTGTTCTTTTTTCTGGAAGAGGGAGATACTAGAGATGTCAAGGGATAATTTGTTTGAGATCATTTGTCCATGGAGGTGCAAGTGGGACCACAGCTGGCTGTAGTTTCCTATAGTCTTGTTTGATACGACTGGAAGTGCAGAGGTTTTTATCATGGAGATATAACTATGGATAGCATATAAAGCAGTGAGTAAGATGAAGACAGTGACTACTGTCTAATGATGCTACTAGAAGGGGCATTTTCTGACCTAGTTATTAAAGAGGGAAGAAAGGAGGAAAAGGGTGTTAGGAGTGGACAAATATCAAGGGCTACAGAAAATATAAAGAAGAGTGATCATAAGAAAGCAGATGAAAAACAAAAACAGGAATTAGATAGAATTTTTGGTCTTGTGTCTTTGATAAAGTCTGTCTACTATCCAAGATCAACAGCTTGTTCCAAGTCTTGGGTCAGTTATCTACTTCTAAAGATTGGCTGCTTTTAGAGGATCCCCGAGAATCTTCAGTTTGAGGTCACCTATTAGATTGGCTTTTCTATTGCATGGAATTCTGAATTGCTTCATTAATTGTGAAATATGAACCCAAGGATTGGCTCCTTGGAAATCCATTGCTCTATCTGTTAACGGTACCTGATAAAGTACCTTCTAATGAGGTTCCACCAGATTTTCTTGGATGTTTCTTCAAATAGACAAAATCTCCTCTTTGAAGATCATGATGAAGTACTTAAGAGTGTGTGGGAAGGCAACCTGTTGGTGATATAACTGGGAATAGTATATAAGTCACTTACAATTTTTTGCCATGTCTGCATTCAACAGGGCAGAGTCTAGTATTGGAAGTGAAATCCCTAAACACATGGGTCTTCCAGTTATTAATTCATAGGAGGGGATATGATGTGTCCCTGAGAGAGAGTGAACTGGGCCATGTTTGGGCTCCCAGGAAATTCTTACTAAGGACTTAGTCATTTCATAAAGAAGTGCCCCAATCTCAGAAAAATTTGATACCCATTGTCTGAAATACTCAGTTAAGCTTAGAAACCCTGTCAACTGTCATTTTGTGAGGGGTCTCTAATAAGTTTGGATAGTATTTAAATTAACAGGAGAGATTAGTCTTCTTTCTTTAGATAGATAATTTCCTAAATAATAAACTGTTTCATCAAAATTGTGATTTATGTAACTTTCTTCTAAGGCTCAGGGCAAGTAAATTAATTTTCATTTTTCAGGTTGCTTTGTTTCTAAATAAAGTAGGAGATTTTATGTGTGTGTGTGTGTGTGTGTGTATATATATATATATGTGTGTGTGTGTGTGTGTGTGTATGTGTATGTATGTGTATATATGTAAAATCAGAACTCAATCAAAAAGATAATTTAAATCTTTTAAATCTTGATTGAGGATCTTGGAAAATAAGAGAGAGCTTCAATGAACCCCTGGAAGCATGACTGTTCAGGTATATTTCCATCCTCCCCAGGTGAAGGCAAAACATGTTGACTGTCCTAATTTGAATCACATTGAAGAAAGGTCAAAGATCCAGTATAGTGAATCCCCAGGAAGAGTTGATGACAGGTTGGATTTGGGTTAGGTTCTACTGGGACAAGAGGGATAACAATTTTGTTGATGGCTCAGAGGTCTTGAACAAATTTATCTATATCTTTGTCCATTTGATTTCTTTACTGGTAAGATGGAAGAGGTTATATGGGTCTGTGCAGAGTGTTAGAAAGTCTTTAGATATAAACCCTCCAACTATAGGTTTGAGTTCTACTTTTGCTTATGGCTTTAAGGGATATTGGGAAATTTTGTGTAATGGTTTGGTAGAATAAGTCTGAACATTAAAATGTTCTGCTCCAATTATTTTTCCTAAGTCAATGGGATTTTTAGCGCATAGAGTGTCGGGTATGGTATTAAATCTTTATCTGGAGTTTGCATCAAATATAATGGAGAAGGCTAAGGTATACATCAGAGCATACACAACTTAATCATGTATAGAGGTGTCCTTTGGAATTTTGAAAAAAATTTCCCCCTAATATGCATTTAACACTGCAACTCCATTTACAAAGTCTTTCCTCATTAAGTTTGCAGGGGTGGAATAACAGAACAGGAGGACTTTTTTTTTTTTTTTTTTTTTTTCAGTTAATGGCCAAGACTTACAGTTAAGATCTTGGAGATAGATAAAAATCTGTGGGTTATTTGAAATACCTACCGCCTGTATGGTATGTGTACTCTTAGGAAGAAGTTGATTAATGTAGAAAGAGTAGTGCTCGTATCCTCTAGGAATTAATGGGATTGACTTTCTGTATTTAGTTAATTCACCTTGAGTGTTCAAGGATAAAGTTTGATATTGGATGCTTTTTCCTTCCTTGGAGAACTTTTATTGATCTGAATTAACGGCTTTTCCTGTGTCTTGATTTTCCTTTTGTAAAATGGGACTAAGTTTTTTTACAGTGTCCCTTATAGTTTCTACAAGTACCATTGCCAACAGGTGGATAGGAAGTGGGCCACCTGAATGTTTGATCTTCAGAGTCATAGTTTACTTTGGATTTGGGTTGTGCCTTTTTTTTTTTTTTTTCTAAAGGCCTTTCAAAATGTTCTGCCAGGTGTTGTATTTCAGGATTTCAGGTAATGAGGCTATTTCTTTTTCTAACTTGTGTTTTCAATTTTTGCTCTGAAGGCCTTCAGGGATTAGATGAGAATGACGGGAGCAAATCAAAAAGGCACAGAAGCTAACGTAAAGGTATTCCCACTGTCAGCCAAATCTGGGAGAAAATGGGCAGCAAAATAACTAATAATAGTTACCAATTATAATCTGTTGATAAATGGGAATCCATGAGCCCACATTAATGTAAATAAATTAATGAATAAAGTGGTATTTGATATTTACATAGTATAGAAACCTAACACCTCCCTAATCACGTAGTCAAAGTGCCCATCACCAAATATGGGTCATATTTGATGTGCCACCTGATAGAACACAAAGAAAACATACCATCACCACTTCTGCTGTATTTAATCATAAGAACATCAGAAAAATCCAAACTGAAGGACATTCTATGAAATATTTGGCCATTAACCCTTGAAAATGTCAAGGTCCTGAAAGTCAAAGAAAGATTGAGGAATTATTTCAGATAGAGAATAAAACAAACAAAGAATAAAATGCAACACAGTATTCTGAACTGGATCTGTTTCTGTAATGACAATTAGCAAAAAATGAATATATTCTGAAGATTAGATGGTAGAGATGTATTAATATTACTTTACTAATTTTGATGTCTGTATTGTGGTTCTATAGGAGAATATCTCTGTTATGAAAACTCCACACTCAAGTAATGGGTGGTAATAGGGCATCATGTAGATAATTTATTCTCTAATAGTTCATTAAATATTCCTGTATGTTTGAGCATGCTGCAAAATTAAAATAAAATGAAATTATAATCATGAGAAATGAGATAAAGAGAAATTGAGGGGTATATTACAAAGCAATGTCCTCTCCACTTCACAAACATTGTTGTCTTGAAGGACATTCCAGCCAAATAAAATGCATGTTTCTGAATGGAAAAAAATGGGGTGCTATAAAAGACAGTATTTTAAAATGAGCATGATTTTAATCTGGATAGTTTTAAACAATGTTAAATTTCCTGAATTTGATCATTGTTCTGCAGCTATGTATCAGAATGTCCTTATTATTAAGAAATGCATGCACAAGAATTCAAGAAAACAGTGCCTGATCTCTGCAAATTACTTGCTGATTTTTTCAGAAAAAAATAATAAAGTAAATGTGCAAAGAATAGGTGAAATATAGGAAAAATATATGAACTTAAGTAAAGGAATTATAAAAGCTATTTGAAATATTTTTGCAAATTTTATGGAGGTCTGATGTTCTTCAAATTAAAAATATAATTAAAAATAATAGCTCTCTAGAAAATAGAAATGAAATGCAATTTCCTGCTCATACCAGCAATCTAAGAACAAATTTAACAATAATTTTCAGTGCCCATATGAAGATAGCTAGAAAGACTTTACTAGGAGAGATAATAGTCTAAAAAAATTAGAGAAAGTATTAAACCACAATAGTAATCACGAACAAATATGAAAATAAAAATGAGATTGGCTTTTTGTCCACCAATTTGGAAATTAAATCACAAAATAATATTTACAATTAATGTAAGTATATGGAGCAATGGACTCTCTTACACTACTTAAGGGATTTTACGAATTGGTTTAACCATTCATTTGAGTAATTCTGTAATAAGGTTAAATGCATAATATAAAAATCCTTCAGGTTTTTCAAAACTTTTGAAGTGGTGTGAAGTCACTCACCTGTTTTCTGGTCAATCTAGTCCCTCATTCTTCCCTGACTTCACTCAGGGAGGTTGAACCAAAGAGAAACATTGATAGGAGATTGCAGGCAGACAAAGAGAGTAGCAAGTGTATCTGGCTGAAAATATCTGTGGCTTCAGATCACCATTGTGCTGGTCAGGTGGTGATTCTAGCTGGTATCCAGCAGCCAGCCTCAGTTTTTGGGTGGCAGCCACACTATCTCTTCTTTTATCCTTTAAACTCAGGTGGGTAGCAGCTTCAAGATGTTGCTAATTTCTGAGTTGCTTCACTGTTCCATTTGTCTTTTTTTTATACATCTTTATTAGAGTATAATTGCTTCACAATGCTGTGTTAATTTCTGTTGTACAGCAAAGTGAATCAGCCATATGCATACATATATCGCCATTTCCTCTGCCTCTTGAGCCTCCCTCCCTCCCATCCTCCCTATCCCACCCCTCTAGGTCATCGCAAAGCACCTAGTTTATCTCCCTCCATTTATCTTTCAAATAGGTTATTGAAAGTAGGTTTGTAATAGAAAGACTTGGCATGAGTTTTGTTTTACTGATGGGACCTTGATTGATATAGCATGAATTCTACCTGTAGGACTGCATCCTAGAGACAAAATATACTAAACATCTGCGTTCAAGATTGCTCATCACAGCCCTTTGAAACAGCAAAACATAGGAAGCATTTAAATATCCACAAGTAGTTGACTGGTTAAATATAATGTTTATTCATATTAGGCAATACAGTGTAGCTACCAAAAATTCTGTTTTAAAGTTCTTATGTTTTGGAAAGTTGTTCAGTTCGTGAAGTTTGGTGAAAAAAAAAAATTATCCAAATTTTATAATAGCCTTAAATTAGCAAGTAAAATAAAGTTTCTATCATTGACTTTTCTAATTTCTGGATTGCAGGTTATCATGAACTAATTTTTTGTATTTCTCATTTTTTTCAAAAAACATTTAATTCTGTTATTAAACAATATTACTTAAAGGAAAAACTTCAAGGTGATGCTAGTGATAGCATGCAAGAAATTTTTTTCTACTTCCTCTGCAAATGGCTATCTTTGCATCCTCTTAAGGAGCTGGATAATATTCATTAAGGCGGAGTCACATTGAAGATATGTCTGCATCGAATATGTTGTCTTTCATTCCTGTTACAAGAAATTGACTACAGTCTATCTTTATTATTCATGAATTTGTATTTACAAATTTGCCTACTCACCAAAATATATTTGGAACCCCCAAATCAGTAATCATGGTTCTTTCTCCATCATTTGAGAACATGCACAATATCAATGAAAAATTTGAGTCCCTGTTGAAGTTGATCAAAATGAGCCTCTGCCTTCTTTTGTTAGCTCTCATAGTAAATAAGGGTGCTTTTCATGGTCTATTTTGAGCGACATTTACATTTTTTTCATCTTTGTACTTTTTTAGGTGATTTCTTTGTATAAAATGTCCCCCGAAGCATAGAGCTGGTGTGCTAACTAGTGTTCTAAAGCTCGAAAATGCTGTGATGTTCCTTAGAAAGAAAATGCATGTGTTAAGATTTGTTCAGCCCTGAGTTAAAGTGCTGTTGGCTGTGAGTTCAGTGTTAATGAGTCAACAATATATGGCTGACCCTTGACCAAAGCAGAGGCTAGAAACACCCACCCTCAGTGCAGTAAAAAATCCACATATAACTTTTAGTTGACACTCCAAATCCATGGTTCTGTAACCAAGGACTCAACCAACCATAGATCATATAGGATTTACAATAGTAAATAGTAGTATTTACAGTAGTAGTATTTACTATTTCAAAAGCCAATTACTGTAGTGTTTACTATTGAAAAAAAAACTGTGCATATAAATGGACCCACACAATTCAAATCCATGTTGTTCAAGTGTCAACTGTGTATTTAAAAAGTTGACTTTGAACAGAAGCACACATGAAATAAGGTTATGTTTGACTGGTTGATGAAAATATTGTGACCAGATGCTCGCAGGAACCAAGCTTGTATTTCCCCTAGGAGCAATGGTTCAGTATTTGCGAATTCAGTGTTTGTGGGTAATTTATAGAACTTAACTGCTACAAATAACAATTGACTGTTTTAGCTAGTTTTCTAAATAGTTTCTACGTAACCTCTAAATAGTTTTATAGCTTACCCAAAACTCTTTTAGTGAAATGTCAGTTTTTTACAACAGTTTCTGAAACATATTCCTCGAGCCCTAATGTTTTATGGTGGTCCCTCAGTAGGCACCTTCCTGTGGAACAAGGGAGGGAGATCATAGCAGTGCAGTCTCTGTATCTTCTACCCCATTTTTCAGGGCTTCATCTCTTATACATGTTGAGGTTCATTCAGGATCTTATTTGTACGATTTCTGCTGATAAAATAGAAAAGAAAAAAAAAAGGGTCTAAAGGCATTTTACAGTCAATCATGATGGCATTAATAATGTTGATACTCAAGTTATTAATATTGTTATGTTTAAAACATAGAGAACTCAAAAATGGAGAAGTATTTAGGTATAACAATAAAATTCTAGATGTTAATTATAACTATATATTAGAAAAGGCAAGGGCTTCCCTGGTGGCGCAGTGGTTGAGAGTCCGCCTGCCGATGCAAGGGACACGGGTTCGTGCCCCGGTCCGGGAAGATCCCACATGTCACGTAGCGGCTGGGCCGGTGAGCCATGGCCGCTGAGCCTGCACGTCCGGAGCCTGTGTTCCGCAACGGGAGAGGCCACAACAATGAGAGGCCCTCGTACCGCAAAAAAAAAAAAAAGAAAAGGCAAGTCTTTCATTGCATTGAATTGTTAAAGTAAAATGACTAATTTCTTCAGAATTAACATATATTAATTCAATATTTTAAGAATATAATTAGATCTTGTGCAAGAACACTGGCAGAGGTAATGAAGAGAAAAGTAATTATAATGATTTTTATCCAGAAGGGAGGTACCCAGCAACTGTTTGCCTGGAGAGGGGTGATCAAGACAAAGAGAAGTAAAGGTCACTCAGAGATGGCCTTAAGCCAGAACAATTGATGTGGGTCTTGGGAGGGGAACATGTGGAGTGAAGAGGACAGGGTTGGCATTAAGAGGCATGGAGAAAAGAGAAGAAACATAGCTAATCTGGGATGGAAGGGTTTTTTCTTTTTAAAATATGTACAATTAGTTGTTCAAATGTAAAAATTCACAGGGATGTTCAGAAAGCAACTGGAAACAGAATAACTGGAGGTAGAGAGGGGAAGACAATGGTGAACCTATTTTTG
The DNA here is from genome assembly GCF_005190385.1 of Monodon monoceros. Lineage (NCBI taxonomy): Eukaryota > Metazoa > Chordata > Mammalia > Artiodactyla > Monodontidae > Monodon > Monodon monoceros. The sequence goes on along the minus strand of NW_021703768.1, from coordinate 21,429,917 downwards.
GAGATTTCCACAGTTAGAGATACTCATAATTTATGTTGAGCAGGGTCAGTTGAGTTTTATAATTGGGATAAAAATTATTTAACAGAATTGGTTTTATTCTGAAAATGTAAAGGAAGTGTGACTGATGATTAAATGTCCACAAAGGTAGCCTGTCTTATTTGAACTCCCCCTTGAGTGAGAAAAAGAAATAAAGTCTCAGTGTGAAGTCTCATATGCCTGATTCCTGCTGACTCTACTAAATGTTGTGCAGGGTAAACACACATCACAGATTCTCTCCTTTCAGTAAAAAAAAAATTCTGATGATACCCTAAATAAAAGACAAATAACAGGAAAACCTTAATAAGTCAAAATTTTATTTCAAAATAAATCTCTATAGAGATTTCTTTGTTCTCTCTCTCTGTCTCTTTTTTCTCATTGATATAATTAGAAAACTAATACCTAAGCAAAATGTATAGCAAAATCATTACTTTTATTAAACTTTGGCATCTGTATATATATCAGGTTAAATTCTAGTTGCAAGGCAATAGAAATAAATGATGTAGACTCTGACCTCAAAACTCTATATCTAGTGGGAAGGCAGACAATGAACCATGTATTACAGTGCAGTGTCAAACACTATGAGAATTTTTCTTAGGGTATGTATCAGAAGGGGATGGCTCATCTACTGTCAAACATGAGAGATTTGGGGGTAGTGAACAATTAATACCACAAATATGAAAACCATTTTTAATTATTTGGAAATTAATTAAACTTTACACACATGGTTATTGTGTGCCCTAGAACCCATAAAATTAAAATTTTATGTATACATACATAAAATTATGTGTATATTATGTGTACATTATGGGATTTTTACATGCAAATTTTTATATTTATATTATATATGTATACACAGAAACACACACACACATGCACCACACTCTCATGATTTAGTCAAAGCTTTGATCTGCAGATCACGTCGACATGAAGAATTCGAGTTACTTGACCAATGTGTCATAGCTGTTGCAAATTACCACTGACATATCTTTCTCCAATGGCAGTAATCTTTCTCCAGGGGAAACCTGCCTGATCAGGCACATAATTCCCTGACTCCTAAAGAAAAAGACTAGGAAGCACTGAGATGGAGGATACAATAGCTGGATTAGACTAAATAGTGAGGTTGAAGAAGATCCACAAGGTACAGCTATTGAGTTAAATGTAATATCAAGAATGAGAACGTGTTGGAAAGGATTTAAGTTCTAATTATTGGTCACATTCTTTATCTCAGATTAAATTCTGTAAAGAGCTGCCCAGCATTCTGCTAATTCTTCCTGACAAAGTGAGGCCTGGACTCCAAACCATTATTCTAGTATTCAGGGCTCTATAAAGCAGCCATGTGAGAATTGCCACAAATAAATGCTCCTGGAATTCCTGTGATAAAGAGGGAGTTATTCTGCTGAGCTGATGATGACTTTATAAAGGAACAGGTTTGAATTAGAATGTATAAACTGATAGATGCTTAAAAGCAGCCTTAGGGAGAAAAACACAAGGTGACTTGGGTCTGATATTTCAGATTAAAATACCCTATTTTCTTATGTTTGAATCCAATTTCCAAATTATTATTTTCAGCTTTAGCAGTCACATAAATAAGATAAAGAAACACTAGGAAGTGAAGGTTTGCCAGTCTTTCACCCTAAAATATCATCTTTGAGAAACTGCTTTCGAGAGACTTTGGCATTTCAAGTTTAGGTCTTATTTGGCAGTACTGCTTTCTTCTGTACATTGTTCCAGGAAAGTGTGGAGTTTAAGGAAATGGAATTTTTATATGCTTTTTATCCCCTTGCCTACTGATGCACTGATATTTTGGCACTCCTAGTAAGATCACAGAGCTTTTCTGCAGTGCATTTTATTTTTAGAAAACTCCAGTAGCTTTATCTGCTTCTGTCATCTTTCACACAGGTGACAGACAGACAGACAGACAGACACACACACACACACACACACATGAAGAAAGTAGAGAAAATCCCTCTTTTTTGGATGTACTTTTAAGGAGTCACAGAGTTTTCTTTCTTATACTAGGTAAAATCAGGTTCAAAATCCAGTCCAGAGTTCCAGTAAGGCTCATACTCTGACAAATAAGCTTCATCACTGGTGGATTTAGAATGTATCATTGCAACTTTGCTATTTTATTTAAATAACAATCCCTCAAAGGAATTTACTAGTAATAAAAATAATTAATATTTATATAACTTCAGCTCTCAAGACCTTATTCAATTATTTTTTTATTTCATACTGCCTCTTATTGATACAAGTTTATGAATGTAGTGAAGGAATATCTATGAACTGTGTGTGAGATTTAAGCCCACTCACTTTAATTCCAAACTATTTTATTACCCCTCCCCGCAAAAAAAAACATGTGATTAGAACAAAGACGCTCGTAACAAAACTTGACACTGGATCAAAATTATACTTCAAAGCACCCTCCAATTTCCCCAAAGACAGGAAATTGGAAAGGAATGAGAGGGAAGATTTAACAATTCAATAAGTGGGAGTGGGAACCTCTTTCCCACAGTTTCCAAAATAACAAGGACTCTGATTTCAGACACATAGAAAGTGCTCTAATGCAATTTGTTAGATCAATAAAAAATGAATTAATAAGTGTTATGCACAAAGAGAATTTAAAAAGAACAAGGCTCAACCCGATCAAAACTGCGGGCTCATACCTTTGAACAATAATCTCTGAGTACTGAGGCGACTCTTTCTTTAATGAAGTGCTTGTCAGTCTCTGTCCAATAAATACCTTCTAAGTACAGCAAGCCGATGCCTGGCACAAACTGTAGTACTATTTATCAATTATTTATATATTTTCATTTTTTTGAAAACTCCTAAATCAGCAAACAAACCACAGGAGTCCCTGTAGCTTTAATGGAGTTCCCATCAGCCTTTAAATTTTAGGCAGAATTCCTCCTATGAGACCAGCCAAACCTCAACTATGAAATACATTTTATCCTAATACAAGAATGACCCAGCACAAAGCATTATGTTTCAGACAGGATACTTTGTTGAAAGAGGAATTTGATTTTAGATAATTAGGTATAAAATAATCTAAAAGAATATTGGGGAGTTCAAAATATCTTTGGAATGACTGCCAGAAAATGTTTAAGTGTAAACGTTCAGATACAATGTCGAGAACCACAGGCAGATCTGCTTGAAGAAATAACCACCGCAACCAGGACCACCACAGGTCCGCGGGGTGTATTGCTACCAGGATTTTAACTTGATTTGCAATCTGTGATGCTGTCAGCATTCACACCACTGCTGCTTCTTCAGGAACCTCATGATGCAACCAATGAGTTCTTCATGATCCACAAGCTTCTACAGTTACCTTTGTTGACGAAGTTGATTAACATGGAGGTGCCTTCCCCAAGAAGCTCATGTTTGAACTAAATCTTTACCTGAGTAAATCTGATTGGTTAAACCTAGATCATGTGCCTGTGACCAGGATGCGGAAGCAGTAGAAGAACATTTTGGGGGTCTCCTTTGAGGAGAAAGTGCTCATATGCTTGCATAATTCCCAACCACGATAAGGTGTTCCAAATTTATTGAAAAAATAGAAACTGTAATGGAAATCTGGCACATTTGCCAAAACCAATTAGTTTTAAGATTTTATTTCAATCATAATACAGAGAATTTTCATGTGTCAAGTCAATACGGTCATCCATAATAACTAATCAGTATTATTCCTACCACCACTACTAACTTGCATTTATATAATCATTTGCAATTAATATAACATTAATTAACTTCACATTTTATTTTCCCAATAACCTTGAGAAATAGAACATGGAACCAAGGCTAGAGCTCAGATCTCATTTCCCGTAGCACAACAGCTCTCAAGAGTTGGACCAAGTACACTTGGTGTGCCCAAGATGCTTTCAGGAGATCTTTGAGGTAAAACTATTTCCACAATGATACTACACTGGTATTTGCTTTATTTACTCTTCTGATATTTTATTTCATAGTGCAGAAGCAATAGTGGGTAAAACTGCTAGTGCCTTCATACAAACCAAGTAGTGAAGACCAAATTGTACTACCAGTCTTATTCACCTCCACACAATCAGAGGGAGAAAAGAATTATTATTGTTGAAGCAGCAAAAAATGATTAATTTTATTAAACAGTGGCCTTTGAAAGTTATGTTATTTAGGCTAGTATATATTGTATTAATGTTGCTTTTTAAAAATGAATTGATCAATATTTTTAAATCTCTGTGTTAATTTCTCATGCACTAAATAATAAGCTACAAGCCATAATACAAAATTCTTTGTGGTCCCCAACAAATTTTAAGAGTACAGAAGTGTCCTGAAACAAAAAAAATTCGAGAACGTCTCTCCTAGCCTTTCATTAAGGGTTCTACTTCCTGTAATTTATGCATTTTATAAAAAGTAATTATAACAAAAATCTTCAGCATGTTTTTAAAATACTTGAAGTCAGATTCTCGTCTCTGTCATCGTGGTCAAATGCAATGCCTAATATTTACGGTGTCGTCAAATAGGCACAACACAGGATAGCTGTTCAATACATGTCAAAAAGTAAAATTGATGACACTTAAAATGGGGAAGAGGGTAAGTTTAATAAAATAGTGCATTATTTTATTAATATTTTATATGTATTTAAATTATGGTAGTAGTGATTATAATTTGAAAAAAAATCCAAAGAGGAAAATAACAAAAGCAAAAAGCAGTTATTTAAATAAAACAGAGCACTGTCGTGCCTTTTCCCTCACATGTCAGCCACTACTGAAGCTTTTATTCTCCAGTTGTGTCTTTAGCTATATGCCATGGAAATGTATTTCTTATTTACTTCGCTAGAGTACTTTTATAATGAAACAATTAACAACCCACAAATTGTTAATTCCTTGTTAGTATGAAACCATCTGGTGTCAAATTCTCTACGCCAGGGTGGGATTTGAAACAGACATGCTCCCCACAACTTGTTCAGCATTAATCACCAGTGAAACCTGATGACAATAATCTTCTGTTCTTAGAAATGTAGCTATTGTTTTAGACAGTTCTTTTTTTTTTTTTTGGTACAATGTTTATTTCACTTGAACCTATATTGGAATTTTATTAAATTGCTTGTGTCAGGGGCAATGATAACATACATTTTAGAAGCTTTGCAAGGTATAGTACAGGAGATGCTTTATATTTATCTATAGGCACATGCAGCATAATCTTATTCCCAGCATAATGTTTTAGAGTACTTTTTACATTTAAAAATATCTAAAATTTATTAACTTACATGCTTTTAGTGTGACTAAAAGTAAAATGTTAGGAAGCATGAAAATAACAAAAATTTAATTTTGATTATGTAATTATGCATATAAGAGGTCATCTGAATCTTGGTCAACCTTTTAGATACATCATAAAAAAGACATGTGACATTTGCGTCATTTCATTGTTCTTCACATTCTATTTTCCCACCTAAATTTTTGTTCACCGTGGTTATCATGTTGACTCAGTTACATATTCCTTAATGATTTCTGAATAGCCATTGGTCCAGATATTTTCACCTTTCCCTATGGAACTGGTGAGAGGTTCGGATAATTTGGGAAGTCACGACTGTCAGTACAGAAGGAATTGCTTTTTCTATTATAGGCACAATTTGACAACCTTGCTTGAATTTCTGGAAAAGATGGTGGTTATAAAAATCATTCTTAAAAATCCCCTTACCTGCAACTCACTTCAAAAGAAGAAGCAAAAAGAAGGAAATATTATTTACAAGGAAACTCAGAAATTTATTATATTATAAACATTAAACAGCATCTGCTATTTGCAATATAATATAAGAAAAATGAAATAAAAAGGATTTCAGATCAACCCATAATTTTTCTATAACAAATGAAAGTGCAAAGTCTTAGGAGGTGGCCCAGAATTCGAAGCACACTACAACTGTCTATCTTGTAGCTTGGTGGAGTATGGGTTAGAAGCAGGCCAAGGTGCATAGAGTGCAGGCAGGATACTCTACTGTTATCAGCAGTAGTGAACAAGCCATAATAAACACCATCCTGCCAAAATGGACATGAAAAACATGGCTCATATCTCGCTTCCTACCTTGGAGGAATGAGGCCTGGAGATGAGCTATCTTTGCAGCTGTGTAACAAATCTTATGGAAGAGAAGAGCAGGTGATGGAAAACAGCGCCGAATGTTTATAACAATTTCACTGCATGGATGTGTCTCTTCTGCCAAGATAAGCCACCTATTACCTATACGTGACAGTCCCAAGAAGAGCCCTATGAAATATATGTCCTCTGATCCTATCCAGCTAGATGTCCCCTCTCCCCAGAAATCATCTGCATGGAGTTTAGCCTTGCCATTTTCTTCTTTTCCCAACAAGTGTGAATATCCAATTTCTTACCCCCAAACCTCCTGGAAAATGTAGTGGAGGACAGAGAAGGAGATGGAAATGGCATATGTCTGGAATGCCTACATGATAACGCTTTCTTTTTTTAGTTCTCTTTGTGTTTGAGCAGAAGTACTGCATCTGCTCTTCATTTGGAAGTTTTACCAGGTGTATTAGCTTTCTATAGCTGCTGTAAAAAATTGCCACACACTTATTTATTGGCTTCTAACAGCACAAATTTATTATCTTACACTTCTCTAAGGCACAAGTCAGTCGCAGGTCTTAGTGGGGTCAAAAAAAGGTGTTGGCAAGATTGCATTCCTTTCTGAGGGCTCTAGGGGAGAATCAGTTTTCTTGTCTTTTCTAGCTTCTGTAAGTCACTTGGATTCCTTGACTCATAGCCCTTTTCCTCCATCTTCACAGCCAGCAATGTTGCATCTCTGACTACTTTTCCATAGTCAGATCTCCTTCTGTCTATCGCTAGGAAAGTCCCAGGTGATCAGACTAGGCCCACCCAGCTAATCCAGGATGATCTCAAAGATCCTAACAATCAAATCTGCAAAGTCCTTTAGCCATGTAATGTAGTATTCACAGGTTCTGGGGATCAGAACTTGGACATCTTGGGGAGTTATTATTCTACTCACCATACCAGGGGAATATTCTCTTGTTTTTGCCTCTGAAAACAAACTTCATTTTACTTTATTTCCACAAAATATCTCTGTATTTTCAGATTTACTTATAAATCTTTTTGCTTAGCCTGCCTTGGCAAATGCTGATTCTTCCTAGTCACACAATGGCTGATCCATCTTTAACTTCAGGTAGAAAGAAGGGAGCGGTAAAGGGGTTAGGAGATAAAGGTACATGCCAATACCCAAAGGTATCTCCCTCCCTTTTAAGACTATCATGGGAACTACCCTTAGCAAAATTAGCAAAATTAAACAGTAAAATTGTGATTGATTGATTTTAAATATCTCCTTGTATAGTTCAGTCGAGCTCTCAAGTTTATTTTCCTTCATAAGTGTTGATGCAAATGGCTATGAAACTTAAGAACGTTAAGTTTGATATGTACATTTTTAATTTGCTCGACTGTGATGATTCAATGATTTACAAAGTCTGTATATTAAAGACTACATTTCACAGACACTCCTGTACCAAAGATGTGAATCTACTAAATATCTACTGACAAACTCAGATAAAATATGACCTCCTCAGAGGTTTCTTTTCTGAAACTCCACTAGCTTCTCAATCTCTATTTTATTACTCTTCAGAAGATGCTTCTCTATCAAAAATTATACTTTTCTTATTTAATCATTACCTTTCCCATCCATGGTCCAAAATTTATTTATTCCAGTTACATATAAAAACAGCAACCCCTTTATACTCCATATTTGTGAATGATTGTTCATTTCCTTTCTTTGGAAATAAAAATAAAAATAAACAAATTAACTGATAGAAGATCTTAAATTTTTAAATAGGAAAATTTCATTTTATTGTAAAAATTTGCTAGGATAACATGATTTCCAATTTCTTAAAATAACTTTCTTTTTAAAAATGTTTGTTTGCTCTTTACATTAATACCATATAATGAAGAGATGTCTGACTACTAAAACTACTTCAAATAAAAAAGTGATTGATGTATGATTGGATCTCCATGTTCAATCATTTCTAAAACATACTGTAATGTCATAAAAGGGCAAGTCATAACGTTATAAAAGGAATTCCCCTACTTTGAAGCATATGTCTAGTTAGAGAAAATACAGAAATCTTCTCTTCTATTTAACATTGTGGGTTCACATTATATTTTACCTATGATAGGGAGAAAGAAATCTTATCACTAAAACAAAAGGATAACATTTCCATAATGCCTATAAGTTGTGTGATATTTTATTGAAAATGGAATAATGAGTAATTAACTAGAAATGACTGGTATTTAACTTCCTCATTGTCTTGAAATTGATTCCACATTGTTTTTTGCTGGTTTCTAAGGAACAAAAATAGGGCTTAGAACTCTGTTGATGTTCACATCACCTGTAAACTGCAGTCTATAGGAGAGCATAAAGGTAAGAACTTCTGACCAAGGACACAGGCCTTGTGAGAAAATAAATTCCATTAAAAAAGTGCTAATGAAGGTTAGGTCATATTCAGCGTGCTGTCACAATTGAACAGAGTGTGCCTTGGGCTTAAGGAAACTACAGTATGCAAATTTCATAAAATTTATGAATTGCATAAAATTTACATATTCTAGAATACAGTGTTCCAGGGTGTTCATTTTCTTTTCACCCTAATTTCCTCTCTTCCCCAAAATCTAAAACATTCCAAGTACTGAATACAGTATATAAAATATTAGCCCTGAGACCACACACAATATGTATGAGAATTATCAAAAATCGCCCATATAAATACAGAGAAAAATAAATGCAATTCTACTTAGAATAGTTTTGATAAAAGATTAGGCCCAGAAAGAACTGCGTCTCTTCGAAGATAAGTAAGCTGAAGAGAACACACAGCCAAAAAAATGAATCTTACATAATTCTTTTTCAAGTGCAGAAAAAAATGGGAAAAGGGAAATGTCAGACACTATAGAGATGAATAACATGTGTTGGATATATTGCAACAGAAATAAAATGAAATTGCAGGCTAAAACGACTCATCCTCTCAGGAATTCTCAAAAAAAAATACCACTCTTTCAAACAAGGAGTGTTAAAGTAATATAATGCAATGAAAAGAGAATTTATGAAAGGAATTAAGATGGGAATGTTATTTCACAATTTGTGAACATGATCAGGAACAGCAAAGACCAGAATTGAACCACCAAAACAGATCACATTGAGAACCTGTCAGAAATATCTTTCAAAGGTTTGAGAAAAAAATACAAATTAATTAAAGTCATAAAAACAAAATTATAATTAAGGAGCATAACCAATGGAAAACATAGAGATTGTTGGTGTTCCTGACCAAGAGAAATAACAACAAAAACAGCAAATCAAAATTTTAAGGAACCTTTTCTAATTTGAATGAAACCATGAGTATTAAACTTCTTCTGACAAAAGCAAAAAGCAAAGAGAGAAAAGGGTAGATAGATGATAGAGAGAGAAATAAATAGGTAGATAGATATAGTTAGATAAATAGTAGATAGATGATAGATAGAAAAATGAACTTGGTAAAGTTACCAAACTTAAACTTTAGAAAGAATCTTTAAAAATTCAGAGATCTGGGCTTCCCTGGTGGCGCAGTGGTTGAGAGTCCACCTGCCGATGCAGGGGATACGGGTTCGTGCCCCGGTCCGGGAAGATCCCACATGCCGCGGAGTGGCCGGGGCCGTGAGCCATGGCCGCTGAGCCTGCGCGTCCGGAGCCTGTGCTCCACAACGGGAGAGGCCACAATATGAGAGGCCCGCATACCGGGAAAAAAAACAAAAAAATTCAGAGATCATTTCAGAAGAACCTGGTCACCCGTAAAGCAAAACATAAAATCATGCCTTTCTTCAACCGTCTAATGGAGGTATTAAATGCAGAACTCAAAGGAGCAGAGCCTGAAGATTTCTGAGGAAGGGAAGATTGAGATTAATTAATTATATATTAAGGCAAGTCATATTCGTGACTGAAGAAAACAGGCATAAAAATTTAGGAAAACCTTTGATTCCTAAAAAGTCAATTGGGAAAGTTAAGCCAGTCAATAAGTAGGTATATATCTCAATAAGGAAAACATAAAACGGTGAAGCAATTTAGAGAAGTCAATGAATTTAGAAATAAAATCAATTTTAAATAATCTACAATTTTATGGTTTCACAGCACAATAATTTTTAATAAAAAATTAATTAACATTTTTGGACTGAAAATAAAGCCCAAGACTATGACCCCCTCCCCAAAAAAAGAATGCTTTTGGATGAGTTGGAGAAGGAAGAATATGAAATATGTGTTCCTATTTCACTTAAGAATGCCAATTATTAATGTTTATTTCTGGACATGGAAAGTTAAAAAACAATTATAACTTATTTATATATGTCAGTTCTCTTAATAGAAAACTGACTTTATAACTCATAAGTTATAAAAGGTGAAAGTAAGATTTAGTAACATGGGAAATACATAGAAAATATTCAGAGACATGAAACATAGAAAAAAGTCAAACGGGGCTTCCCTGGTGGTGCAGTGGTTGGGAGTCCGCCTGCCGATGCAGGGGACACAGGTTCGTGCCCTGATCCGGGAGGATCCCACATGCCGCGGAGCGGCTGGGCCTGTGAGCCATGGCCGCTGAGCCTGCACGTCTGGAGCCTGTGCTCCACAACAGGAGAGGCCACAACAGTGAGAGGCCCGCGTACCGCAAAAAAAAAAAAAAAAAAAAAAGTCAAACGAACACATTGTATAGGATAAGCTTATCTCTTAAGAGGAAAAAGACTCACTTTAGGAGACCAAAAATAAGTTTGACTACATATCCCGCATCAAAAACTAAAGGGCTCTATAAAGTTAAAATTAAGAAAAACATCAGATTTAGGCAAATAAAAACCTTAAAAATCTGGCATTACAATACTTATTTCCAATAAATTAAAATTAAAAGTACATGTGATATTTCTTTAAAATGATTTCAGGAGCAAACTACAGTGAAGTTGTGAGTATTGGTGGGACAATACATAGATATATAGATGTATGTAAAAATGTTTGAAACTCACAGAGTTACTGATAGGAATATAATATGATGTTAAACATACATAAACCAACTCTGTCCTTTAAATATCAAAGTGATTCATAATAACAAGTATACAGAAATCTAAAAAAATGTAATCATTGTAATTTTTGTGAGTATATTAACTTTATTTACCCTACAAATATAAAATACATCTTCTTTTTCCCTGCTGTGGGATATTTTCATAACTCTCCCCCATTAATTTCTGCTCATAATCCTATAAATATAATTATTAAGATCTTTGTCTTATCTTTAGAATTTTAAAGTTTTATTATTTAAATTTTTTTCCTTGAATTCCATTTTCTCTTACTTCATAATTTGTATAGTTACACTCAGGAAATGTAGGTTCCAGAGCTGACAGCCTTGGAGAAGGCTGAGTCCACAATTATAAAAAGTGCCTAAAGATTTTCTTCCTCATCTGTTCCAGCAGTACCTCTCCAATTATAATGGTACCCAACTGATGTGCCTTCAGTTCTAAATTATTATGTTACCTTGTACATAATGGTATTAAAAAAACATCTGTTGAATGAATTAACAAACCAATATGTGTGTGGGTGTGCATATATGTTTGTCTTCCTGTCAAACACCATGTATTTTCCTTATGAAGATTTGTTTTCTAAGTGGCATAGTCTCCAGATTTATAAGTACGGAATGAGGTGGTGGGGAGAACGGCCTGGGATCCGTGTGCTCAATTGCTGGAGGCCATGCTAGCTGTGTAGTTATTTCATTTGAGTCATCTTCTAGGCACTACCTGGGGTTTATTGAGGAACAACTTAGTTTTGAAACATCTAGCAGACATTCATGGGAGGAGGCAGATTACAGACTGTTTACTCAGGCTTCCAGCAACAATTGTCAAGCAGCCATCCTCTAGTATGCTCATTTCTGTTTTGGTGTACATCCTTTGTCTGCAGGACTGCAAAGATTTCCTGGTGGGTTCTCCTCAGTTTCCTTGCATATCTATGAAGTAAAAGGAGGCACTGGCTAGAGTTATGAATAAGTCTAATATTTTGAAAAGATGTGATATGACTACTGAAAGGTTGGGCTGATCTGAAAGGATTCTTATCAAGACCCACTCAAAATTATTGAACATAAAAAAGAAACTTGTATAGTCATTTTAAACTTCAACCATAAGCCTCGCTCCTCTCCAAGAGGACTTTGTCACAATGTTGCTTCAGTTTAGCTTATCTGACTCCCTGGCTTTCAAATGACTTTCAAATGACCCCCACAGGACAGGGGAAAAGTAACTGAGAAGTTCAGAGTATCAGAGTATTTATGGCTCACATCATCTTTTTGATATTTCCTGGGGTTCTTCCCCAATTAAATTACTGATTGCTTATTTGGAGTCATCAATTGAATAAGTCACTTTCTCCACTTGGAAGACACTAATACAAACTAGTTAATTGTACAATGACCAATTGCACAGGACATCCACACTGACAAAATAGTAGTTTTTATAACCTTCGTTCTCAAATTTCTCCTCTTCATGTACCAAAGATCCTTACCACAGTCCACAAGAGCACTCTAAATCTGCTAGTTCACACAGATCTGCAGTTCCTAGGTAGCTAATTTGGTCTAGAAAGAGTGACGCTTGAACTATCTCCAAAATCTAACTATGATACTTGGTTCTGGGTGAGATCTAACTGCCCATTATTGATTAGACTTATAAAATGACAATGAGAGCTTAAACTAAGAAGCCTTGTTGCAACTAATTTTCATAACTTATTCAGCAACTTCATTGTTCATCAGAATTGCTCAGCTTTCTCTCATGGAATATGTATGGAAGAGATCAAAAAGTTAAACACCTTAATGAGATATATGTTCTTTTAGTACAGGGGTCGGCAAACTTTTTTTGTAAAGGGTCAGATAGTCAATATTTTAGACCTTGTGGGCCTTACAGTCTCTTGGGCGAGGGCTCAAAGTGTGCTAGAGTTCAAAAACAGCTAGAAACAATATGTGAATGGTTGGAAATGGCTGTGTTCCAATACAGTTTTAACTGTGGACATTAAACTTTGAATTTCAAATAGTTTTCATGTATTACAAAATATTCTTTTTCTGAATTTTTTTTCAACCCTTTGACAGTGTAAATTGCCATACACAAATGGGCAGAAGGTGAGATTTGGCTAACAGGGTATAGTTTTCTGACCTTTGCTATAGTATATAAACTTCAAGATATATTTTAGAAAATACTCATAGTCAAAAGTTCAATCTGTTTTTCTCCTCTGCCCATAAGCAAAAAGCACTGATGGAATAAGTGGGAACTGGCCACTCTGCTCTGTCAACCCCAGGCTAAAAATCCACAAAGCTCCTTGGCTCAGACTTTAAAAATCTGTTCCAGTTCTAATTCAGGTCCCTGACAACTTGGATGTGATTTGCCTTCGTTCTTTATCCCTCCTGTCAAGGCAATGGCTCTCTGCATGCTTTCTTAACCACAGTTGGAGAATCTGCTAGTGTTCACTTATTCCATATTCCATAGAGGGGATAATTAACTAAGACTCAGAATAGCAAGCAAGTTTGACAGTGCCCTTCTTGGAACCAATGAGGAATGGGAGGTCTGCTTTTACTTAAGCCAGATATAAAGGAGAAATGTACATGATCTTAAATATATACACATTTTTAAACTAATACGTGCACCAAGTTTAAAAAGTAAAAAATCCTAATAAGATGTAAGTGAACCATCCACCTACACTGAAGTCCTGATTATTATATTATTTTTGTATTATATTATTATTTTATTTTTTTATCTGGTATTTACTTCCACTTTTTAATGGTAATGCTTGCCTTGCTATTTTATTTAACATCGCTGAGCATAATCTCTTGACTTGCTATTATGGTTTAATCAGCTCAAATACAACACTGTCCCCTGCTTTTGCCTAATATATTGCAGTTTTTGGCTAAATTGATATTTAGCATTTATAGTATTATGACCAAATAAATATCATTTACTTGGAGTCAAGTGATTCACTATATTTACATTACATTTGCTCAGTTCTATAATGTTTTCATTTTTCCTAGAATCAATTACCTCTCAGTTATATGTTCATTTCTCTATGTACCTATTGATAATTCTTCACACTGTCCAAGAGTTTCAAATAGCCTCTCAATACAGTACTCTAAACTAAAAACCCTCCCCATACTCTGTTCACTACATGCACGTTTTTCCCCCTCCTTGTGAGCCTTTTGTTTTCTTGCTCAAATCTGGGACAACTATGCACGCAAGGATGCTCCAGTTCCCCTGAATCTCATTCTGATGAATCTCCTTACCATTTTCCTTTGTCAAATGCTCTGTTTTCAGAATCTGAAATTTTCCTTTTCCGAGGTTTAAGTACTGTTTTTTGTGGATTTCACCATCCTAAAAAAGAGGTCAGAGGAGTGAAATTTTTGGTGACTTGCTTATCTAAAAATTTCTTTATTCCATTCTCAAAGTTGATGAACTATTTAAGTATATAACGCACGATTAAAATTAATTGTCCCTCAAAATTTTGAGACATTTTTCCATTTTCTTTTAGCTTTCAATGTTGCTGTTAGGATTCTTCTGTTCAAAAATTTCTGTGATCACCCCTCCTGCGTTTTTTTCTCACTATTAAAGCTTTCTCTCTCTTTCTCTCTCTCTCTCTTTCTCTCTCCCTCCCTCCCACTTTTAATTTAACAGTTATATGCCATACTGAGGATTTTTTGCATCCATTATGCTGAGCACTTATACATATAGAAATATATGCAAATTTATGCTGGGGATAATTGTTACATTATTTCTGTGATATCTTTTTTTTAGTTTTTCTTTTCTTTATGGAATTTCGATAAGGTGCATGTTTGAATTTCTATATTGATTCTCAATTTTCTTATATTTTCTCTCTTGCTATTCTCTTTTTTGCTTGTCTTTTACTTGCAAGGGAACTTCATTATCTTTATCATTCTACTTTCCCACCTTATACTGAAGTTTTGATTTTTTAAATTTATCTTACTTTTAATTTCTAAGAGCTCCTTTAATTTTCTGATTTTTCCTTTTTATAGCATCTTAGATTTGATTCTCTTTCAGACTATTACTTTTAAAATAAATTCCCATCTCTTTTTTGCACTTTACCTATTTCATCTGAGTTCCTTTGCTTCTGTTCATTTTATTTGTGGTCTTATGGTGGCTTCTGTTCTCAGAAGTCTAGTGATCCTGGGAATCTCATACACATTCAGCCATGAAACAAGACAAAGCTGATAAAAATGTCTACTTAATTCAAGAAAAATCATCTTTAAATGGAAGTTTCTTTCTTAAAAAGTTCTTATAACTGAAAGCTGGTAGTGCGCTGAATGTTAGAATATGGAAGAAATGAGAAAATTTTAGTTAAATGTGAAATCTTAGAGGCTGGGTAATAGACTATATTACTACTATAATTATACCTACTTGCTTGTTACTATGTATAAAATGGGTATTTTAGATTTTATTTACAGAGACCATTTTTCTTCACCTCGTCCTTGGTTGAATTGCCTCAGATCCCACATATACCCGTAAATGTACTATTTTTTGAACACTGTAAAGATGAAAAGTGGTGGATTTTTATATCTGCATTAGTAATGTTTTACTTTCAAAAGCTACCTTGAAGTTGAGTTGATCTCCAATAATTTGAAAGAACATTTTATTACTATGTATTGGTAATGTCTGTTTTTATAAATATACATCAGTTTTATATTCTTCCTTTTTAAGCAAATGTGACAATTCCTTATGTACTTTTGATTTTAATACAACTGTTAGGCAAATAAACAAAGAATAATAATATATAACGTTTACTATGTTTATGGCAAACTTTTGGGTTCCTTGTAGGAATACATTTAATTTCACTTGATCCAGGGGTCATGTGCTATTTTTATTGTTACCTGCACTTTACAGATAGGGAATCTGAAAAAAAAAGAGAAAAGTAATATGCCCAAACTCTATAGAAAGTAAGTAGCAGAACTTGGATTTGAACTTGAGCTATTGGGATGACCACTTAGGTCTACTGGACCTTGAAGAAAAAATAACAGCCACAGACTATTTTGGTTTATATGGAAGGGTAAAATATCATAAATAAAAATTTGAATTTATATGTAAATTGATGTTCCATATATTGCCATTTAAATGACAATTAATACACATAGAGTACTCTATGATTTAAACATTTCCCATTTATTCCTAAAAACAGCACTTATCCTTCAATTTGCCTGGAAGATGCTTGCAGACCATGATATCCTGAAATCAATTTTTATAGGAAAATACAAATGTCTTAGTGAACTTTTAGGTTTACTCTAAGTAAGTGCAAGTTTATAGACATATGACAGTAAAAACAGCTTTCATTATTAATCAAATTTCTCTTTTCATCCAGAACTGAAGAATGGACGTGTCCTAGGTACCACAAGAGGGAGGCAAGAGAAAGCTCCACCACCAGAAACTGAGGTATGTGCTGAGATGCCTTCCAGAAAATATAAGTAGGGTCTTTTCTGCACAAACACAGTCCATGGCAGGGATATATTAAAATACTGTGGTCCTGGAGTGGGTATCTTGGGGTTCCAAAGGCAGTACAAAACTAGAACCATGTGTATAATCTACAAGATATTTAATAAAGATCTGCATCATGGTAATCAACAGCACATTGTACCTGTAGATGTCAGAATCCCTCTTACCATGGGCTTCACTCCTTCAGAAAGGGACCAAGATGACCTTTGAGAAAGATAAGATTTTAAAATTTTATTTAAAGTGAAATAAAATCCAGAATAAAAAATAGAATGAAAAGAAAATAATAACCAAGATCATCAATTTTCTGAAGGATGAAGATCAGCAGGAAAAGTTTTTCGTATTGAGGCCTGGCCAGTGTGGCTGAGCAGATGGCTTTGTACACATTGCTGGAGTCCCATCTGAGGAAAATCTGGTCCAGAGATGCAAATAAACCCTCCTTCATCTCTTCTTAGCTGATGAAATAAAAGTGTTTATTGTTCAAAAATAATCTACTATGAATGTAATGAGTATTTCTGCTGACAGAAAAAAGATTAGAAGAGTAGGGCAGGTGGACATTAACATTTCTAATTTAAAAATCATCTTAATTAGTCATACTTTATTGCAACCATGTTAACCCAAATTTTGCATTTACTTTCTGAAAATAATTCATTTCATGCATGATTTCTTGGGGCATTTCCCTTTTCATGGAATTTCTCAGAATATTCACAATATAGAACAATATTCCTAGTACACAGTAATATAATGGGCTTTTATAAATGTACAGTAAAATTATAAAAAATATTTCATTATATCATCACTGGGAATGCCATTTTAATCTCAAACTCTAAGGCCGATTCACCTTACAGAAATTCATGCTCTATTTTTTTTCTAGGTTGATATGGAATATTGAGTTACAATTCCTTCCTCTGTTTATCTAAGCTCTGTGCTGACTTTTTTTTCTTGTAGATTTATTCCTAGCTATAGTTGCTAGTATAAGTTACTTAGCCTGTGTGAACTTCATATATACCTAGGTGGCCAGAAAAATGAACAAGCAATAAGATAAAACAAACAAGCAAAATACCCTCATATCCAGAACAATTGAAGAGAAACACTTTTGTGGCAGAGAAAAGAAGCTACCTACCAAAATCTTTTCTCCTATCCATAATATAGAGTTGTAGATTAAAACTGAATACTTAGGCAAGAACTATATTTTCCAGTTCCCTTGCAGTCATGGGTGATTATATTATTAGTCCCTCCCAGTAGAAAGTGAATGGAACTGATATATGTTACTTCTAAACCAAGGCTTTTAAGAAACCAATATGTCTCTTCCATGCTGTCTTTTTCTCAATCCAATGACTGAATGTATTGCAAATGATATCCTATGGGTTACTTGAGCTGTGAGACAGAAGGAACTAGGATTCTTGCAAAACCACATAGAAGAGAATGGTCCCATCAGCCTAACCAATCACCAAGAATTGTTTTATGAGAAAGATATATTTTTATTTTATTCTTTTGAGTCATTGCATTTGGATTTACCACTGCATTCTTGCCTATCATCACTAATAAATCCTCTCTCTGTTACTAACCACAAAGCCTCTTTAAGTTTTCCAAAGATCTTAAAGTCTACACAACTATCCAGGAGCTTTTGTAACTTGGCCTACTTTCCAGGTGAGCAGACACGCTTTGCAGGTATTTGAATGTGGCTCTTGGACTGGGAGATGGAAGGGCAGGGATTCTTATAACTATTGGCACACAATGGAAATCTTTTTATGGAATGATAAATGTGATATTAATAATGCACATAGATGTACAGTGATTTTACCACTTCTTCAGGTAGCAACATACTCCCTTGAATTTAACGAATATTATTTGCTGTGCCCATGAACATTCATTGACAGGTTTGACGAGGCCATATATCCTGTTTTCCTTTTTCAGACAGCAAAAGCTGTTTCATGGAACAAGTGTTTTAGATGAAAATGAATAGGTAGGAAATAAAACTATAATGTAAATCTAGGCCCATAGTTGGATAGTTGACAGCTGCATGTCTGAAGGAGAAAATAGTCAATATTTTCTGTGATGATAGATTGAAATGAGATTAAAATACAGCTGGATTTCATCTGATACTTCTCAATAGGACACATTTCTCTCAGACTTAAAAGAAGTATCTGGATGAGTTTGAAGCGTTAGACTCTACATTAATCATAAATTTTATTGCTTTTCTTTGAATACAAATATTGCTAATTTTTATGTATCTAAGCTGGTATTTCAGAAATAAGGAATACATTGCTAAATACTGTTTGTAACAGGTTCAAACTTGCTTGTGTGTGACTATGTGATTATTCCTCCAACCAAAACAGTATGCTTAATTCATATTTCTTACAAGATTAAAAAAGATATGACCATACTCCAGTGAGTTCATAAACTGTGATTTTGAAAAACATTGCAGCCACTTAGAGTTTCTTTTAGATATGTCATAATTATGTTCAGATATGTGCTTAATCAGTATGCTTCAAATATTATCCAAAAGAAATAAGACTTCATATATGTAACATGAACCATCCTTTCATTAACATTAAATACATTTAGTTTATTAAATAAAAGACATGCCCAAATATTTTCCTTTGTTTTATGTTTTTCATGCAGAATTCTATGTTTATTTTGTTCTATTTTATTGTGCATAATATTAAAGTTCTTGTTAGTTAGAATACAGACATGAATTACATGAGGGAAAGACATTCTTAATTACCTGAAAACACAAGAAATTCATGCTGTCAGCCTGCAAATGTTGTGAAAGCTAGCAACAAAGATTATGATGATATTCATTGCTCTGAGGACAAAGGCTGAAATTTAGCCTGGCCCACAAACCCTGGATCATCTGTTCTTCATCTGCCCCACAAGTCTCCTTTAGCATTATGCTTTCACCTCATGCTCTATGCTCCAGCTATTATGACCTCTTTTCAGTTCCATCTTGAACATTCCAGGCTATTTAGCTTGCCTGAAATTTTCTTCCCCTGCTCATCCATTGCATTCAATCCTTATCTAGTTGAATCTTACTTTCTGTCAGATCTTAGTTCAATAGTCACTTCCTCAGGAAAGCCTACACTAGCCTCCATACTTAGGTGATTTTCACCTAATGTATACTTTATCAGCATGCCCCTCTCCTTCATATATTTTGCCCTATTCAAATTGTTTTTTGTTTGTGTGACACTCTGTTGAATGTTATTCTTTCTTGCTAAGCGGCAAGGCTATGCCATTTTTGGTCACCTTTATATTTTCATCACTTAAAAAACCTGTTGCTCATAGCGAGAGCTGAATAAATATCAGTTAAGTGGATGAATGAATAAATGAGTAAAGTAGGTTTTATTTGTACCAGGAACAGTGCCTAACAAAAAGATTATTGGCCATGAGTTGAGCTCTTACAATTTCTGTTTGATGATGTCTTTAAAAATGTTTTAAGGTATTATAAAGTAAAAATCTATTTTCAGTTAGGCTTTGAGAAAAAAAAAAAAGATGCTTCCTTTCCAAACACTGATAAATTTCAATGAGAAACTTGGTAGTAAGAAAAAGGCAAACTGTGAGCCTAATATTTAGAAAGATAGAGTTTCAGCATCCCTTACACATTCTTAGTTTAAAAGTATGCTCCCATAGTACCAACCCTCTTGCAGACAAACAAGAAAGAAAATACACAAAAAAGAAAGAGAAGGAGAAGGAGGAGAGGAGGAAGAAGAAGCTGTTTTTGATGGGGAGTCAACATTTGGATGAAGGAATGACATACTGAAGAAAGGAATGAACCTGGATGACCTATTTATATATTTGGTCTTTAAGACTAAGAGGCAGGGGCTTCCCTGGCGGCGCAGTGGTTGAGAGTCCGCCTGCCGATGCAGGGGACACAGGTTCGTGCCCTGGTCCGGGAGGATCCCACATGCCGCGGAGCGGCTGGACCCGTGAGCCATGGCCGCTGAGCCTGCTGTGCTCCGCAATGGGAGAGGCCACAACAGTGAGAGGCCCGTGTCCCGCAAAAAAAAAAAAAAAAAAAAGACTAAGAGGCAAATCAAACTCTTATAGAAAAACTGCAGTGTTTCTTCCTTATAACAAACAGAGAATAGAATTTGGGGCACCCAAATAATAAAACCATGCTTTAAAGTGATGAAGGATCCTAAGAAATGAGAGAACAAGAGGGGAGAAATGGTAAATTATGGGTATAATGTATACTCAAATTGGTACCTGACCCATTAACCACATGTACAGACCATACTCTAAGGGACACAACAAAGGCTAAAATCACTGTACTGAGTTCTGAGCCTATGTCCAAGAGATAAAGATTGCAGTTTAAGTAAATCAAGTTAATTGTCTGCTAAAACAAACCAACACACACAAATAATCATACTGTTTCGAGGAATGTAACAGAATCCAGAGTCTCCAAACAGAACCTTCAAAATGTGCAAGATACATCTTAAAATTATTAAACATATGGAGAAGAAGGAAATTTTGACTGGATTTCAAGAGGAAAGGCAATATACAGAGACTAACCACAGGCACTAGAATTAGCAGATAAGAATTTTAAAGCAGTTATCATAACTATGATTATTGATGAAAAGGAAAATATATTAACAATGAGTGAAAATGTAAGAAATTCCAGCAGAAGAAAAATGAACCATGATAAAAATACAAATGGAAATTTCAGAGCCAGAAGATTAAATATCTGAAGTAAAATTTCCACTGATTGGATGTGGTAGACACCCTCTAAAGATCTTCATGTCCCAATCTCCAAGACCTATGAATATGGTATTTTACATGGCTAAAGGAAGCTTGCAAATGTGATTAAGAGAACAGACCTTGAAATGGAGAGGTTCTCGTGGATTATTTGGTTGTCTCAATGTAATCACAAGGATATTTAAGTGGAAAAGGAAAGGAGAAGAGAAAATCAGAGAGGAGGACATTACTATAGGATGTCAGGGAGATACAATGACTCCACTCACTTTTACTGGCTTTGAAGATTGAGGAAGGTGATCATAGCCAAAAAATGGAAGTGGCCTCTAGGAACTAGAAGAGGAAAGAAAACAGATTATCCCTTAGAGGATCCAGAAACGAATTCAACCCTGAAGACACCCTGAATTTAGTTCATTGGCTTTAGTCCAATGAGACCTCTGTTAGACTTTTTAAACTACGTATAGTAAGATAACTTTTGTACCTCTTTAACCAATACTTGTGTGTTAATATGCTGCAGAAGCATGTGTGGAGAAAAGGGAACTCTTGTGCACTGTTGGTAGAAATATAAATTAGTTTAGCAACTGTGGAAAGCAGTTTGGAGTTTCCTCAAAATTGAAAAGAGAACTGCCTTATGATCCAGCAATCTCACTTCTGAGTGTATATCTACAGGAAATGAAAACAAGATATCGAAAAGATTATCTGCACTCCATGTTTAATGCAGTATTATTCATTCACAATAGCCAAAATGTGGAAACGGCCTCAGTGTCCATCAGCAGATGAATGGGTAAAGAAGACGTGGTATACATAAAATGTGATATTATTGAGCCATGAGAAAGAAGGAAATCTTGCTATTTACAACAACATTGATAGACCTGAGGGCATTATGCTAAGTAAGGTAAATTAGACAAAGACAAATAAGTATGACATCATTTAAATGTGGAATCTAAAAAGGCTAAACTTGTTAGAACAGAGAGTAGAATAGTGCTTATCAGGGGCTAGAGGGTGGGGAAATTGAAGAGATGTGGTTTAAGGATACAAACTTGCAACTAGTAGGTAAATAAGTCCTGGAGATCTGATGCACAGCATAGTGATTACAGTCAATACTACTGTATTATAAACTTCAAGTTTGCTAAGAGACTAGGTCTTAATTGTTTTCACCACAAAGAAGAAATGATAATTATGTGACATGATAGAGGTGCTAACTAAGGCAATGGTGGTAATCATATTGCAATATACAAATGTATCAAATCAACAAGTTGTACGTCTTAAACTTACACAATGTTATATGCCAATTAAAGCTTAATTTTAAAAAATAATAAAAAAATAAAGACTGAAGACACCAAAATTGGTGAGGATGTGCAGCAACCAGAATTCTCAAACACTGCGGCTGAGAGTGTAAAAGGATATAAACAAAAGTTCTGAGTTGCTGATAAAAATAAGCATATTCCTCTCATTTGATCCACCAATTATAATTCTGGCTATTTACAGAAGAGAAATGCATATTTATATCCACAAAGTGACTTTTTTTAAAAAAATGATACCAACTTTATTTATAATATCCCTAAACTGAAATCATCGCAGATGATCATACATTTATTTTTTATTCCTTAGGCTTTACAGATTCCTTAGTAAACTTGATATTAATCAGAATTCACTATATTTGTTTAATGTTTCATCCAAAATAATTCTGATTAAAAAGTATAAGTTCAGTAATTCTCAAAAAATATTCTTCTCCTTAAAATTATGATTTAAGGAATCCTGCTTAATGGCAGTTTATATGTAATGATACAGAGAGATGAGAGATGATAGACAGAAAAGAAGGAAAAAGGAAGGAAGGAAGAGAGGGAGGAAGGAAAGGAAGGAAAAGAGGAAGGATGGATGGAAGGGAAAGTGAGGAAGATTGATCTTGATTTGGCAGACTGAAATGCAATGTGATACAGAAACATTGGAAAGGTTGGAAATCCTTTCACAATTGTGTCTGAAGTTTCTGAACCCTTAAATATACATATTGAGTTTCTTATGATAATTGGATTAATTTTAGGGCACAAAGGTACCAGATTAATAGTGAATAACTTTATGATCATCAGAGTGAGAGGATATTTTACTTATTTCTAACACACACACACACGCACACAGACATACAGACATTTAAAAAGTGTTTCAGGATATCCAGTAGTAAAGATAAAAGTCATTATCAAATATGAGAACTCTACACAGACAACAACAATAACCAAAAAAAAAAAAATGTTTCTATAGGTTGATGATTATTTGTACCGTGAACCAAATGTGATTAGACAAATTCCACACATGTGTGATACAAAAGAAAAGCCAAAAAAAAGAGTGTAATTAAATAGGTTTGATAAAGATAAACTTTGAAGTATAATCACATAAATAAAAAATATAAATATGTATATTAAATTTAGTTACTCACTATAGGATGTTATGGTCCATGAACATAATTACTGAGTTCAGCAATTTGGACCATGGTAAAAGGCATATGGTCAACCTTTGCATAGCAGATCTATTTAATTCTTGATCTTAGATAAAATACATTAAGAAATGGTCAGAGGTCTTCCAAATTCCAAAATTATAACTTACCTAAGCTCTTTAGAATATTGCTATCTTTAATCCTTGTTGATTTTAATAGGAAAATCTCTTCATAATTCTCATCTTTGTGATTTTCTCATAAACCTACAAAGATTCAAATGAATTATAAATCCATCTCGAATACTAAGGAACAGATTTCTGTTATTTATGCTAGGTTACTTAATCCCTCTTCCACTAAATATCAGTGAAAAATCCAACTTGTTTTTTCATTTTCTTTTAAAGAAACATGATAAAAATGGTTATCTTCTGCTAGAATTACACAATCATCTGAAACTTTGAACGTTTCAAGCATTCTCCCTATGTAAATATAAAGCATATTCTCATAAATATTTACTAAACAGCTACCTTGTCCCAGACACAGTTCTAGATATTGTGAATACAATGTTAACAATAAAGATAATATCCTTATTTTATGGGGCTTTTATTTTGGTTGGGACACTAAATATAGTCTAATAGCCACACACACACACTCACACATACACACACACACAAAATATTTGTGATTGTAGCGAGTGTGAGGAAGGAAGTAAAACGGCCTGGTATGATACATAGTGACTTGGAAGTACTACTTTAGATTTAGTGTTCAGAATATAACTATCTGAAATATTGACATTCTTACTGAGACCAACCATGTGAACATCCAGGAGAGTACATTTTAGGCAGATTGAAGTGTGAAGGCTCTAAAGTATGCATGAACTTGGCATACTTTTTAGAACTGCCTGAAAGCCAGCATGGTGGAAAGTGATGGAGTGAAGGAAAGAGTGGGGTATGATAACATTGGAGGGATAGGCAAGTTCATGGAGAGACTAAAAAGCCATGGCAAAGAATTTGTATTTTTTCATAAGTAGAAACCATTGACAAATGCTATGTATTTTCTAAATATTATTGTTTTATACTATACATATTAACGTGTAGACAAACATGGAAGTTGGGATTATAACTAGCAATTAGTGATATTCATTGTAATGTAGGCAAGAAACAATAATATCTTGGAAAAGGATTTTAACAAAGAAGAAAGAGAGAAGTAAGTGGGTTTTGGTTTCATTTTTTAAAATAAAATAAAAGATTAAGTTTGGGCCCTGTTAATATACTTTATCAACATCCAAGTTGAGCTATCAAAAAGGCATTCATATATGTATATGAGCCTGAAACTCTAAGGATATACAAAATTAACTCTAGGAGAGCTAGACGAAAACAATGGAAATGTGGGTTAGAATTATATTATGGCAGCCAAAAACAAAACAAATCTAAAAGCACCCCAAATTAATTCATATATGAGCTTTATAAGTAGGAATATTAACACTCAGAAAAAGCTATGACAATCCTATTCTAGTCTTCATTTATCAGACAGGGCAAAGTATTGTATTTATTTTTGATCACTACCTTTTAAAAATGATCAATGCAGTGAAGAGTTAAAAATTATTTAAATGAAAACCCTGGAAGAAACTGAGCATACTTAGCTTAAATAAATAGTATCACAGTGGTCACAATATTTGCTTTTTAATATTTTGCTTTGCCTTGAGTAAAAGTTGAGGGTATATTTATGAGGAGTACATATTAAATACAATACTGTACTACTAGGAATATTGATCTAAATAATTACATTAATCTAAAGTATGTGAATCTCTATCTCTTGCACTATTGATTTATCAACCTAGTCCTCCTAACCATGATTTCTTGAGTCACTGATACTATTTTAAAGACTGTTAAAGCATTTGCCATCCACCTCAAAAATTGGTACATCCTATATATAGGTTTATCAAACTGTTCGTCATTCAAACTGGAACTGATTTGAGTATACAGGAGGCTTTACTAACATTTAAGATGGAAAGACAGTCATAGTACAAAACTGTCCTGGGCAGATCAGGATGCATGGTTAACCTGCTTGTAAATGATAAACCAACACCATCCTCACATCGCTTTCTTTTTTTTGCGGAACACGGGCCTCTCACTGCTGTGGCCTCTCCCGCTGCGGAGCACAGGCTCCGGACGCACAGGCTCAGCAGCCATGGCTCACGGGCCCAGCCGCTCCGTGGCATGTGGGATCCTCCCGGACCAGGGCACGAACCCGTGTCCCCTGCATCGGCAGGCGGACTCTCAACCACTGCGCCACCAGGGAAGCCCCTCACATCGCTTTCTTAATCCCCTTAATTATTTAACCCTCTTCACCTCCAACCTTCTTTGCCACCCATATGTATGGCCATCACTTTGATAATATTATGCTTCTTATCTAATCCACTCTAGCTATTTTAAACTGTAACAACCCAGATCTGAATTCAATCCCTTAGTCTTTCTGTTTTTGATTCCAATATCGGAGATAGTTGTTAAGCTTTACCTTGACTTTAGCAGCTCCCCACTTAGTATAGACCTAGTATTTGTTCTCCTGAACCATTTCTATTCTTCTGCTTCACTTGCTCAATAAAGCCCCAACTCAGCATCATTCCAGGGATGTAGATATCCACACTTTGCTGAGTGATCATCGTGTAACTGTACAGGACTGATAACTTTAACGCTCGTAATATTTTAGTCTTTTTCTCCATGCTAAGCAGCGATTCTTTGACACGCTCAGTTACACTTCCCTTTCACTTCTCTTCTCACAACCCCTGTGAAACCACCATTAATTAATAACATTGGGTTAAGCTAGAGTGGATTTTTTCCAAGTACTAACTTTGAATCTATGAAAATATCTTTATTTCATTTTACTCTTGAAAGAAAACAATTTTTCTTCCTGTTTGAGGGTAACTTCTTTACTTGAGCTCTTGTGTTTTGTTTTTTGGGTTTTTTTCAAATAGTATTCTGAAGCATGGCTTCATCAGTTATCATCTTTATATCTGAAGCTTGTTTCCCTCACTCTGTAATTATGATCACGTCTCACTTTTTTAAAATAAAAGGAAAATAAATATCATACTCAGATTCCCACATGTTGCTTCTTTTCCAGGCACGCTTTTTCTAATCATAATGTATTTTGATTTCTTCACTTCCCATATCTTTCACAATCTACTACTAACATCTGCCTCAGCGAAGTCAAAGAAAGTCCTGGCTAGGTTCCCAAATTGTATATTGCTTACTTCATTCAACATATACTTGATGAACAACCAACAGCAACCAGGCACTGTTGAATTGCTCAGATTAAATCAGTGGTGAGAAGAATAAAGGAAACATGGCAGTTTGTATTCTACTGGGTTAAATAGAGTAAAAAAATAAAAAAACAATGAACATACTCAATAGACACATTATGTTGTATGTGAGGAGTTGGTGAGTATTGTGTGTGTGTGTGTGTGTGTGTGTGTGTTTAAAGAATGAAATGTGAAAAAAGGAGAAGACTGGCGAAAGGGATCAGGAAGGTTAATCGTATTTTTTAACTGAGTGCTCATAATTGACTTTATTGAGAAAGTGATACTGAAAAAAAGTAAAGAAAATAGCTGTATGAATAGCAAAGGGATCGTGCACAATAAGTTCAAGGAACATCAAAGAGGTCAGTATGACTAGAGCAAGGTCGGGCATAGCGGAAGATATGTTCACAGAAGTAACGGAAAACAAGGTTATGTATGACCTTGTAGGACATTGTAAGGTAAATGACCTTCATTCATTCTAAGTGACATGGATGCTGTAATACTTTTGAGCAAAAGAATAGCATGATCTGAATTGGGTTTTAGAAGTATCATCCAGGATTCTATATTGAGAATAGACTGTGGAGGGCAAGGATATGTGCATGGAGGCAGATAGGAAACTATTATAATAATCCAGGGAGAAGTTGAAAGGGCTTTGACCAACACGGTAGCATACGGTGTGGTTAGAAGTACTGCTAGATGGTAGAAGTGGTCATGTTCTGAATGTATCAAGGTAGTTTCAACAAGAGTGGACATTGGATCTAAAAGAAGGGATTATCCTGGCTTTGTGGCCCAAACAACTGAATCAGATAAGTCTCAATCAGGGTTTTCAAAGGACATGAATAGCAACAGCCACTTAAGAGGGCAACAAAGCCAGCAGGAAAAAAGCATTCAAAGAGGGAATCTTTTTTTTCTTCTGTTTATTTAATAATTTTATTTAATACATTTGATTTTCAAACTGTAGAATACGTACGTGAGAATACTCTTAGTCCTTATCTGAATGTGGGTCTGTGTTAATTAGTATTTACTTTGATCCTTTCTGTGCTGTATATGCTAATTGGCCTTAGAATAAGATCTGAAGCCGTTCAGCGCCTTACTGTGTGGAATGCGGTCCTCAGACAACAACAGCATAAGAATCACCTAAAAGCTTGTTAGAAATGCAAAATCTCAGTCCTATGTCCAACATACTAAATCAGAATCCCCATTTTCACAAGATCCCCAGGTGATTTATATGTATGTTAATATTTGGGGAGCTTAAGTAACAAGTTATATCAGAGTATAAGAGGGAAGCATAAAATTGGCAAAAGCGGAAAATTATTATTTTTTATTTCCTAGAAAATAGTGGAAACATTTATGGGTCATAGATTATTTTTAATCTGGAGGAAAGTTATTGAAAATTTGCTGTTACTTTTTTTACAGGAAAATTGATGCTATAGCCCCTCCATAAAGTTAAAATATTTGCTTTAATCAGAATGTCTAAGAAATTAATTTTATAGCCCTCTCCTTCAATTTCTCTGATTTGTGTAATCTAATTTCTGATTCTTTTATTCCTGACAGAAGTGTATTTAATGTAACTGCAGTCATATAATGATTTGGCCACAAATGACCAGGCATGTCAGTTAGTCCAGAATTTGTCTAGAGATATTGAAACAAAGGCCTTTGGAGTCTGCCTAACAGATGCAGGGTCATGTAGCTAGTTAGAGGGAGACTTGGGCTAGAATAAAGGAACACTGAACTCTTGAAGATAATTAAGTTGTGATTTTTAAAAAGTGTTCCATAATTCAGGTTTTTCTCAGCCACATAATTTTACCACAAATGTGAATAAACTGGCAAAAATCGCCTTGTACAAAATGCTTATCAAAAGCAGCTATAAGCTAATAAAGAAAATGATTTGTGTAATATACCCATAATAAGTGGCATATGTCTAGGACAATATTGTTAAATTAAGGGGTGCTATTTTAGTGTGTTAATATTAGTTACTGTCATATAGTTGGCAACAAACAAACATTAAAAACATAAAATATAAATCTCAAAGCAATCAACCCTGAAGTAATTCTTAATGCCAAACTGCACTTCATCTAGCACGTGATATTGATGATGATACTGCGAGCCTGCCACAGCCCAGACAGACAGAGGTTTCTCTTGTAGTGTCCCAATTAATATTTCCAAACTTGTTTTTCACTAATCATTTAACAAATACCAGTGGAATTTTATGCATTCTGTTCAACACAC
Organism: Monodon monoceros; assembly: GCF_005190385.1. Taxonomy (NCBI): domain Eukaryota; kingdom Metazoa; phylum Chordata; class Mammalia; order Artiodactyla; family Monodontidae; genus Monodon; species Monodon monoceros. Next base: position 21,400,743 of record NW_021703768.1, on the reverse strand, counting down.
ATTTCCCCAATAATTTAAAAAAAAAATTTGGGGGGGAATTTTTTTAAAAAAAAATAATTTCCCCAATAAAAAAAAAATAAAAAAAAGAAAAAAGGAGAGACTGTGGGTCTCTCCTTCCTAGAGTTTTCCTTCATCAGCCCTTCATCATCACCTGCTGAACTTTTCTTTTTCAATCTTGGAATGCTCATCTCAAGGCTATTTCTTTCTTAAATAGCTTCCTGACCTATTATCAGGCTAGAACTTTTTCTTAGTCTTTCTCTTTCTTAGTCTCTGTAGAATACTTTCTTTTCCTATCTTTGTTATTCACCTTTGTCTTATCATTGCCTAAGATGCCACCTTGTGTTGTGGTTATTAGATAAGTTGTTCGAATCCTAAATTATAAAATCCTTAAGGATAGGAATGGGTCTTCTTTGAAAGTACATTAACTGTATGAATAAGAATGTCATAATAATAACAACTAAATCTTATTGAATATTTATACTCCAAGATGTCTTATTCTTTCTTCTATATACCACCTCAAAAGCACATGAAGCAGATTCTATCAGCCCAAAGTGTATCTTGCCCAAGCTCAATCAGCTTGTGAGTTACATTGAGTTACATTAATAGGATTCTATCCCCTGAAGCTAGAGACTGTGATTGTATTATTTTACAAAACTGTTTTGACAGAGGGTCCAGAATTCTACAAATCCTTCTTTTATACTGTAACTGTTCTTTTACTCCATGTAGCATCTTTTGGAAGCAGATGCAAATTCTCTGGGATTTCCTTTTCATACTTAAAACATGAGATTGTAATTTATATCAAACTTATAACTTACATCACAGCGAGGTTAATTATTAAAATAAAATACCACATCTAAAATTCATGGGCTAATGAATCCATCTACTAAATCTTAGCCTTATTCTTATTTCTAATTTCTATGTTTTCCATAGAGCATATCACATATTTTTTCACAGAGTGAAAAAAATTCAGTAAATTTTAAAAGTAATTTCCATATAATAAAATCCAAACTACCTTTATTTCACTTCCTTTTAGGAAAGATTTGTTTTAGATCTATAGATTTTGTCACAGTGTCTCCTCGACTCACGATTAACCTTCCTTGACATTACCAAACTTTATCACGTTTTATGGGTCCTAGCAGGGAGACTCCAAAGAAGCCAGAAAGCAAATTGTGCATGCTATAGGTTTTACACTTGCCACTGAGAATTGACATTTGTCACTTCCATTAATAGAAAAAAAAAAAAAGTCCTGCATTGCTTTAAAAAAAAGAAACAAAGAATTCTTAAAACAGGTTTCCAACACTTGTAGTCTATGAAAACAGTAACAACAGAGAAGAGTGACTTTTCTTTGAGAAGTCACAAGCAATTGTACTGTCAGTATGAGAACTAAAAGCATTTGGTTTATACATGTGGTATGATGGTCTTAATCTTTTACTTCATCAAATTCCAAGGACTGAGCAAAAGACAAAGATTGTATTTAGCTGCCAAAGACAGTGTGAATCATTTCTCTCAAGATTTTAAATATCCTTTTTTTAGCTTGGAGGCATAAAGCAACCAACCTGAATGAAAACAGATTTAGGCTGTAACAAGAAGACAAAATTTAACCAGCATATGCTAAAGTGCCTTAGTGAAACAGTACAAAAGTTTTTGCATAAATGCTACTTCAAAAAAAAAAGCATGCAGCAAATTATTCAGACTGTGTTTGCTGGACCTTATTATACCTGGAAAGGTTATAAGAACTCTACTAGGATAGAGAAAATACAAAAATAATAATCTCATGAGGAAGGATTTTTGATACTTATTGATCAATACAACTTTTTAATAAAATTATCTTCCTAGCGCTAATCTAAGGTTTGTATAGCCAAGTTAATTATGTATTACATTACTTTATATTTTCACTGGATTGGCAATCTTTTACTGAAGTAATGTATTGTATTTAAATATCATTTAACTTAACATTTAGTAACAATAATCCTGCAGTTCAATGGATCAAACGAGGAAGCCCAAAATGGACTCAAATATATAGAGAAATTTAGTTTAAAATTAAGATGACATCTCAAGTCAGTATGGAAAGAATTGATTATGCAAAGAATGCTGTAGAAACAGTTGGAGAGCTCTCTATGTATCCATCTATCTATCTATCCATCTATCTTATCAGCCATTTTGTATATATAGATCAGTATTTTACACCTCATAAAAAAATAAATTCCAAGTGGATCCAAGTTCTAAGTATAAAAACAAATAGAAAAAGTACAATGTAAATACTAAATAAAATATTAATCTTTTCCATTATTGATTAGAAACTATTTTTAGCCCTCATATAAAGTTCAGAAGTCCTAAAATTTGATAATTAGGCTATATAGTTGGACAACTAATTTATATCCAGCATACCATAAGCCAAGTTAAAAGGCAAATATGTATCAGACATAAGAAATAGATGTAAGTTTAAATGTATTTAAAGCTCATACAAACCAAAATAAAAGACCAGCTACAGAAAGACAGAGGGCTTTCCTTCAGGTCTCTGGGTAAATATTTTCTTATCAAATAGGTCTTGCCTGACAACCCCACAGAAAAGAACATCCTGAAAATCTCTCTAACCAGCTTAGTCTGATTTTCACTGTATATTCACTGCAAGTTCTAGGAGGGCCAGTACTGGGAACTCTATATTTAGCTCTTATATTCTAGCCCATGAATCATTGCCTGGCTATGGTCTTTAAATAAAAATTTTGTATGAAGAAAATGAATCCAGGATAAAATGTAAAGAGGCATGATAAATAACAGAAGGATTAGCTTGTAAAGAATGAACACACTATTTTCAGAGGTAAAGGCAAAATAATAAAGGTCTCTGTGTGTGCATGCATGTGTGTGTGTGTGTGTGTGTGTGTGTGTGTGAACAGGAAATAACCCAGGTTATAATCTTAGCACAAGGATTATCAAGCACTGCTGAGGGAACATTTTATATTATATAACATGAATTTGTAGAGAAATAGATGAGTTTAATTTTGTAAATTTCTACATAATTGCTCAGCTGCCTAAAATCAAGAATAGAGAAATATAATATCTGAAAATGCCTTAGCTTAGAGTTTGACAAGAAATGATTATGAGCACTGAATAAAAGAATAATTTTATGATCATAGATTACACATATTTGAGCTGGTTTACCATTGGCCACACCATAGGCAAATGAAGCTAAAAATAGGGTGACAACATCAAGAGATAATGAGGATTTCGAAAACACACAGGGACAATGAAGAGGAAATTTAGTCAAGTAGTGGAAAGGGAAATGTTAACACAGATTTGAAATCTCCTTTAAGAACTTATATACTTTCTCTTTCTCTTCCAACTTCTCTGACTGGCTTCTCTTCCAATACCTTCTTATGGCATTGATATTCCCCAATGTTTCTATGCATGTAACAGTTCCCAGATGACTTCAATTTCATGTCTATCATATATGTCCATCAAGACCTAAATTCTAATGATTTCCAAACATGTACCTCAGTTCTATCCTTTGCTTTAAAATCAAGATTTATAGACTAACTTCCACCCAAATGTAATCGGTTATGGACCAGTTACAGGAACAGAATCCATTCTAGCTATTTCAGACACAAAGGGATTGAATGCAATGATCAGATGCTTTAAAAGTGTTTGGAACAACTGGAAGTGCAAGCTCAAGGCTAGGACCCTAGAATCAACAGCAAGAATTGTTAAGTTAATGAATACACACTGTAGCTATGATCCACATATCATAATATCACCCAGACCTGCACCCCAACCTGTTGACCCAGGGAAGCTAGGGAATGGATTGCTGTAGAAAAACCCAATGCCCTCACAACTGTACCTGATAGAAGGAAGAGCCAATCAAACTCTTTTCTGCATTCCAAGTGTTGTATAACTACATGAAATTGGAGGAAACTAATTTGTGTCAAAATGGTGGAAACAAAGGATTTTAGAAAAGCTGTTCAGCTCATGCACCTTCTGAATAGAGGTAGATGGGTACAACGAGGTAAGCTGGAATGCTGAGTGGGAATCATTCATTATCACCCCTTGAACATATCAGCCTCATACTCCATGGTAATTCAACATCAAAATAGAAAACAGACATTTTTGCCTGCCCAACTGCTTTCTATCTTAAACCCTTCATCCTAGTTAAAAGCACTAGCTAGAAATATTTATTTATTCTTCTTTCCTCCTACTTCTTTTGTTTTCTTTTTTTTTTTAACATCTTTATTGGAGTATACTTGCTTTACAATTGTGTGTTAGTTTCTGCTTTATAACAAAGTGAATCAGTTATACATATACATATATCCCCATATCTCCTCCCTCTTGTGTCTCCCTCCCACCCTCCCTATCCCACCCCTCTAGGTGGTCACAGAACACCGAGCTGTTCTCCCTGTGCTATGCGGTTGCTTCCCACTAGCTATCTATTTTACATTTGGTAGTGTATATATGTCCATGCCACTCTATCACTTTGTTCCCACTTACCCTTCCCCCTCCCCATATCCTCAAGTCCATTTGCTAGTAGGTCTGAATCTTTATTCCCGTCTTGCCCCTAGGTTCTTCATGACCATTTTTTTGGTTTGTTTTTTAGATTCCATATATATGTGTTAGCATATGGTATTTGTTTTTCTCTTTCTGACTTACTTCACTCTGTATGACAGACTCTAGGTCCAACCACCTCACTACAAATAACTCAATTTCGTTTCTTTTTATGGCTGAGTAATATTCCATTGTTTATATGTGCCACATCTTCTTTATCCATTCATCTGTTGATGGACACTTAGGTTGCTTCCATGTCCTGGCTATTGTAAGTAGAGCTGCAATGAACATTGTGGTACATGCCTCTTTTTGAATTATGGTTTTCTCAGGGTATATGCCCAGTAGTGTTTCCCTCTACTTCTAATTCCTATAGTAAATATGTTTTATTGATTCTAATATTTAATATCCTTTGAGTCTCTTTTTATGTCTATATATGACATTCCATTGACATATTTTTTACATGATTTGGGGCAGAATTTCAGCTTTTTGTGTTTCTTATTTTGTTTATAATTGAAAGATGATTAGTATTTATGTTAAATTGAAATGAAACAAATTGTTTTCAATTTTTTTGCATTTAGTGAACAATTTTAATGTAGATACATTTATTACATATTATTATTTTTCAGAGATTTATTTTCTCCACAAGGATTATTTTTTCTCAGGAAAAAGTACAGTTTAATAACCTTGTAATATAGATTGTGTCAATGATTGTGATTAGTGCTATAAATATTTTTAACCAGTGTTAAAGGCAAAAAGTAATCTAAAATGCTAAAATTGTAAAGACTTTTAAGTAATTTTAGGTGTGGGTTGTGGATTTTTCAGTTCCAACCTTATTCCACTTTACACATTTAATTTGTGCTTTAAAAATATTTGGTGATAGGGAATACCCTGTTGGTCAAGTAGTTATGTGCAGCAAAAAAAAAAAAAAAAAATCTGGTGGTAAAATCTGCATATTCCACATTGTGGTAAAATGAATAAAGTCCCCCAAATATGCCTCATCCTAATCAGTGGAACTTGTGAATATGTGATTTTACATGGCAAGAAGATCTTTCTAGATGTAATTAAGTTAAGGACCTTGAAGTGGGGAAGTTATTCTGTATTATCTGAATGAGTCTAATATAACCAGAGGGTTCTTATAAAATGGAGGCAGTCAAGTTCAGAGATTAAAAAGAGTTGTGATGGTAGAAGCATAAGTTGAAATGATGCACTTTGAAGATGGAGAAAGGGGCCACAAGCCAAGAAATGCAGGTGGCCTCTGGTAGCTGGAAAATCTAAGGAAAGGGATCTCCCTTGAATTTTCCAGAAGAAACAAAGCCTTGCCAGCAGGGCTTTTTCTGACTCCCACAACTATAAGAGAAGAAATTTGTGTTGTATTAAGCCACTAAATTTGTGGTGATTTATTAGAACAACAATAGCAAACTAATACACATGATTACAAATTACAGAGATTAACTTCAGTCTGGCATGCTGTATTATGATAGATGTCTATGAGAGTAAACTTTTGACTTGGATTGGAATGTAATCTTAGACGCACCAGCAAGCTTGAGAATTCAAGGAAGCCAAGACGTTGTCACCTCTGCTGAGAAATTAGTAGATATGAACCAACTTCAATTTTTTCTTGAGCACAAGATTTCATTTCCATAATGACAAAATTTTACTTTTCACTTTTTAACGATGTCAGAATAGTTACTATTTTACTCTTCACGTATTTAATGATGTTGAAGTATTATCCAAAACCATCAAGTCATCAGAGAAATACAGTCATATCTGTTAATAACACATTTCTTCTGATAACAATCAAATTAGTTTGTAGCATGAAAAAGGTGCTCAATGAACAACATGTTTAATACATTGACATTTCAAAACATTTTCCTAGTACTTCAATAGTCTATAAAGTAGGTTATCTCAAAAAAGAAAGCCCAGGGGCTTCCCTGGTGGCGCAGTGGTTGAGAGTCCGCTTGCCGATGCAGGGGACACGGGTTCGTGCCCCGGTCCGGGAAGATCCCACATGCCGCGGGGCAGCTGGGCCCGTGAGCCGTGGCCACTGAGCCTGCACGTCCGGAGCCTGTGCTCCACAATGGGAGAGGTGCTGCAGCCCACGTACAGCAAAAAAAAGAAAAAAAAAAAAGCTCAGTTGAGAAAAGATAGGAGTGTTCTCCCAGCCACATGCTTAGTTGAATAGATGTCAAACCAGATAAATAGAAAGATATAAAAATAAAAATATAAATAAAATACAAAAATATAAATATCTTTAGGGATAGAGTGGTAATGCCCTGTTGGTAAGGCATTTGCAGAGAACAAAAAAAAAAAGGGTATAAATAAAATTATCTTTAAAGAGAGGTGTTTTTTCCTCTGATTTTTTTTTTTTTTCTGGAATAGTCATTGCTTGAAAATAATGAAGCTCATTTAAACTTCTCTGAATTAAGTGTCCAAATTAAATGTCCTAAATTGAGTAGATACTACTTTTGTGATTAAAAAATAAAATCACAAAAATCAGGGGACTTCAAACATTTGTGATAGGCTAAGTAGGAAAAAAGAAAAATCACCCTAAGAGAACTGGCATGCACCAAGTAATCAATCATTACGGGTGGAATGACTTACAATCATGACATTCTTATCTCTTGCTCTGTTCTCCAAGTGGCAAATAAAATGCTATAAATTTTCCTTTCCACTCCTCATCGCAATCTTGGTGCTTTTGTTCTGAAAACACAGGCTCCTGAGCTGTATTCCACCTGCCCCTCACCTGTGACCTTCCCACACCTACTGTGTATGTCTTCCCGTGCACTTGAGAGGCTGTATGCCTGTATATTCTAGGAGCTAGCCTCCATCTCTTGCTGTCAAGCTCTGCGCATTTCTGAGATGTGCTATTTATTCTCAGAGCTATTGATGTTGATGACAATGTTGATGGACATGTATGGAGATTGCTTACCTAGGCACCTGTGTTCTTGACTTTGCTGACTAAACATCTCCAGTCAGTATGAATTCCATCTTAAGAAATGGATCTAGTGTGAACTCCCATCCCTCCCTTTACTTTTTGGTTTTGTTTTGTTTGAAAATTAATTTTTAAGAGCACCTTTAGGTTTCCAACAAAATTGAGAAGAAAGTACAGAGATTTCCCATATACCCCCTACCTTTATACATCTACAAACTTCCCCATTATCAACATCACTCATCAGAGCGGTACATTTGTTAAAATTGATGCACCTGCTTGACACATCATGATCACCCAGAGTCCATAGTTTACATTATGGTGGTTCACTCATGGTGTCGTACATTCTACAAGTTTGAACAAATGTACGATGACTTATATCCATTATTATTATATAGAGCATTCACTACCCTAAAAATCCTCTGTGCTCTGCCTATTTATCTCTTCCTTCTCCCTAGCCCCAGCCCCTGGCAACCACTGATCTGTTTTACTGCATCCATAGTCTTGCCTTTTCCAGAATGTCACATAGGTGGAATCATACAGTATGTAGCATTTCAGATTGGCTTCTTTCACTTAGTAGTATAAATTTAAGCTTCCTGCATGTCTTTTTATAGCTTGATAGCTCATTTCTTTTTATTGCTGAACAAAATTCCATTGTCTAGCTGTACCACAGTTTATTTATCCATTCACCTACTGAAGGACATCTTGGGTGCTTCCAAGTTTCAGCAATTATGAATAAACTTGGTATAAATTCCCCTTTTTCCATAAGCGACAATTCTTTCACCTTTTAGGAAATGACCATTTCAATATAGATTATATACGTTTCATTGTTGTCCTCATGCCATTTAGAATTTTCTTTTAAATTCTCCAAATATTTAACAAATATTTATTGAGAATTAGTAAGAATAGTGTAGATATATTTCTTCTAAAATAAATAATTTTAAATGCATTATTGAAAGGTCATTAAAAATAGTGGGAATTCCTATTAAACTGCTAATAATCCCTTTGTATACTCAATGCTTTATTTATATTTTCACAGAATTATGCATTTTATATTTTATTTGAGTCATCAATTTCCCCATTCTAGTATGACTGGTTATTATTGTTTCGTTCTAGAGTATTTTTCATTTCAGTTACTGTATTGTTCATCTCTTTCTTTGTTCTTTAGTTCTTCTAGGTCTTGGTTAAACATTTCTTGTATCTTCTTGATCTGTGCATCCATTCTTTTCCCAAGATCTTGGATTGCCTTTATTATGATTATTCTGAATTCTTTTTCATGTAGCTTGCCTATCTCCACTTCACTTAGTTGTTCTTCTGGGGTTTTATCTTGTTCCTTCATCTGGGACATATTCCTCTGACATCTCACTTTTGTCTGAATTTCTGTGATTGTGGTTTCCCTTCCGCAGGCTGCATGGCTGTAGTTCTTCTTGCTTCTGCTGTCTGCCCCCTGGTGGATGAGGCTGTCTAAGAGGCTTGTGCAGGCTCCCTGGTGGGAGGCACTGGTAGCTGCCCACTGGTGGGTGGAGCTGGGTCTTGTCCCTCTAGTGGGCAGGGCCATGTCAGGGAACGTGTTTATCAGGCAGTTGTGTGCTCAGGAATACTTTAAATAGCCTGTCTGCTGATGGTGGGGCTGTGTTTCCACCCTCTTGGTTGTTTGGCCTGAGGGATTACAGCACTGGAGCCTACAGGCTGTTTGGTGGGGCCAGGTCTTGGTGAGAAAACGGCGTCTCCAAGAGGGCTTACGCCAATGAGTACTCAGTAGAACTACTGCCACCATTGCCTTTGTCCCCGAAGTGAACCACAGCCACCACCCACCTCTGCAAGAGACCCTCCAATACTAGCAGGTAAGTCTGGCCCAGTCTCTTATGAGGTCACCGCTTTTTTCTCCGGGTCCTGGTGCACAAGAGATCCTACATACACCCTCTAAGAGTGGAGTTTTTGTTTCCCCCAGTCTTGTGGAATTCCTGCGATCAAACCCTGCTGGCCTTCAAAGCCAGATTCTCTGGGGGTTCCTCCTCCCATTGCCAGACACCCCCAGGCTGGGGAGCCTGACGTGGGACTCAGAACTTTCATTCCTGTGGGAGAACTTTTGTGGTATAATTATTTTCCAGTTTATGGGCCACCTGCCCAGTGGGTATGGGATTTGATTTTATCGCGATTGTGCCCCTCCTACTGTCTCATTGTGGCTTCTTCTTTGTCTTTGTATGTAGGGTATCTTTTTTTTGGTAGGTTCTAGTGTTTTTTGTTGATGGTCGTTCATCAGTTAGTTGTGATTTTGGTGTATCTATAAGAAGAGGTGGGCGCATGTCTACTCTGCCATCTTGTCAGGAGCCTCATGACTGGTAATTAAAACTCAGTTCTAAGTAATCAGATGCAGCTGAAAAAATAATTTAATTCATTCACAAATGTTAGACATTTTATTACAATCTGTTATATTTTGGGGGTAGCTTTCCTTATGTTAACTTTATGAAAAAAATTAGAAACCATTTTCAAACTTAAATTGTTTTCAATATAATGCTCTATACCTAGACAGTAAACTAATTCTAACATAAAAAGAATGTGTTGGGCTTTCACTGAATGTGGCTTGATGGAAGTTGAGTCCATAGTTACCAGAAAGCAGGAATTAGGATTTGTAATGTCACCAGTATAGCAAGTATTAAATAAGACCATAAAATTGAACAAGTTGATCTCATAAAATATTGAAAAGAGAAGTAACATGGTGAAGGACAAATGTAGTGATTATAATTATTTTGAATTAAAAATAAAAATAGAAGTGTTATTTTCTGGTAAAAGAAACCCCAGTATTTTTTAATGAACCAGTTGATGACAATGGAACTAACTGATGCCAGTCAATACAAAGCTAATTCTCCATTTTCATGAGGAACAGATGGTATGGATGGACATGAAAATGGGTTTCATTGAGGGGAAAATGGCTTAGTTTGGCAAGTTCATTTCAGAAAATATACTTCAGGAGCTAGATTTGTGTAGCCATTTTGAGAATGTTCTCCTGCTGATATGGTTGATTAAAGGGTAATCATGATTACGTGTGCAATCTGTAGAAGAACGTCTAGATGCCTCCCTTTGGTAAGATCCTCTTCCTGGCCATCTGGGTTTATGAAACAAGCTTCTGAGAATTTTCATTTTATTTATTTAATGAAAGCTTAATAAGCAAGGAAAAAAATCACATAATAAATTAAATTAAAGATACTTTGTATTGCTTGATGCCTGTACCATACTTCTATGAGGAATAATTACAGAAAATTAAAAGAAGAGGCCATAGTCAATGTTCTCTTGAACAAAGATTTTTTTCAGAAAAAATTAAGTATTTTTTAAAGAGTAACCAAATAAAATTTTATCTAAGAGATTGTATTTTTGCCTTGGAAAGAAAATTATTTTATTTAATATAGAAATGAGACTGAAGGACCAGAAGGCTTAAGTTGGGTTTTTTTCTTTCCTTCCAGTTAAAGGTCTGATTTGAAAAAAATTAAAGGAAGTAAGGAAAATGAACAGCTTGCTGTATTTAATATGCCAAATAACAGTTTTTATGAAATTGTGCCTACAACCAGAAGTTCTGTGGCATAAAGTTAGCTCACTCTTTTGGCATGACAACCTTCATTCTAATCAAGAGAACTTTAACATGAACATGATGGGGAAAAAGAACATATCCCAGAAGAATTCTAAAATGATATAAATGAAGACAACAAATTTGGAACCAAAAGATGATTGATAAAATTAAAGTAAAACATTCTTTAATAATTCACAAGGAAAATATTACAGGTCTTGCAACAAAATGTGTTTTTGGATATAAATAGTGACAGATTATGAGTAATAAACAAAATTAACATGAAAGTTTAGCACAGGATGTAAATATCACATGGATAATACCAGAATTGTATAGTGTGGAAATAATAACTTCACAGAGTATTAAAATAAATTTTATTCAAAAAACCGTATCTAATATGAAGAAGGAAACCATATATTTGCATATACCAAAAAAGTATCCACCTATTTGGAAAAATAAATCATAAACGTAAGAATAGATATATGGATGATGGAAAAAATTTTGGGGAAAAATGAAACAAACATGGAGCATTAATACTCTACTGACTAGACAGTAAGTGTGGAGGGAGGTATGGCTTAGTACTTTCTTGGTTTAAATTCGTATGTAAGGGAAGTACTGAGAGAAACTGCTGTTCTGAACTAAAATCTAATGAAAAAGTAAGAAATAGTTATTGATTTAGACATACAGAAAGCCTGGGAAGAATGGGAAAATGTACTCCTGGAACTGAATTTAATAAAAGAAAGAAACATTTTACATAGTCAATATAATTATGACATTAGTAGATAGCATTTAAAAATGCAGAAATTAAATTGTACCACCTTTTAATTAGAAAATAATAGATTTATTTAATTAAAAAGTTTGACAGTGATATTATTAGGTTAAACTTTGTGAATTTTTACTTTTGTATGTTAAAAATAGTCAAATATCAACAATTTTAAATGGTTCAGCAAAATACTCATGGTATGCAAATTAATGAGACAAATAGATCCAAATTTGAAATGTTTCAAATATAAATAAGTACTCATAAGAGGTTTTCAAAAAAGAGTCCAACTTGTCTGTCCCTCATCTCCTGTGCTTTGTGTGATGCCTCAAGAACCAGGAACATAGCTGCTTCTGTTCTGTAGATCTCTCTTGTACTACTGCTTCATTGTGGGATGCATCCTGTGTTCTGAAGGGGAAAGAAAGCATGAAGGAGCATACATGTTTGTTGTAAGCTTTAGCCCAGAAGCAGCACATACCACCTCTCACATTTCATTGGAAAGAACTGGACCCTCAGTGTGTGCTCAAGAAGAGTAAATATAATATTGGCAATAACTACAGCGTGCTCTCTCTCCCTCTCTCTCTTTCTTTTTTTCTCTCCCTCTTGCACACACACACACACACACACACACACACACACTATACATGGTAAAATTATTTTTGGAATGAGTATGAGAGCTCAGCTACTGGGACTCAGAACCAGAGAGCTGGGCTCAATTTCTGACTCTTCCTACTTGTGGCAGAGACAGTAGTACTCACTTAAGCAATTTTTCTCCATTTCACAGACTTCCGGAAGTTCCAAATGACCATGTCCTGCCTTATGGTAAAACCTAGCCTACATAAGCATGGCATATAGTCTTTTTCTGGTTTCCTCATCTGTAAACTATGGTAGTTTATTATTATCATTATCATCGTCATCATCATCATTATCATCATCAAATCACAGGGTTGCTGTGAGGATAAAATTATTTCATGCATGTAAAGCACAAGGGCACTGCCTGCTTTGAACTTAGTAGACACTTAATAAATTATTAGTTGTTAACAGGGTTTCAGAAGTCAAAAAATGTTAACAGGGTATCCTTAAATCATATTTTTTATTATCATATATATGGTCATATATATCATATATGACCATATATATGGTTATTATATATATATATAAAACCATGGTTATAACCAATGGTTATCACAATTTTTAAACCACTTTATTGAGGTACAGTTGACAAATAAAAAGCTGCACATATGTAATGCATGCAACTTGATAAATTCAGAGGTAAGTATACACCCCATATATTAGATTGATTCAAACTACTTGAAACGAATTATCAAGTATTACAGGTTATATGTCATTTTATAGCTGGGAGTCTTTCATTCAACTTTCCTCACAAAAGAATTTTAATGGCTCTAAAATGCTTTAGAAAAGGTCATAGGAAGGAAAACTTGTATAAGTTGTTATCACCCAAGTAAGTATCAAATATAAATTTGATATTATATTTGATATAATAATAAATAAAATATAAAAAAGTTTTGTGTCCCATTTTAGAAAAATTATTTTCATCTTTTAAATGCAATATTGATAGTTGCTACATGTCAAGACTGTTACCGATTATGTTAGTTTGCTTATTCACACATATTTCCAAGTTTCAGACAAATGCACTTAGCTTGGTTTTGTATATTCAATCATTCTACGCATACTTATTGAGTATCTCATGCTTATGAGGGGCTCATAGGAGCTGTGAACACAATTAAGGAAAAAACACAGTTGGCCCTATTTTAATAAAGATTATATTCTAGTGTCTGGATATATTAATTGAAGACCCACCAAATAAATATAAAAATAAAACTCAGGAAATTTCCAAAAGAAGAGGCATTTATTGAGGTAACAGTGTTTATTAGAGAAAGCTGTTTTAGTAAGGGAGGTCATGAAAACTATCTCTAAGTAAATGGTGATTGATCTGAGACCTCTAGGCATTAATTAGATTAAAAAGATCGGATAAAATGGAACAGAGTTCTGGAAACTATTTCTGGAAAAGGGAGCATCTTGGGCAAATTACCTGAAGGAATTTTCTGAGCTATAGAAAGTGAATGAAGGTCCTGTAGTATTACAGAAAACCAGCAATGCTATGACACAGGGTGAGATTTGGCACAATTACATCAACATTTTTCCTAATTAAGGAACAATTTCTGTACATTCTGGGTTTGAAACCCAGAAGTGAAAAGCGCCCAATAGATGAAATTGTGGGGGCAATTTATGCAGATTAACTCTTCTAGAAACGTTTATATATTTATTTTATTTCAACTGTAGCACCTTCATTTTAAATGCAGATAACTGATAACTGATTACTTTTGAAAAATTCAGGGTACAGTCAAAATCAGCATTTCCTTCCTTAAAAGTTGCATCTCTTTTAACTGTCCCCTTTGCCCCATGGCTCTTTCACACTGAAATGTGTTGTCTCAACTTTACATCACTGCTAAAGTCCATGAACACCTTTCTCTTGCTCTCTATTGTTGTTTAATCAAATCCCATTTACAGCTCAACATACTCCAATCTGGATTTTGGTTCCACCACTCCACTAAAACTCTTCTTGATAAGGTCTCCAATGACTCTGCAGTTAAACCTGAGGAATACATTTCAGTCCTTTTTTTGCCTAACCCAAACAAACATTTGACACCATTAACCATTTTATCCTTTAAAGATTCTGTCTTGAGTAGCTTCTACAATTGGTGCTTTCCTTGTTTTCCTTTTATCTGTTTGTCTTTCTCCAGGTCAGTCTTCCCTGTGGCCTCTCCTCCTCTTTCTTACACTTTAATATTGAAAGTCCTTAGGTTTCTATCAAGGGCTCACTTTTCCCTCACTCTGTATTCTCTGTAAGTGTTCCCATCCATTTGCATGACTTCAATGTCATTTGCCCACTTTCACCAATTACAGTGCAATGACAATAACCGAGTTCAAACCACCCTTATTATTTTCCTGGTGTAATGCTTAATTTTATGTGTCAACTTGACTATACCACAGGGTGCCCATTCATTGGGTCAAACATTATTCTGGGCGTGTCTGTGAGGGTGTTAGTGGATGAAATTAACATTTGAATCAGTAGACTCAGTAAAGCAAATTGCTCTCCCTAATGTATGTGGGTCTCATGCAATTAGTTGTAGACCTGAATAGAGCAAACGGCTAAGAGGGAACTCCTGCTTTATTGCTTGAGCTGGGATGGTGGTCTTTTCTGGCCTTTGGATTCAGTATGAAACATCTGTTCTTAGATATCCAGACTGAAGGCTTTTGGACTAGAATTTACATCATTGGCTCTCCTGGTTCTCAGGCCTTCAGACTTGGATTACAGCTACACACTGACCATCCTAGGCTTCCAGCTTGCCAACTGCAGGTCTTGGGTCATCTCATCCTCCATGATTGTGTGAGCCATTTCCTATTAAAATAAACCTCTCTCCCTCTCTGTCTCTGTCTCTGTCTGTCTGTCTGTCTCTCTCTCAAACACACACACACACACACACACACACCCCTAAGGAACTTTTTTTTTTTTTTTTTTTTTTTTTTTGCGGTACGCGGGCCTCTCACTGCTGTGGCCTCTCCCGTTGCAGAGCACAGGCTCTAGACGCGCAGGCTCAGCGGCCATGGTTCACGGGCCCAGCTGCTCCGCGACATGTGGGATCTTCCCGGACTGGGGCACGAACCCGTGTCCCCTGCATCGGCAGGCAGACTCTCAACCACTGCGCGACCAGGGAAGCCCCCTCTAAGGAACTTTTTAAATGAGAATTCCATTTTCATGTATAACATTTTAATGTTTTTATCTTTACTTATACGTAGAGCTCAAAAAATATAATCCATGCATTGGTATGTACTATATTTCAAGTATTATATAATTGTATTGGTTGCTTAGTTGTTCTGCCCAGTTAAAATTTCTTAGAATTATTTTTGTTTATGAAAATGAGTTAAATAAGATTTTAAAGATGGTTTATTATTCCTACACTGCAAAATTACTTGCTTGATATTATCAATATGTATATCCTACCTACCACAGTAGAATAGAAGATGTACTTTTTAATATCTGCTCATCAAACAACAACATAATGAAAATAAAAGAGGTGTGTTTTTGTTAAGAAAGCAGAACACCTGAGTTCTATTCTAACTACTTAAATAATTTTAGAAAAATTTCCTCTTTTTCTACTTGTGTTTTTTTTCCCACTCAACTATGAAATGTTATTATTTGGACTAAATGATCCAAAAGATTCCTGCCAACTCAAGTTTTCTGATTGCAGATTTAAAAAATATATAACATGCTTCACTTGTAGCAAACAAAATGAAGACCTTGGGGGAAAAGGAAAGTTCAGGAAAACAATGCAACCTGAGGGTCTATGTACAATGCAATTACGATTAGAATTTATTTGATTATTGAAATGGAGATACAAACAATAACTGTATTTATAGAAATACTAGTCCGTTTTTAGAACCAATTATTTTCTCTACAATTATCTATCACATAATTTTCAAAGTAGTAAGTCTCCAAAAGGTTAGAATTAGGATTATTTGTACCAGATTAGAATTATTTGTACTAGTAGCTTTATACAAGACAGGCACAGTCAAGAGTTTGCATTGCTAATATATATTTCATCAAAGCAAATGCAAAGAGAATTAATGTTGCAAATAATCAATTTCAATTTACTGAAGCACATTATTTTATCACAAATGTAATATGAAGCTAGAGAGATCACAGATAAATAAATAGTAGCTGTGAACATTTTAAAATATTATTAAGTTCATGGAATTCTATTAATAATCTACTCTGGCTGCAGATGGGTCCTCTAAGATAAAAACACAGGTCTCGGGCTTCCCTGGTGGGGCAGTGGTTGAGAGTCCGCCTGCCGATGCAGGGGACACGGGTTCGTGCCCCGGTCTGGGAAGATCCCGCATGCCGCAGAGTGTCTGGGCCCGTGAGCCATGGCCGCTGAGCCTGTGTGTCCGGCACCTGTGCTCCGCAACGGGAGATGCCACAACAGTGAGAGGCCCGCGTACCGCAAAAAACAAAACAAAACAAAACAAAAAACAAAAAAAACCATGGCTCTCTACTTGCTTCCATTTTCTCTTTTAATAAAAAAAAAAGTTTGGAAAAGAAAATTCCATTTCTAATTTTAAACCATATTTTAGTTAGACTATCCAGTGACTTTCTTTCATATATAATTGCAGAGTTTGAAGTCTCTACTGGCAAGCCGAAGAACTGTCTGCTTCATTTACACATTACTGAGAATTTGTTGATCTCCAATTGAAAAGGAAATATTGAGCACAGCGCGTTAGAAACTTGATGACTTCTCTTTTAGAAATGATTTATGCACTAGAAGGAAGTATCTCATATGTCATCAGTCATAGCACATATCTACATTTTAAAATTATACTAGAACAGAAGCACAAGAGTAGAATTTCTATGTGAAATTCAAACATATTTATGCATATCAAGAGAGTTATATTGAGTCTAAGAGTTTAGATCTACTGCAGAAGATGTTGTGAGAATCTTAGAGATCATACAATTATTTGTTTTCTTTTCCTCTTTCAGTAATTTTGTTTTATTTTTAAGAAAAATAAAGGTCAAATCAGAGTTACTATAAATGGAAAGCATACTTAAGTAATATTTCATGCTCATCCATTCATTCAGTGAACACATATTTATTGAGTACATACTCCAGTCATATATTTAACATTGGACTGAAAGGAGGAATGCTAATTTAAATATTTCTGTGCAATAAAAATACAATTATATGGCTGCCAGATTTTTAAAATTAAATTTATCAGTATGGACACACTGAATAAACACATGGATCAATTTCATCTGTAAGAAATTCAGAAACCAGTTGAGAGACTCCTGCATGCTGAGTAGTTGAGAAATTACCCACAACAAAATGGGTAGGAAAAGTTGGCACATAATCTTGCCATAAACTCCTCTCCAGGCACAATGCCATACAATCAGGAGGCAACACAAAACTCTCTGCTTTTCCCCAAGGAAAAAAGGTTTTGGACCACACATATAGGGCCCTAACTTTTTTGGGGGGTATGAAGATAATTTATTTTTCCAGTATATGAAGGAGTGATGATCTTACACTTTTTGTTTTTAAGAAGGACAGCATAGAGATATGGTGTAAGTTTTTAAAAATGTACCATATGCACTAAGCTACACCAGACGAATAACTTCAATTTTCTAGAATTAGTCTATCTTTGAATAATAGTGAATACGGATTTCTTATTCCCCTTACTAAGAAAAATGCTAAATATATTCTTAAATCTGTTTTCAAAATTCAAGAAGAAATTTAGAATATGGAACAATTAGCTAGAATGAGCCTGAAGAAGATTCTAGCTTTCCTACTGCTAAAATTCAGTTTCTATCCTTTTAAGGATTTATGAATTCAAGTAAAAAATGAGCTGAGGATATGACTCCAGAAGAAGACTGGGTCAGGAATATTCATACACAAACAATCAGACTTTACTCCACTTTCCTTGATCTATGCCCTCTTGTTCATACTGATAAACATAGATCATGCCAAAAACTAGAATGGAAAGGACACTGGCCTAGGAGTCACACTCTGGATTTAAGTCTGGACACAGTCACAGCTTCTACATGACCTTGGGCAAGTCATTTCTACTCTCTGAGCTTCAGATTTGGAATCTTCAAAATGAGGAACCAGGTCTAAGGTCTCTTTCAGCTTTAACTACCATTGTATTTAAGTTTAGTGGCTAAAGCATCTAGAATTCCAGGTGACAGAAGATTTAGTAGATTGAACTATTGGCCACAACCCTCCATCCCTTCCTGCATCCTCACTCTCTCCATGGCTTCATTGTGAGCAGAGTATATTTCCCTGCCTCTTGATTTTGGGCTTGGCCATATGACTTCCTTTGACCGAAGGGATATAGTAGACATGACACAAGCAGGGATTTAAAATGCTTATTCCCCTTTAATGGCTTAGAACGTTTTAGAAAATAAATGTTTAAAACAGAGCTCTCTAATAGCTAGGTCATAACTGGGTGACATTACATCCCAATTTTTCCAGGTCAGTCCTGGTTTACGCCTGTTGTTCTGGTGTGAAGATTTAGCTCTCTTCGCTCTCAAAAGTGGGATAATTTAGATTAAAAATTATATAGTCACCGTAGAAAAACCTGTCAGTTATCTTGAAAACTTACCTGGTTAATCCACAAGTTTGCTGCAATAACAGGTCCACCCCCTTACCCCGGAACCATCCTCCTCAATGCCTTCTTTGGATCATGGGGATTCCCAGGGTGAGGAAAGGGTAGCCAGTATCCCTTCTTCTAACTCTTCAAGTGGCCTACATTCCAAGTAGCCTCCTTTTCCCTCAAACCTTGAGAAATTTTTTTGCCCCAACTTTTTTGACTGCTACCCAAGGGACTGACTCCTATCTCTCCTGACTCTGGAAGCTAGCAGCCCAGTATTCACTAGTCCCTTGGGACTGCAGAGAGAAAAGGGTGGTTTTTATTGGGTGCATCCACAGTTCCTCACTCTGGTCAGTGCAGAGCAAGGAGGCAATAAACCCAGTTCCCAAGTGCTTCCTGAAAGGAATTAGACTGCACATCAAAAATCCCAACTCTCCAGTGGCTGTCCAAGAGTCCAGCATCTAACTCACCTATCTTCCAGAGCTGCTGAGGCAATTGGTCACTAGTTCCCTGGAACTAGTTCCCTAGTTTGAAGGAACTTGTGGGTACTCTCTGTGGCTTCTTCCCCCAGCTTGCTCCAGCAATAAAACTAAGACTACAGTTCTCCTTGGAAGGAGTTAGACTACACATCCAGCACTCTGACTTCTCCAGCTTTTGCCTGAGGTTTCTGGCTTCTAACTCTACTGTCTCTGGGAGCTGATGAGGCCTGACATTCACTAGTCTCCTGGGGTCTAAAGAGAACAAAGCAGTGGTTTTGAACAGCCATGTGGGTTTTTCCTGTGACCCCTCTCCCCACTCACTGTCACAATAAAGCCCAGCTCCCAGCTTCTTCCTAGAAGGAGTCAGACTGCACATCTAGCGCTCTGGTTTCTCTGGCTGCTGCCCAAGGGACTGGCTTCTAACTTATCCATCACTGGGAGATGATGGACAGACAATCACAAGTCCTTTGGTAGTTAAACAGGTATGTGGGTACATCCCAGGGCTCCTCTCCCTGGTTTACTCCAGCAATAAAACCAGGGCTCTAGCTTCTCCCTACAGGGATTTGGACTATATGTAGAGACCCTCAACTTTTCTGGCTGCTACCCAAAGACTGGCTTCTACTACACCTGTCCCTGAGAGCTGATGGGGCTCAGCATTCACTAGGCCCCTAAGTGTGACAGAGAGTACGGCAACAGTTCGGAAGATCATGTAGTCTGAATGGGCGTGCAAGCATATGCCACAGCTCTTCTTCCCAGTTCAGTGAAGAGTGAGCAGGTGATAAACTGCTTCTCCCTTAGGAGAGAAGGAATTGGACCATATATCTAGCACCCCAAGTTTTCTGGCTTCTGTTGGGGAATGGGCTGCTATCTCACATGTCTCAGGGACTGAAAAGACTTGGCATACTCTAGTCTCCTGGGAACCGGTAAGAACAAAGACAGTGGTTTGGATGAGCACAAATGTTTCAGTTGCACCCAGAATCTCTGGCCAATCTGATTGGTGGGGGTCATCTCCTCTCCAATGGCAGGCTGTGGAGACTGAGAGAAGTGGCTGTTTTATCTAATGTGCAGAAACCAACACAGAGAGAGAGTCAGGGAAAATAATGAAACAAGTAAATATGCTCCAAATAAAAGAATAAGATAAATCTTCAGAAACTGACCCTGATGATATGCAGGTATGTGATTTACTAGCTGGAGAATTAATATTAACTGTCATAAAGATGCTCACTGTGGTCAGGAGAGCAATACATGAACAAAGTTGTGCACCTTGAATATATACAATTCCTACGTATCAATTTTACCTCAGTAAAGCTGAAAAAATTATCAATACAAACATTTTTAGTGAGATTCCACTATAATGTTCTCCAGTATATTGCTAGTTATTGAAGAGTCAAGTCACAAATGAAGTAGGTTATTATTTCCATTGTTCATTAACTACTTACTGCTCAAGGTATAATTTCCTTTTTCTAATGGACATGTCTTAACATTAGTGCTTGGTTATTACCTTTGGGTTTGCAGATAGCTAAAAAGAAAATGAAATAACCATCATTGCCATAGAATCACAGCAGTAATATTTTCCTTCTTTTATAAGTAATTTATATTGCTGCTATAATCCTTACCAAATAATATTCTAAAGTAGATTATGATGATATATTTCTCACAGAAGCTGGCTTAACTAAAAATACCTGTGATAGACTAAGCCTTGCAGAGAAATCAGGTCAATTTACTCGCAGTGAACTGAAGACCACCATTGCTTTCTGCAAAAGCTGAAAGCTCAAAAAGCATTTAGTTAACCGTTGTACTGTTGTTTTTCTATTGAATCTATTAAGGTTATGGTGATGAGACTTATTTTAAATACTATGTATTACTATGCCAAATATTTCTTTTTTATACAAATTATTTAGCTTTGACCATAATTAAACAAATGTTGCTTCCCATATGGGCCCAAAATAATAGCATAATTCCAAATTTTAAAAAGCACACATGGTCAGTGTATTTAACTACACTGATTGCTGTTTTGAGCAATTTTTATTCACTGTGATGTCAAAGTGCTTTAAAATTAAGCAAAACTTTTGTACAAAACATATTTAAAATTACTTCACACTTCAGTGAAATTCACTCAGCTGTAGGCTAAATATAGAAACTTAACAGTCTACCACACTCATGTCAAAGCTGGTTAAGGGGAGGAGTAGAAAAGGTAATCCATTCAGTCAAAATCTCCAGGGAACTATAACATGCATGGAACACTATATCCATTTCTGGCACACTGCTACTATTATTTTATTTACATTTTACTGAAACTTTTTTCTCATCTGTCCTGGAAAAGAATAACACACTTTTAAATGACTTGAGCCTTATGTGTACATTTCTGACTAACCTTGTAGCGTAAGACCTTTATGTCTTTTCTATTTAAAATTCTTAAATTTTTAAATATAAATAATAGTTCAAGATATATATATATATAATCTAATGGATGTAAAATGGATACTAGAGCCATTTGATGGTCATTTCAACTAAAATAATCTCTGGTTTAAAAAGAAAAACACCCAAGGCTAGGCAGGGAAGATTTCACTCTCTTCTAAGTAACTTGAAAATACTCCCTTTGGAGTGTGTTACTTCATATATCTTGAACACTATGATTCTGACCCTCCTGACTCTCCCTGGGTTTCCATGAATCTCATCTAATTATCTAATTTAGCTATCATTTTTAAAATGAGGATGACTCCAAAGTCCAAAGTATGATAACCTGAGTTCCAGTCTTGGCTCTTCACTTACTAATAGTGCACAACTGGTAAATTATTTTTACCTTCCTCCGCCTCATTTTTCCTTATCTGTTAAGTGTGTGTAATATTGGTTGCAGTTCACAGAAGTATTGGCCCAGACTACACAGTCAGCCAAATGATGGTAGCTGCTGTTATTTCTGTTTCTCTTCCACATTAGGTTATGCATGTCTAGCTACCTTTAAGATATTATAATTTAAGCTGTGTCACCAGTAATGCAAACTTTAAATGATCAACGTTAAGTACAGAATAAAACAAAATACATCTCTGCCACAAACTGTCTTTGTAATGCCACGGCTAGAGTCTCACTCACCCAGGAAACGTGAAATTATCTTTGTCTTCCCTGTTTCTACATAATGCAATTATTATATCCTCTGTGTTCTCCTTCCCCAGAATCCTTTTCAAAAGTTATTCTCAAATACTAGTTGTCTTCACGTGTCTTACCTACACTACTACCTCCTGGACTTGCAGTCCCCGAACTATTCATGCTGCCTCCAGTTGTTCCTACTCCATAAGATCTAATTTTTGCTGTTATGTTGATCTTCTTAAAGCATACTTCTTGTCACATTATGCCTCAGGCCAGACACTTGCAATGACATTCTGAAGCAAAACAAAGTCCAAATTTCCTATTCTATCACTCAATAGCAGCCTACTTCAGAAACCAGTACATGTGTGTCTTCTTTACTTACATCCTTATGAACTATTACTATTTCCAATAAATATTCTATCTTTTCCAACCTTATGCCATTTCTCACAATTTTCCAACAGTTTTTCTTGCGTATAGTAGACAGTTAGCTATTTATATTGAATGAAAGCAAGGGTTACAATAAAATGCAAAATAAGGACTGAATGTCAAAATAAAATTCTGAGAAAGAGAATGTCTGTAAAGTGTGCTAGTTTTTCTAGGGCTGATGTAACAAGTACAAGTTACAAGATTGACTTAACAAGTTAACTCAATCTGGGTGACTTAAATGAACAGAAATGTGTTCTCTCACAGTTATAGAGGCTAAAAGTCAAAAATCAAGATGCTAACAAGGTTGGTTGCTCCTGGAGGACTTTGTGAGAGAGGCTGTTCCATGGTTCTGTCCTAGCTTCTGGTTGTTTTCCTTGGCTTATAGACACATCACTCCAATTTCTTCATCCACTGTTGTCAAATGGATGTCTTCTCCCTGTGTGTCTTGTGTCTTCACATAGCGTTCTCCTTTGTCTCTCTTTCCTCTTCTTAAAAGAACACCAGTCATGTTGGATTAAGGGCCCACTGTACTCATTATGACCCCATCTTAACTTTACTAATTATATCTGCAATGACCCTTTCTCCAAAAAAGATTACATTCTGAGGTATTGAGAGTTAGGATTTCAACATATCTTTTTAGGGGGCATGATTCAACCCATAGCAAAAAGAGAATTAAAAAATCCTGGATGCTGATGCTGGAGCTAGACTATCTGAGTTGCTTCTACCCTTCCTGAGTTGGTCTCTCACTACCTGGGTTGACTTCTGACTCCCACTACTTACAGGGCTCTGTGGTGTTTAGCAACTACTCAACCTCCCTGCGTTGCAATTTCCTCATCTATAATGTAAAACTAATAGTAGTTCCCACCTCAAGGCATTTTTGTGAAGATTAAAGGATATGAACGTGAATAAACTGTTCAAAACAGTGCCTGGAACATAGTAATCAATGCATGTATTATTCTGTTTATTATTGCAGGTACCTAGGAGGTAGTAGCCTCATGTGCCTAGAGCTGGCATGGAGGGTTGGACTTCTCTTTTTAATTCTTTTAACCACATACTCTACTTGATATTTTCCTATTTCTCTGACTTCTTTTCTTTCTTTCTTTCTTTTTTTTACCTTTCTCCATTAAGTAAGATAACTGTAAGGACATCCATAAAATGTTTTCATTAAAAATATAATTAATGTACCAAGTCTTATCTGCCTGAGGCAAGTAAAGTCATGGAGGAGGAAATGATTGACTGCTTTACCCCTAAAGGTTGGAGTGCCCCAAGAATGAACAAAGTGCCTCAGCTCTTCTCTATTGTCCTCACCTTCAGAATAACTTCCAGTCCCATGTCTTTATACACTATCTACATGACAATGAACCCTATTAAAAAACAGCTGATACATACGATTAATTACCTACATGACACCTACACAAAATTTTCTAATAGCTTATTAAAGCTGTTAAAACCTGAGTCAAAGTAACATTAAATGAAAAAAAACTATTTTAAAACCAATTTCATAAAACAAAATAATTACAGAGGAAAAGTTATTTTAATATTTTTCACATTCCCTTGCCACCCACCCACCCCCCATCCAAATTTTAACTAATTATGTTCTCTACCACCTGATTTGGGGGATATTTGGTTTGAAATTTGAAATTATAAACTTTCTTTTCTTTAAAAATTTTTTTTTTTGCCAATTCTGTGTATGTGTCAAAAGTATGAATGAAACTGTTCTAGTATAAATACAGGACTAATTCACACTGATGATCCTCCATAGATAAAGAAAGCCTAGTTTTAGTTCAAAATGAGAATCTACATGCAAATTAAATTCCATAGATGTTCAAGAAATTATAATCATTATAATCATTCCCATCACATAATTATTTTTATACTTAGGGGACTTTCTAAAGGAAAAGTCATATTAGATGATAATTTTAAATCAATTAGCAGTACATAGACTGTTATATAATTCTTCATGACCAGGTATAGAAAGCTAATGTATCTGCATAAAGATCTCACAGAAACCTCAAGAGTTCATAACCTGAAAATATCTCTTTAAATTACCTATATTATACCTATTTTCATTGTAAAGTAAATGTTAGTTTTTACAGTTGATTTAAATTCCCATGCTTTATTTTATAGTTGATATGATGGAAGAATATTTCTATTTTACATAAAGCTCAGTTTTCTATATTGTACTGATATATTCAATATTGCTTTGAATAAAATATATTGTGATTTACATAGTCACCTTATGTATAAAATAACATTAAGAATTTCCCATGGAATATATGCAATATCTTTAATAATTCAAAGAATGTCAGGCAAAAGTAAGTTCTATGCAAGTGTTTATTAAACATTAAATGCAATGACTGCATTTCTATACACTCTATTGATGTGAAATAATACGTATTAGCTTGTGGGCACTGGTTCAAAAGAAGTAAAAGGTGAAATAGGGAACCCAGAAAAATTTGTTGAAAATTTTAGTGGCTATCCTTTAGAGAGCTTTAAATAGGTTCTGAGGGTGTATGAAGTTGAAATAGATGCCACACTCTTAGAAAAATGCTCTAAAAAAGAAAACTAGACTTATATGTAAGTCATTATTTAACATAATGTTAAATATAAGATTAATGGGAAAAGAACAAATGTTATTATGTGGTTTTAGAAGACCTGCTTTCAGGTGGGTAAATCAGGAACTGTTCTGACCTTGGGGCTTTCATAAACATAAAATGGGAAAGTGGAGTAACTCAAGTAGTGTATAGTGAACAGTTCAATTGGTTTCTAGTTTGAAGCAAAATAAAACAGATCATGTAACAAGAAATATGAATAGATAAAACTGAAAAGTCAGCTGGGGGACAGATAATTCTAGGTTTCACATAAAAAATTAAGGTATATTTCATTTGGTATATAATGAAGACTCTTTAAAAGATTTTATTCAAAATGTATCATGATTGGGGTGGCTTAAGGAAAATTAGTCTGACACCATTTTGCTATATTGATTAGAACAGGGGGTTAAGAAGTCACTGGAAATTTAATCCAGTAGTCCAGGGAAATGGAATGAGTTTCAGGAGAGTTGAAACGGAGCATTGGCTATAAGGCTGGAGAAAAAGAAAGAGTACAGTGAGTATAAATGTGTTACGAATGACATAAGAAATAGGGACAAATAGAATGCTTGGGAGATGGATGACTCCATTTTGGACATATTGTATCTATATGCTATGAAAACACCCGGATCAAAGAAGCTTAGCAGTTATTGGAAATGCTAAATGATATTCGGGCAAATCATCTAAAGTCTACACCTTTTGTTATAATTTTATTTCCGTGGGTTGCTAGGTCAGAATTTTGAAAAGTGAGGATTTTGACCACCCACATCAGAATTCCCTAAGATGCTTACTAGAATGCATTTTCCAAAGCCATTCCCTAAACTACTAAATCAGAATATGTATTTAAATTCACTAACCTTATAACCTTACTGTATTTCTTCATACCATGACTATCATTGAATTATAAATATTAATTTGGGCCTAAATACAATTCAGATAAATCTTAAATTATAATGAACAGTAAATTATGAAAATAGAGACATATTTTTGGGCACTTTCGTTTAACCTTGATGCTTCACGAGGAGACTTCACTTTAAGTTAATGAATTGCAGTAATCTATAGAGACTGCAATAATACTTAAATTAATTTTAAATCATAATGCAATATTGTTGATTAATGGATACAGGAATAACATTTTTATCTGAAATTGTTTAATTATAGTCAGTGCTATAAATGGCCATGTTTTATTTCAAAGCAAAAGTAATCCCGATAATTAGCTTTTATTATTGCCTGTTTCACTACTCATCTTTTGGCATAAATTTTACTCATATTTTTATGAACTTATCTTCTGTTTTCACAAAATTAGAAGCCCACTGAAGTCATAGTACATTAGTTTTCTATTCCTATCACCTAATACATGGCATTAAATTGTGTAGAACCATCAAAATGGTTGTGAAACTTTTTAGCATAATAAACAAAATATTTGTGAAGAAATTTTCTTTTATTGAGTTTAGAAGCATTTCTTCATAAAAAACAATACAGGCAAAAATTATAATAAAAAGTTATATTTCTTCCTTGGTTAGTTCCTTAACTATTAATATGTGGTTTTAGGTGAAGAATATAAAGGAATTGAGAAAATTTGGAGAAATGTAATTACTTTTTTGGGGATCTAACCTTTCTGTCTTTACATACCTTAAAGATCAGACAATTTTTATAAAAGACAATCTGAAATTCTTTTTCAAAATCAATATTAATGTGATTATATAGCATTAGAATAAAAAGACCGGATTCCATGTATGTAGCCATAGAAGACAACACTAAACCTATTGCGATGATAAATTCTTTTTGGGTGGTCAGGGTTGTGATAGCACCGAGGAAGAGGTGGGCTATGCACAAGGTCATTAGAAATTCAATCATGTTACAGGGGAAAATCATATAAATGTAGTTCAACAAGCAGTTGAACAGGCCCCAAGGCCTAGAGACTCATTTTCATAAGAAGAGTGGAGGATCATGATGAACTTGCTTCAGGAATGATTAGATAAGAGGAATGTGAAGGCATTGAAGAGCAACTTGTAGAAAAAATTTTAAAGAGAAAATGAGTTATACCAGAGTGAATGTAGGCAGGATCAGAAAGATGATGAAGCCGGAAAGATGTTTGCCATATGGAGATGCAAACCATGACATTTTCCTAAAAATGGGATGTGTATTCCAATCTAGAGCTAGATCTGGACTAGGCTGAGTCATACAAATTTTAATCTTCTTAGGAATATAACTGAATAGGGCCTAATATTTATAGTTAGCTAGGAAAAAACTTAAGACATCTTAAAGAAATATAAGATTGGTTTCCTGATAATGAGTTGTTGATTCATTGTACATCAGATTATAAAATAATCTATAAAGTAACCATGTATTCGTCATTTTAAAGTATTCTAACAAGATGTTTTAAACAATCACTGCTTTAACATTTTCTTGGTTAAAATGCCTATAGGACTACAAAACTAGGCTATAACTCACATAAATATGTATGCAAAATTAATATGCCAGGCAGTTAGAGGAATATGTACATTTCAAATGATCACTTTATTTAAAGTATCACTTTATAATGATAAGGCTGATGAAAAAGAATTAAGAAAAAATATACTTTGGCTGTGACTTTAAGATTGCCAAGGATTAGACCAAAGCACAGACCTTGTAATAGAAGAGAAACTCCCTGCTGATGCAGGTCATCTCTACCAGGTACAGAGTATTTTTGCTGCTTCCTCAATACAGTCTTCTCTCTCAGGTGTCCGATTCAATCATAAATTCATCCTGTGAATTAAAGGTTATAGGTAGCAGTAAATGTAATAGAGACCTCAGAAATAAACATTTGCATACATGGTCAAAATATCTTCAAGAGGGGTACCAAAACCACTCAATGGGGAAGGGTCAGTCTCTTTCAACAAATGGTGTTAGGAAAACTGGATAACCATATGCAAAAGAATAACACTGAGTACACCATATACAAAAGTTAACTCAAAATAGATTAAAGACCTAAATATAAGACCTAAAAGTATAAAACTCCTAGAAATAAACACAGGGAAAAATCTTCATGACATTGGACTTGGCAATGATCTCTTGGATATGATTCCAAAAGCATAGGAAACAAAAGCAAAATGGGTAAGTAAGATTACATTAAAATTAAAAACTTTTGTGCATCAAAGAACAAAATCAATAAAGTGAAAAGACAACCTATGGAATTGGAGAAAATATTTACAAATCATGGATGTAACAAAGAGTTAATACCCAGGATACATAAAGAACTACTACAAGTTAAGAACAAAAAAATCAAATAACCCAATTAAGAAAATGGGCTAAGGACTTGAGGAGTCATTTCTCCAAAAATGATATACAGATGGCCAATAAGCGTATGTAAAGATGCACAACATCACTAATCATCAGGGAAACACAAATCAAAACTACAATGAGATATTGCCTCACACCCAGTAGGATGGCTTCTACCAAAAAAAAATTAACAAGTGTTGGTAGGGATGTGGAAACAAGGGAATCCCTGTGCATTGTTGGCGGAATTGTAGAATGGTGCAACTGTAATAGAAAACAGCATGGAGGTTCCTCAAAACATTAAAAATAGAACTACTGTATGATCCAGCAATCCCATTTCTGGGTATATCCAAAATAATTGAAATCAGAATCTCTAAGAGATATCTGTACTCTCATGTGTATAGTAGCACTATTCACTATAGCCATTTTACTCAGCCTAAAAAAAAAAAATCCTGTCGTTTGCAACAACATGGATGACCCTGGAGGGCATTATACTAAGTGAAAAAAAGCCAGGGAGAGATTGATAAAAGGATACAAACTTCCAGTTATAAGATGGATAAGGTATGAGGATCGAATGCATAACATGGTGACTATAGTTGATTACAGACAGCATATCGTATAATTGAAATTTCCTGAGTAAAACTTTAATGTTTTTACCAAAAAAGAAAAAGTAAATGAAAGGTGATAGGATGTCTTTAATTAGTCAATGCAAAGAATTATTTCACAATGTTTATATATATCAAATTATCACACTGCACACTTCAAATATCTTACAGTTTTGTCAGTTATACCTCAGTAAAGCTGAGGGGGAAAAAAAAGGAGAAGTCCTGTTACATCCTACACCATGGAGGAACCTGGAAGAAATTAGGCTAAGTGAAATAAGCCAGTTACAAAAAGACAAATACTGTCTCATTCCACTTATATGAGGTAAATAAAGGAGTCAAATTCATAGAAATAAAAGGCAGAATGGTAGTTACCAGGGCCTGGGGGGAGGGGGAAAGCAGTAGTTGTCTAATGGGTTTAGGCTTTTAGATTTGCAAGATGAAAAATTTCTGGAGATCTGTTTCATAACAGTGTGAATATATTTAACATTACTGAATTGTACATTTGAAATGGTAAAGATGGTGAATTTTTTTTCTTTTTTGACTGCGTGGGGTCTTCGTTGCTGTGCAGGCTTTCTCTAGTTGTGGTGAGCGGGGGCTACTCTTCGTTGCGATGCACGGGCTTTTCATTTCAGTGGCTTCTCTTGTTGCAGAGCTCAGGCTCTAGGCACACGGGCTTCAGTAGCTGCAGCACACGGGCTTCAGTAATTGTGGCTCACGGGCTCTAGAGCACAGGCTCAGTAGTTGTGGTGCACGGGCTTAGTTGCTCCGTGGCATGTGGGATCTTCCCGGACCAAGGATCAAACCCGTGATGCCTGCATTGACAGGCAGATTCTTAACCACTGCACCACCAGGGAAATCCCAAGGTGGTGAATTTTATCGGTTTTTTTTTTTTACTACAATAAAAAAAAGCATGGTCCCCTTGAAGAGGCAGAAGACCATGAGGAGCCAACAGATAAATATATTTATATATATATTTATATATATACAATAGCATGAGATTAAAGAAAATTAGTGATATGAGAAATGTTTACCACAAAACTAAAAATAAACCTACATTGCAGGAAGTAAATGCAGGATTTATTCTGTAGAAAATGGAATCGGATCTGGGAAAAAAGGGAGAAACCTTCTCAGATTACAGATGAGAAGGCCAAAGGGATATACAAGATTAAATAAAAGGATAACATGATGGAGGACAGAGAATAGAGAGCTAGCATTCAGATAATTGATACTAATTTAAAAAGAAATAAAATGAAAAAGAAAAACAGAGCCTAAAATTAAAGTTTTCATGAAGAAATATTTTCCTGTGAAAAACCGAGTACATGAAAATTTCTAGAAAATAAATTAAAGAGGGTCATAGCTTAAAAATAACTACAAATTATTGCTACAATAATAGAATTTAAAAAATCTCTTAGGAAACCTGAAAAGAAATAAAAATTTGGGGTTTCAAACTTGTGTTTTCTCACATGTACTGGGCATATAGAATAAAAAATGATATTTGAAGAATTGTATACCTGTTCAGGTTGCTTTCCTATATGAAGGTTAAATGAAAGCTTTTTTTTTCTTTTCTTTTTTTTAAACATCTTTGTTAGAGTATAATTGCTTTACAATGGTGTGTTAGTTTCTGCTTTATAACAAAGAGAATCAGCTATACATATACATATAACCCCATATCTCCTCCGCCTTGCATCTCCTTCCCACCCTCCCTATCCCACCCCTCTAGGTGGTCACAAAGCCCCCAGCTGATCTCCCTGTGCTATGCAGCTGCTTCCCACTAGCTATCTATTTTACATTTGGTAGTATATGTAAGTCCATGCCACTCTCTCAGTTCGTCCCAGCTTACCCTTCCCCCTCCTTGTGTCCTCAAGTCCATTCTCTACGCCTGCGTCTTTATTCCTGTCCTGGCCCTAGGTTCTTCAGAAACAGGGTTTTTTTGTTTTTTTAGATTCCATGTATATGTGTTAGCATACAGTATTTGTTTTTCTCTTTCTGACTTACTTCACTCTGTATGACAGACTCTAGGTCCATCCACCTCATTACAAATAACTCAATATTGTTTCTTTTTATGGCTGAGTAATATTCCATTGTATATATGTGCCACATCTTCTTTATCCATTCATCTGTTAGTGGACACTTAGATTGCTTCCATGTCCTGGCTATTGTAAATAGAGCTGCAATGAACATTGTGGTACATGACTTTTTTTTTTTTTTTCCGGTATGCGGACCTCTCACTGCCGTGGCCTCTCCCACTGTGGAGCACAGGCTCCAGACACGCAGGCTCAGCAGCCACGGCTCATGGGCCCAGCCGTTCCGCGGCATGTGGGATCTTCCCAGACTGGGGCACGAACCCGTGTCCCCTGCTTCGGCAGGCAGACTCCCAACCACTGTGCCACCAGGGAAGCCCATGACTCTTTTTGAATTATGGTTTTCTCAGGGTATATGCCCAGTAGTGGGATTGCTGGGTCATATGGTAGTTCTACTTTTAGTTTTTTAAGGAACCTCCATACTGTTCTCCATAGTGGCTGCATCAATTTACATTCTCACAAACAGTGCAAGAGGGTTCCGTTTCTCCACACCCTCTCCAGCATTTAGTGTTTATAGAGTTTTTGATGATGGCCACTCTGACTGGTGTGAGGTGATACCTCATTGTAGTTTTGATTTGCATTTCTCTAATGATTAGTGATGTTGAGCATCCTTTCATGTGTTTGTTGGCAATTTGTATATCTTCTTTGGAGAAATGTCTATTTAGGTCTTCTGCCCATTTTTGGATTGGGTTGTTTTTTATTCGGATATTGAGCTGCATGTGCTGCTTCATTTGCAAATATTTTCTCCCATTCTGAGGGTTGTCTTTTCATCTTATTTATGGTTTCCTTTGCTGTTCAAAAGCATTTAAGTTTCATTAGGTCCCATTTGTTTATTTTTGTTTTTATTTCCATTTCTCTAGGAGGTGGGTCAAAAAGGATCTTGCTGTGATTTATGTCATAGAGAGTTCTCTGTATGTTTTCCTCTAAGAGTTTTATAGTGTCTGGCCTTACATTTAGGTCTTTAATCCATTTTGAGTTTATTTTTGGGTATGGTGTTAGGAAGTGTTCTAATTTCATTCTTTTACATGTGGCTGTCCAGTTTTCCCAACAGCACTTATTGAAGAGGCTGTCTTTTCTCCATTATATATTCTTGCCTCCTTTATCAAAAATAAGGTGACCATATGTGCATGGGTTTATCTCTGGGCTTCCTATCCTGTTCCATTGATCTATATTTCTGTTTTTGTGCCAGCACCATTTTGTCTTTTTTTTTCCTTTTGTGGTACGCAGGCCTCTCACTGCTGTGGCCTCTCCCATTGTAGAGCACAGGCTCCTGAGGTGCAGGCTCAGCGGCCATGGCCCACAGGCCCAGCCGCTCCGTGGCATGCGGGATCCTCCGGGACCAGGTCACAAACCCGTGTCCCCTGCATCAACAGGCGGACTCTCAACCACTGCGCCACCAGGGAAGCACCCATTCTGTCTTGAATACTGTAGCTTTGTAGTATAGTCTGAAAACGGGGAGCCTGATTCCTCTAGCTCCGTACTTCTTTCTCAAGATTGCTTTGGCTATTTGGGGTCTTTTGTGTTTCCATACAAATTGTAAAAGTTTTTGTTCTAGTTCTATGAAAAATGCCATTGGTAGTTTGATAGGGATTGAATCTGTCGATTGCTTTGGGTAGTATAGTCATTTTCACAATGTTGATTCTTCCAGTCTAAGAACATGGTATATCTCTCCATCTGTTTGCATCATCTTTCATTTCTTTAATCAGTGTCTGTAGTTTTCTGCATACAGGTCTTTTGTCTCCTTAGGTAGGTTTATTCCTAGATATTTTATTCTTTTTGTTGCAATGGTAAATGGGAGTGTTTCCTTAACTTCTCTTTCAGATTTTTCATCATTTGTGTATAGGAGTGCAAGAGATTTCTCTTCATTAATTTTGTATCTTGCTACTTTACCAAATTCATTGATTAGCTCTAGTAGTTTTCTGGTAGCATCTTTAGGATTCTCTATGTATAGTATCATGTCATTTGCAAACAGTGACAGCTTTACTTCTTCTTTTCCGACTTGGATTCCTTTTATTTCTTTTTCTTCTCTGATTGCTGTGGCTAAAACTTCCAAAACTATGTTAAATAATAGAGTGGATAACCTTGTCTTGTTCCTGACCTTAGAGGAAATGGTTTCAGTTTTTCACCATTGAGAACAATGTTGGCTGGGGTTTGTCATATATGGCCTTTATTATGTTGAGGAAAGTTCCCTGTATGCCTACTTTCAGCACGGTTTTTATCATAAATGGGTGTTGAATTTTTTTCAAAGCTTTTTCTACATCTATTGAGATGATCATATGGTTTTTCTCCTTCAATTTGTTAATATGGTTTATCACATTGATTGATTCCTGTATATTGAAGAATGCTTGCATTCCTGGGATAAACCCCACTTGATCATGGTGTATGATCCATTTAATGTGCTGTTGGATTCTGTTTGCTAGTATTCTGTTGATGATTTTTGCATCTATATTCATAAGTGATACAGGCCTGTAGTTTTCTTTCTTTGTGACATCTTTGTCTGGTTTTGGTATCAGGGTGATGGTGGCCTTGTAGAATAAATTTGCGAGTGTTCCTACCTCTGCTATATTTTGGAAGAGTTTGAGAAGGATAGGTGTTAGCTCTTCTCTAAATGTTTGATAGAATTCTCCTGTGAAGCCATCTGGTCCTGGACTTTTGTTTGTTGGAAGATTTTTTAATCACAGTCTCAATTTCAGTGCTTGTGATTAGTCTGTTTATATTTTCTGTTTCTTCCTGCTTCAGTCTCGGAAGGTTGTGCTTTTCTAAGAATTTGTCCATTTCTTCCAGGTTGTCCATTTTATTGGCATAGAGTTGCTTGTAGTAATCTCTCATGATCCTTTGTATTTCTGCAGTGTCACTTGTTACTTCTCTTTCATTTCTGATTCTATTGATTTGAGTCTTCTCCCCTTTTTTTTTTTTGATGAGTTTGGCTAATTATTTATCAACTCTGTTTACCTTCTCCAAGAACCAGCTTTTAGTGTTTTTGATCTTTGCTATTGTTTCCTTCATTTCTTTTTCATTTATTTTTGATCTGATCTTTATGATTTCTTTCCTTTTGCAAACTTTGGGGGTTGTTTGTTCTTCCCTGTCTAATTGCTTTAGGTGTAAGGTTAGGTTGGTTATTTGACATTTTTCTTGTTTCTTGAGGTAGGATTTTATTGCTGTAAACTTCCCTCTTAGAAGTGCTTTTGCTGATCCCATAGGTTTTGGGTTTTTGTGTTTTCATTGTCATTTGTTTCTAGATATTTTTTGATTTCCTCTTTGAATTCTTCAGTGATGTCTTGGTTATTTAGTAGTGTATTGTTTAGCCTCCATATGTTTGTATTTTTTACAGATTTTTTCCTGTAATTGATATCTAGTCTCGTAGCATTGTGGTCGGAAAAGATACTTGTTACGATTTCAATTTTCTTAAATTTACCAAGGCTTGCTTTGTGACCCAAGATATGATCTATCCTGGAGAATGTTCCATGAGCACTTGAGAAGAAAGTGTATTCTGTTGTTTTTGGATGGAATGTCCTATAAATATCAATTAAGTCCATCTTGTTTAATGTGTCATTTAAAGCTTGTGTTTCCTTACTTATTTTCATTTTGGTGATCTGTCCATTGGTGAAAGTGGGGTGTTGAAGTCCCCTACTATGATTGTGTTGCTGTTGATTTCCCCTTTTATGGCTGTTAGCATTTGCCTTATGTATTGAGGTGCTCCAATATTGGGTGCATAAATATTTACAATTGTTACAGCTTCTTCTTGGATTGATCCCTTGATCGTTATGTAGTGTCCTTCTTTGTCTACTGTAATAGTCTTTATTTTAAAGTCTGTTTTGTCTGATATGAGAATTGCTACTCCAGCTTTCTTTTGATTTCCATTTGCCTGGAATATCTTTTTCCATCCCCTCACTTTCAGTCCATAGGTGTCTCTAGGTCTGAACTGGGTCTCTTGTAGACAGCATATATATGGGTCTTGTTGTTGTATCCATTCAGCCAGTCTATGTCTTTCGGTTGGAGTATGTAATCCATTTACATTTAAGGTAATTATCGATATGTATGCTCCTATTACCATTTTCTTAATTGTTTTCGGTTTGTTTTTATAGATCTTTTCCTTCTCTTGTATTTCCTGCCTAGAGAAGTTCCTTTAGCATTTGTTGTAAAGCTGGTTTAGTGGTGCT
Organism: Monodon monoceros; assembly: GCF_005190385.1. Classification (NCBI taxonomy): domain Eukaryota; kingdom Metazoa; phylum Chordata; class Mammalia; order Artiodactyla; family Monodontidae; genus Monodon; species Monodon monoceros. The sequence continues at coordinate 21,365,111 of NW_021703768.1, read as the reverse complement.
AAATTCTCTTAACTTTTGCTTGTCTGTAATTGTTTTAATTTCTCCATCGAATCTGAATTTCTCCATCAAATCTGAATTTCTGCATTGAATCTGAATGAGATCCTTGCTGGATAGAGTAACCTTGCTTCTAGGTTTTTCCCCTTCATCACTTTAAATATTTCCTGCCACTTCTGACTTGCAGCGTTTCTGCTGAAAGATCAGCTGTTAACCTTATGGGGATTCCCTTGTATATTATTTGTTGTTTTTCCCTTGCTGCTTTTAATATTTTTTCTTTGTATTTAATTTTTGTTAGTTTGATTAATATGTGTCTTGGCGTGTTTCTCCTTGGGTTTATCCTGTATGGGATTCTCTGCATTTCCTGGACTTGATTGACTATTTCCTTTCCCATATTAGAGAAGTTTTCAACTACAATCTCTTCAAATATTTTCTCAGTCCCTTTCTTTTTCTCTTCTTCTTCTGGAACCCATATAATTCGAATGTTGGTGCATTTAATATTGTCCCAGATGTCTCTAAGACTGTCCTCAATTCTTTTCATTCTTTTTTCTTTATTCTGCTCTGCAGTAGCAACTTCCACTATTTTATCTTCCAGGTCACTTATCCACTCTTCTGCCTCAGTTATTCTGCTATTGATTCCTTCTGGATAATTTTTAATTTCATTTATTGTGTTGTTCATCATTGTTTGTTTGCTCTTTAGTTCTTCTAGGTCCTTGTTAAATGTTTCTTGTATTTTCTCCATTTTATTTCCAAGATTTTGGATCATCTTAACTATCATTTCTCTGAATTCTTTTCCAGGTAGACTGCCTATTTCCTCTTCATTTGTTTGGTCTGGTGGGTTTTTACCTTGCTCCTTCATCTACTGTGTATTTCTCTGTCTTCTCATTTTGCTTAACTTACTGTGTTTGGGGTCTCCTTTTCGCAGGCTGCAGGTTTGTAGTTCCTGTTGTTTCTGTTGTCTGCCCCCAGTGGCTAAGGTTGGTTCAGTGGGTTGTGTAGGCTTCCTTGTGGAGGGGACTAGTGCCTCTGTTCTGGTGGATGAAGCTGGATCTTGTCTTTCTGGGCAGGACCACATCTGGTGGTGTTTTTGGGGTGTCTGTGACCTTATTATGATTTTAGGCAGCCTCTCTGCTAATGGATTGGGTTGTGTTCCTTGCTAGTTGTTTGGCGTAAGGTGTCCAGCACTGTAGCTTGCTCACTGTTGAGTGGATCTGGGTCTTAGCATTGAGATGGAGATTTCTGGGAGAGCTTTCACCATTTGATATTACATGGAGCCCAGAGGTCTCTGGTGGACCAATGTCCTGAACTCAGCTTTCTCACCTCAGAGGCCCAGGCCTGACACCCGGCTGGAGCCCCAAAAGTCTGTCAGCCACACTGCTCAGAAGAAAAGGTAGAAAAAAATGAAAGAAGGAACGAAAAAATAAAATAAAAGTTATTAAAATAAAAAGTTAAAAAATTATTAAAAATAAAAAAAGTTAAAAAGTACTAAAAAAGAAAGAAAGAAGCGAGCAACCAAACCAAAAAACAAATCCACCAATGATAACAAGAGCTAAAATGTATACTTTATAAAAAAAAAAAAAAAGGACAGACAGAACCCTAGGACAAATGGTAAAAACAAAGCTATACAGACAAAAGCACAGAAAGAAACATATACATGCATACACACTCATAAAGACGTAAAATGAAAAAAATGTATATATCTATATAAAAAGAAAAAGGAGGAAGAGAGCAACCAAATCAATAAATCTACCAATGATGATTATCTCTAAATACTAAACTAAGATAAGCATAAAACCAGAAACAAATTAGATGCAGAAAGCAAACCCCAAGTCTATAGTTGCTCCCAAAGTCCACTCTGTCAATTTTTGGATGCTTCATTGTCTATTCAGGTATTCCACTGATGCAGCCTACATCAGTTTGATTGTGGAGATGTAATCCACTGCTCCAGAGGCTGCTGGGAGAGATTTCCCTTTCTCTTCTTTGTTTGCACAGCTCCTGGAGTTCAGCTTTGGATTTGGCCCCACCTTTGTGTGTAGGCCACCTGAGGATGTCTGTTCTTCGCCCATACAGGATGGGGTTAAAGGAGCAGCTGATTAGGGGGCTCTGGCTCACTCAGGCGGTGAGGAGGGAGGGGTACTGAATGTGGGGCGAGCCTGCGGTGGCAGAGGCCAGCATGACATTGCAGCAGCCTGAGGCACGCTATGTGTTCTCCTGGGGAAGTTGTCCCTGGATCACGGGACCCTGGCAGTGGTGGGCTGCAGAGGCTCCCAGGAGGGGAGGTGTGGATAGTGACCTGTGCTTGCACACAGGCTTCTTGGTGGCTGCAGCAGCAGCCTTAGCATTTCATGCCTGTCTCTGGGGTCCTTGCTGATAGCTGCAGCTCGCACCCATCTCTGGAGCTCATTTAGGTGGTGCTCTGAATCCCCTCTCCTTGTACACCCTGAAACAATGGTCTCTTGCCTCTTAGGCAATTCCAGACTTTTTCCTGGACTCCCTCCCGGCTAGCTATGGTGCACTAGCCCCCTTCAGGCTGTTTTCACGTAGCCAAGCCTAGTCCTCTCCCTGGGATCTGACCTCCGAAGCCCCCAGACCCCGCCCACCCTGGCGGGTGAGCAGACAAGCCTCTCGGGCTGGTGAGTGCTGGTCGGCACCGATCCTCTGTTCGGGAATCTCTCCACTGTGCCTTCTGCACCCCTGTTGCTGTGCTCTCCTCCGTGGCTCTGAAGCTTTCCCCCTCCGCCACCCGCAGTCTCCGCCCACGAAGGGGCTTCTAGTGTGTGGAAACCTTTCCTCCTTCTCAGCTCCCTCCCACAGGTGTAGGTCCCATCCCTATTCTTCTGTCTCTGTTTTTTCTTTTGCTCTACCCAGGTACGTGAGGAGTTTCTTGCCTTTTGGGAAGTCTGAGGTCTTCTGCCAGCGTTCAGTAGGTGTTCTGTAGGAGTTGTTCCACATATAGATGTATTTCTGATGTGTTTGTGGGGAGGAAGGTGATCTCTGCGTCTTACTCCTCCACCATCTTGAAAGTGTCTCCAAAAGCTTTTGCAATTATGCAATTGTTCTGTCAAAGTTTCACTCATGTAGCTCTTCTTGAAAAATGTTTCTTGAATATTTCAAATTGCCCTTGAATTTTTCCAAATTTAGAACTTCATCCCACACAAAATCCAGGCCATAATTTAAATTCTATTGCTCTTGGTAACAAGAAAAAGCAGAAATCTTAGAGATAAAGATGTGTCATGTGTTTTACCATAGGCTTTTCCTATATTATCAAGTTCAGGGGCATGGTATATGCAAATGTCATCTTCTCTGCTTTAAGCCCTCTGCCTGAAAGTGGGATTGTCTAATCATCAAATAGTCTTGACCCAAAGAATTGGCCTTGCTTACTTGAAAAAGTAGAGCAGAAGTTAAAGTTACGTCTGTGGGCTGCAGTGGATTTTGGGAAAGCATATTGTGAAACTTATTTCCAAGGAAAGCTTTCAAGTGAGAGTGAGTGTTCTGACACTTTTTCTATTTTCCTTCAAGGTTAGTCATTCCATATCAATTCTCTCATACACAAAAGGCAAAAAGGGGTGGCTTTTTTCCTATTCTCTTATGGAACTGTGAAAAAACAGGCTAGTATGATTTTAACATAAAAAAGGATTATAAAAGGATATTGGCAGGCACTGCATAGTCTCACTTTCATTGTAGAATACAGGCTTATATTATGGTAAAAGCCCAGAGAAACCTTTTGTGTCTTGCTTAAGACAAACAGACACTGATTTAATCTGTCTTTCTATTCTGCTTTCCATGAAAAGAGGGAAAAAATGATAATTTTAGTGATGTCAAGGAATCTTAAGTCTAGTTTGGGATTTTTTTTTCTTGAGGGTCTTTATTAAGTATAAGGGATCACACAAAATGAAAAAGTAAAGAAAATGGTGTATTATAAAGAAAAGACAGTGAGGAGTGAAGTTTGTTAACCAAAGAAGTCTAAATTAAAAGATTGTTTTAAACAGGTTTATTGAGGTACCATCTACATACCATTAAAGTCCATTTAATTGTACAATTTAATAATTTAAGTAAATTTACAGAGTTGTGCAACCATCATCACAGACCAGGTTTAGAAAATTCCCTCACTCCAAAAGCTGCCTTGTGTTCATTTTCACTCATTCCCTATTTCCACACTCAACTCTAGGCAACCATTAATTTATTCTCTTATTCTATATGCTTGACTTTTCTGGGGAAAAAAATCTATTCCAAAAATGAATACAATATGTTTTAAAAAATATTTTAGGAAAGTGTCAAGTGAACTTCATATTCCTGATTCTGTTGCCCAGAATTCCAAATATCTGAACTTTCATGAGAAGCAGCCCTGCCTATATTCCCAGAAGAGAAAACGTTTACAAGCATGCTAAGTGTTGTAAGAACCTGGCCTCATTTATTGTTGCTTAGAATAGTCTTACTATCAGCACTAGGCTACAAAGAGATGAAATTTTATTTCTACAGTGTTCCATTGCTGCTTATCAGACATGGTTCCAGTGTCACAAAAACCTCTTCTAGGCATCTATTTTCCCTGCAGTTGTTAATTTTTCACTCAACCCTGGTTGGACTTTATTCTTATTCATTAATTCTGTCTTATCCACAATCCCAAGGCTTTACTCTATGACAAATTCTAGGTGGAATCAATGTGAGGAACTAGGTTTCTCTTTTTAAATGGATATATGTCCTAAATGTCACATGCTCACCTTCATGGATGAACAGCTATAAGAGAATAGGTCTCTTTTTCTCATGGATAAATGTCCTAAATGTCAAATACTCACCTTCATCAGTGGACAACCATTTATGGCCCAGGGTAGTAAATGCACACAGTGGTTATCCTGACACCCCACCATCACTACCCTGGTTTCTCTGGTAGGCATTGCAATGAATTATGTGTGAGAAATCTTCATCCCCGCAAAACCATTTTAATTGGTCAGTGTCTACATCTGTATTAATCCTTTCAGAACCTTCTGGGAACTAGTGGGCAGCTCTCGAACTAGGTTCCATATTTGTCTCCTGACCTGTCTTCCCCTCATTGCTATGCAGTTAAATTTGTATTAAATTTGTATTGTTTTAACTTACATCCAAGATATGCCAAGGAAGTTTATTTACACTTTCTTAAAATGATGACAGGCAGATATTCTGTATTCTAGCTTCAATGAACCTCACTTATTTTGAATTTCAACAAACCAGTTGGTAGAGGAGAAATTGGAGTCATTCAAAGACCACCTGCAAGAGACCTGGTGAGTCAAACAAGAAATCATGACATTTTGCACAGATGAGAAAGTGTACCCTAAAAAAATTGTCAGTATCTTTCTGTTTTGTCAGAAGACAGAGAAATATACAAGCTGCTATGCAAGAGAACTCAACGTTACCTGGGAGTGCAGTGACAGATTATAAAGGGATCTATGTAGACCGTTTTCAATTTTTCTCTCTTTAATTTTAATTTTTCTTTTTTCTTTCTTTTTTTTTTTTTTTTAGTTAAGTTGCAAGTCATCAGATCCTGAACTCTAATGAAAGAAAATACTAACTGGTAAATCAAAATCACTGTCGAGAATGTCTGGTACTGGCATGACTAGTCATTTTGAGGCCACTGAGAGTTCAAACAAATTAAATTTGAAATATGTTTCTCTTTCATCCTAGACTTGAAAAAAAAAAAGTTTAGGCTGAAAGTGACTGATAATAGTTGAATATTTTTCTATTCATGCTTTTAAAAATACCAGGCTATAATGATTTTCCTTAATTTCTGTAACATGTAATTCTTCCTTAAGAGAAAAGTCATAGTAGGAGAGATAATATGACCGAAGGAAAAACTGTGGCCATTAGAATCAGATGTAAATATGATTTCCAGCTCTGTGCTCATTATGCATTTGAACTTTTACATAAAAACAAATACCTAATAGTTATTACCTAAATATTTATTTTATGCCATGAGTAGTATAATCATTGGTCTTAATCTTTAAAGCAATTTTATAATGTAGGTGGTCCACCCTCATTTCCCCACTTGAAATCGGAAAGCAACTTAAAGTAAAACTAGAGATATATTTGGACCTAAATCTACATAATCCCAGAATATATTTCACTTTCATTTTAGCATTTTTTTGGTTAACTGAAATTTTAGTGTAGATTTTTATAAGAAAATTCACAAATCATAAATGTACAATTCAATGAATTTTACAAACTGACCACATTGTATAACCAAAACTCAGAGCAAGAAACAAAATTACCAGTCAAAATTATCCTGAAAAGTTCGCCTTCCAGTCACTGCCTAACTTCAAAATCACAAACTCATTTTCTTTGTTTCTGAAATTTATATAAATGGAATCATATAGCAAAAAATTATATCTGCGTTCTTCAGTGCATCATTATGTTTCTGAGATCTCTCTTTTATTGCATGTAAGTGTAGTTTGTTCATTAGCATTACTGTATAATAATTCCATGTATGAACCTACCCAGTTTATATATATATATATATATACATACACACACACACACACACACACACACATATATATATGCAGATTTTGCAGTTTAGTTTTGGATATCATGAGTAAGGCTATGGACATTTTTGCACATAAATTTTGGTGAATATTAGTACACATTTCTGTTGAATGTACACTTAGGAATAAAACTGTCAGTCAAGGAATATACAGATGTTCAACTTTGATAATGCCAAAAACTGTATTTTGTTTTTGCTGTGCATTTAGTTTTTTATGTTACCATATCCTGGATTCCCCACTTTATCCTTTGCCAAGATATTTAACCTATCAAAATATTGTTTCACATCTGAAAAAACAAAGAATAACCTTGTGAACATGAGAATTAAATACTGTGGCACATTAAGAGTCATCTGTGTTTGGCCCATTGGAAGTATGTAGCCCTTTGAAAGTAGCTTACCTATTTAGATTTTCTCCATATTTTTCATACAACATTAATTATTTTGATGATTCTGTCTGTTGCTATTAATTCTAATGCATCAAAAACTCATATACTTTATATGTCGAGTATTTGCATTCTAAGAAAAAATTATAAGTAAAATATGTATAGGAAATACCTTAGATTTGTCATATGTAGTAAACACACCATTTTGAGATCTAGGGAGCCAATTTCAAATAGAGTTACATTTTAGCTACTGGCTCAGAGTGGTAAACAAAACACAGTCCTTGCTTTCACGAAGTTTAGTCTGTCTTCATGTAATAAGTTTATAGATAATTACCAAGTTACATCTTTCTTCCCTTTTAATTTGCTGCAGAATAATGCCCAGTACTAGAACTATCATTGAGCTAACTGGAATTGGTGTGTACCACCTCTGATTTAAAATAAAGAGGCATATTTTTGGATAGGGAATAGAGATAAATATAATAAGTTTAGGAACTTGAGAACTATAGTTCAATAAATATTTATTGAGCAACTAACTCAGAACTCTGACTGATTATACAAAACTATACTAAAACATGATCACTCCTATAAGAAATTCACAGAGTATCTCAGAATTAAAGAGCTGCACTGTGAGTATAAGTGTAATTCATATTCATGTTCAATTGAAATTTTTGTTATTTGTTGTTTTTTTTTATGATGGACAGTCTGATGGTTTTAAATTTGAATGACAAAGATACTGGTCTAATGATTTAATGGTATTTTAAACCTACTAAAGCAATAAAATAAATCATACATTTTTCAAAGTTTTCAGAAGGCACATTTTAATTTTAAATATACAAAACCATACTGCTCTGTCTTTTTCTATAAAATAAAAAAATAGTTATTGATAGAACAGCTTTTAAATTGTCTTAGTCAAACTCAACAAAAAGGATTTAAAAAATTAAACATGAACTAAAAAGAGTTTTACCAGAATATTGAACTCGCCTTGATATTCACAGAAATCAACACAATGTCCATTAGTGCAGAATAAAAGACATAGAACAATTCAGTGTAAGAAAAAAGCACATTGCATTAATGGAACATTAAAATTATGATTTAAACCCACAAAATTCAGGAAATTCAGAACTAGAACTCCCAAGGTAGTTCTTAACTGTGACCTCTTGTGCATGTACGCTGTTTAGAAAATTGAGATTTTTTGCCTTCCTGATCACATATCACTATGAAGAACAATTTTGAAGGGGAAAAGAAAAGGTACTTTTCCTTAGAACCGCTGTATATGTTTAAAATTTTATACCCACTTAGAAAATCAAACGATCAATCTTATACTACCATATGAGCTAATTATGGAATAAGAAGGAATTTTTAAAATATACTATAGAAAGCTGTATAAGCTACAACATAATGCACATCTACTTGAAACATGATTTGAACTTTCTTTTTGATATAGCCATAAGTGTCTACTATATAAAAACATATTCACATTGCAGAAAGACAGAAGGGAACACTATTAAAATTGAATAGCATGTAAAGAAGAAGGGTCAGGGAAATAATTGAGCAGAGAGTCAAAAGTAACATCCTTCATATTTTTAAATCTACACTTTCCTGGGAAGATATTTTATCTCTTCAACTATGGCTTCTTCAATTTTAAAATGAGAGGACTGAGTTAAGTAACATCATAGTTTCTTCTAACTTCAAAACTGTATGATTCAGTGACTTCATATAAATTAATATTCTAGAGGAGAATCATAAATTTGATATTGTATTAAACCTTACGTAATTTGTATCAGAGCTTAGTGAGATTTGCCAAGAAAGAAAATGATGTTGATAAAACCACTGGGCCTCTTTTAGATATGATCAGCCTATCTCATTGATCCTGCCCTATCTTTTGGATCTTTTAGTCAAAAAAAGGTTAACTCATCCATCCATCCAGATGTTAGTTCAGTATTTGTGCCCGGGGTTATTGGAAGATATCTTCTAGTAAATCAAAAAACATCATCAGGGCTTCCCTGGTGGCGCAGTGGTTGAGAGTCTGCCTGTCGATGCAGGGGACACGGGTTTGTGCCCCGGTCCGGGAAGATCCCACATGCCGCGGAGCAGCTGGGCCCGTGCACCATGGCCGCTGAGCCTGCACGTCCGGAGCCTGTGCTCCGCAATGGGAGAAGCCACAACAGTGAGGGCCACGTGTACTGCAAAAAAAACCCCAAAACAAACAAAAAAAAACATCATCAGGCCTCCTGAGGTATGTTTCTCAATATTATGAATGTGAGATCAAGAAGGACTACAGAGAAAGGTAGTAAGCGTAAGAAGGCCATATTAATGTCACCACGGTATATAGCTCTTCAAGCAAAGTCACCACGGCCCATTTTTTTAAATAAGGAAATATATTTATTGAAAAGACAACTGAAAAAAAAGCGTATATACTTACAGTTATATAAACTGTGGCATAACAGATACTATCACAGCCCCTTTGCTCTCCCAGCAGCCAGCACTTGCATCTCTGTCAGACAGCTGCCCCCAGTCTGCCAAAACCTGGTTTATCTACATGCACAGAGAATATGCATATCCCAGAAGTATCTTGGAATTTACAGACCCCATAGTGGCTTTTAACCAGTATCTGTAAATACCACAGCTCTCTTGTTTCCTATGCTGCAACCTCCACTGTCTTCACAGCTTCCCTGCAAGGCTGAGGCAATGTTATCTACCCTTCAAAGGATTTACTTGAAATCACATCTAGTCCTAATACGCTGCTGGGTTGACTTTGGGAATCCTGGAATAAAAAAAGGCCCAGTTTTTCACAATGTGTTTATTCCAGAATTCCTTTGGGAGAATATTGAGGACGGCAATCAAAAGGCTAAAAGAAGTGAACATGTGAGAAAAGTCCCATTATATACAAGTGGTGAAACTCTTACTGGGCAACCAACTGAAGTGTGAGTGGCATCCTGCTGACCCTATTCTACCATGAGCCCTGTAGTCCTGCACCTGCTGGCCACCAGCCTGGACCAGTCTGAAGGCACTCTGGACCTGACGTTGATGCATGCCCGCCTCCATGAGTTCACCCAGGACATGGGCTGCATGTTTCTCTCTCAATTCACTTTCATATATGTTAGCTTGATGCCCAGTTATAGGCCTATTAATTAAATAATAAATTTCTAAAAGCTAGCAACAACAAAAAAATTCATGACTTTTCTATTTAGATCAAAGGAAGAATAGCACTTTGTTTTTAATTGCATGTGTTTGAATCCTTTGTTGAATGAAAATACAATTAGTTCCAAATATAGAATAACACAGAGCAACATAAGGATTCTGTCTCAGGGCAACTCAAGTCTAATAACCATCTGTGAAGTTGAAACTTTGTGCCCAACAATTCTTTAACCCAAGAGCAGAATGCAATCTTCAAGAAAACCAAAATGTCTTTGGATTTTCTGTCATAGATAAAGAATCATTGAGATCACTTGTGGAATCCTAGGGAAAAAGAGATTTGTATGGACCATTTACATGTAGAGAAAGGTGACTCTTTGATGAATATACTGTGGAGAAAATAATATTAAGGTGTTACCTTAATATCATTTAGAAAAAACTAAGAAACCTCTTGATTACTGGTGTTATAGATTAATTGCTGACAATTTTTGCCTAGCTTTCTTACATGCAGTTGGATAAATTGGGAGAATAGCAGCAACAGAGCTTAAGACAAAGTCTCTTATTGAAAAACAAAGTGAATTCTGAAGAAAATAAAATACACTGTAAATCAAAAATGTCTCAATTATTTTTATATTTGCATATTATCTTTTAAATATTGTCAATAGGGATATGCATATTTTATGGCTGAAATAGTAATGACCAAATCATTGTATAGTCTTCTTTTTAATGGAATTTTATATCATGGTTATATGTCACAAAATTTTTCACGATAATCTTAAAGACAATAATATGTTGCCAAGTTAGTGTACTATAATTTACTTAATTTCTTTATTGTAAGAGACTTTAGGTATTAGAGAATAGACCTTGGGGAATAACCAGGTGCATATTGCTTTTTTTTCTCTTCCTGACAAATTTCCAACATGAAATATTTATGACAATACACAAAGTGACATTGTAACTAGTTGAAGGTGAGGAAAGGAGTGTTTAAAAATTAGACTGCTGTCTTAACAGAAGTGACTGTCAATGATAAATTGTCTACTGAGGAACCAAGACAGAAATCCTGTCTCCTAATGGTATGTAGACATCTAAAAGTAAACTCCCATAGACACGCATTATCTATTCAGCACCCCAAACTAGTTGTTGATGAAAGAGTATCAGAGATGTTTTAGATTTCAACATCCATTCAACGTCACAAAATACTTTTTAGTGCCTATCAAACTGATTTTATCACCTTAAGGTTCAGGTTAAAATATTAGATAACAAATACGGGTACATTCATACTGAAACAAAAATATGGATGCTATATACATTTTAGCAGGGCAAGCATTAATATTTTTAGAATGAGCACTTTGTGTATGTAATAGAATTTGGTGGATATTGTTCCATTATGCAAGACAATTGTTTTTGCTCTGGAATATCACTGCAATTGAGGCAAATATCATTTTAACAAACACCCTTTCGCCAGCGTGAATGCCTTGTGGTGTTTTCCTTCTCTTTCCTAACACAGGTACATTTCTTTATGGAGGAACCAATCCTCTTATTAACTTTTTTCCTCACAATCACTCCTCAGCCTTTGTGGTCTGGTTGCTGGCCCTACCATTTGACTGAAACCTCTCTGACAATAGGCAGAAATAACCTGTGTGAGATGAAATCTAATGGGCACTTTTCAGTCTCTATTTTATTTGACTTCCCTGCCACATCTGATATTTTTATCAGTTGCTCCAGGAGATTTTATTTTCTCCTTGTTGTCCTATAAATTTGTTATCTCAGCTTTTTTTTTTCAGTCCTTTTAGGTTGAGGCTCCCCGAAGTAATGTCCTACCCAATTCCCTTCTTATTTTATACTTCTGCCTGCTAAAACCTTATTCATTTCATTACTTAAAAATTATCTCTTATATACTGATTCTATAATTTAGATTTCCTGTCCAAACTTATGTAGAGAGATCTATTGTAAAGTCAATTTTCTGTCTACATGAATAGCTTAAGCCTATTGAAAACTGGACCTATTGCCTTGAGGAACTATTCTTATTTCAATACTTGTTCCGATGAAATAAACCATCATCTGCTTAGTTAATCAGCCAGGATTGTGTCATCCTCATCATCACCACCACCATCACTCTTCTCTCATTCTATACATCCAATTAGTTATTGTACACCATCAAATATCTCTGTAATCTATTTATTTCACTTCATGCTCTCTGCTATTTCTTGACAATCTCCTTTCCTAAACTATTAAAATATCTTCTTAACTCATATACTGATAGTTGCCCTCTAATCCTGTCTCTGTCCAAATTTCCTTCCCAGGCTCACTAAAGACAATTTTCTAAAACACGCATTGGATGGAGTCACTTCCCTGTTTGATCCACTGTTCTTGAATCACCTGCAGAAAAGAATCCATACTCTCACAGCATTGTTTTGTATTTCCATTCAGCCACCCACCCATTCATACATCCATTCATTAGGCTGAGTTCCAACAATAAAGAGAATACAGAGCTCCTGGAGTTTATAGTCAAAGATGGAAGACTGAAGTTTAGCTCACGATGACATGTGGAATGAATGTGTACCATAAAAATGGAAGCAAAGTTCCTATATAGGTCCATAAATTGAGGACCCAGCAATGCTTCAGTCAGGCAAAGCCTTTGTAATCAACCGTAATTTGAAACTTGCATATGAATTTTCCAATTGAGGGTGACAAGAAAAAAGGCAGTATATCATGGAGAATATTGAGTGAAATGATTGTCCCAAATAGAGAGAACAGCATTAACCAGACTCTGAGGCAAAAGAGAACATATAGTTTTAGAAGAACCTGATGGGGGGGCGGGGTAGAGCACAAGGATTTTACCTTCATTAAAAAGGATAAGAGGGCTTCCCTGGTGGCGCAGTGGTTGAGAGTCCGCCTGCCGATGCATGGGACACGGGTTCGTGCCCCGGTCTGGGAAGATCCCACATGCCACGGAGCGGCTGGGCCCGTGAGCCACGGCCACTGAGCCTGTGCTTCCGGAGCCTGTGCTCCGCAACGGGAGAGACCGCAGCGGTGAGAGGCCCGCGTACCGCAAAAGAAACAAACAAACAAAAAGGATAAGAAAGAGTCGGTACAGATGAAATTTAGGAGGATTACTGGGACAAAAGCTTGGTGGACCCCACTGTCCCACTAAAGACATTTGCATTTTTAAGAAAAATAAGCCATCAACCAACCAACAAAGCATAAACTTGCTGGTTACAGAATATAACTGTAAGGATCTTCATGATCAAGCTCCTGCCTAAGCCCCTGCCTCATCTCCTTCCACTCATCCTCATGACTCTCCTCCTCCACCCCAAATATCCCCCATCAGAGTTAACATGGCCTTTTCCTAGTATCTACTCTTTCGTGCCTCTACATCTATGCAAATCCTTTTTCTGGTTCCTATAATTTGCTTTTCCTTTTCTCAAGCCATCAAAATCTTCCTCATTCTATAGAGCCAGCTCTAGAATTTTCTCTTCTGTAAAGTCATCCTTGACTGTACTTTCATGCGCCATATACAGAACTCTATTTGAAGATATGCATACCCATTTTTTGATTTCCTGGTCCTACACGCAAATTATAGTACCTAGAATGACAACATATTTTTAACTGTTTATCCACTGCAGCTAGAACACTACCGGGAACTTGATGAAAAGAAAGAAAGAAGGGAGGGTAGGAGATGGGGAGGGAGGGAGAGAGAGTGTGTGTGTTATTTGATGAATGTGTGGTATTTTCCTACTATTTCTATTACAAGGGTAAAATACTGAAGTGGTAAAAAAGGCTTCCCATGAAAATAAGTAATCTCTACAGAATCCTTGACAGATGGTCATACAGACTTTGTTTGAACATTCGGTGACTTGTGGCTCATTCTTTTTAAACTAAACCATTGTTTAAAATGTTGAATTTTTAGAGCTGACATTTACCTTATAACTTATATCCATTATAACTAGTTCTTCTCCCTGAGGATATATGAAATAAATGAAAGAATGTGTCTCTAGGTACTTTATGTTATTCAGTACATTTCTCTGGACACTTGCTGTTTGATAATGCCCAACATAGAATATAGCACTGATTAAGCATAATATGAAAGCCATATTCGAAGCTAATGCTATCAGATTATTCCATTTACTACCTGATCATGTTGGAGTCATCTACATATGCTCTTATTTCTTGAAGATTTTGACCCTTAGTTTGCTGACATTCTTTCCAATATTTCTGTCCTGAACCATGATGATTTTAATATTCCCATGGATGATCTTTCTAATATCCTGGAGTTGATATTCTCTACTCCAATGAATTATCACATAAATTTATCTTCCATCCACATTATGCATGGTCACAGCTGGACCTTTCTTACCAATAACTGATAATCCTCCACAAATTCAAAATTAAGAATTCCATTCCACAACTACCTGCTCCTTTTATTTCTCTCAGAACCCTGACCTCAGTAATTTTTGGACTCCAGAGGGATAAACAATTCATTGCATTTTAGAGCCTTTATAACAAGAGATACCAGAGAGCTTGCTTCCTATCTTTCTTCTGCCACGGGAGCACTCAATAAAAAATCTACCATCTGCAAGCCAAGAAGAGAGATCTCACCAGAACCTGATCATACCGACACCTTGATCTTGGAATTCCAGCCTTCAGAACGATGAGGAAATAAATTTCTGTTGTTTAAGCCACACAGTGTATGGCACTTTGTTACGGCATCCAGAGCTGGCTAAGACAGTACTGTTCTGCACAGAGTATGAGATGATAAAAAAATTCTATTATGTTGTATAATAATGCATAATTTTTCTTTTTTCATTATGCCACTATTTTAATCAAACTTCTTAAAAAACTTGCTTTCGTAATTCCATACCTCTTTCTTTATTTATCTCTTTCTGTCCTGGCCTACTTCCCTAAAGATTTTCTCCATTTTTGTCTGGAAACTCTACTTCCTTTCTCAAAAACTGGAGCATATGGTTGTTTATTTTAAGAACTTACTATTTCTTATCTGTTCGTGTGATCATTCTGCCCTTATTGCTCACAACATTTTTGACAATATCAGACAGGAAAACAAAGATAGTGTTGATTGAAGGTCACTTTATTGCTTTCATCAGAATCTATACTGCCTGGATCTCAAGTTGAACAATATTTTTCTGGGTCCCTTCTGAAAACAGCACTCCAAATTAACTGTACTTCAAATCCATTTGTCAGGATTCATGTCGGAGAAGAAATCTTATAAGTACCTTTATGCACTGGTTTATTATCTGATTCATTCAACAAAAATTCTTTAGTACTTGTAGTTATCTATATCTAACTGAAATTTTATTGTTCTCATTTTCTCTTATTAAAATGCAGTGTTTATCCACAAGTAAGGATCAGTAATTCACCAATATTTCTTTTAGTTCTGTGTAATTAACCATCAGTATTCATGCTTTCTATAACTAAAAAATAAGATTCAGTAAAAAAATATAGAAGATATTACACTATGAAAGCAGACAATTACTTCTTGCAATGCAGTTCACCAAGATGTTAACGTTAATTTTATTTTTAATTATTGTACTAAACAATTTCATTCAGTGCTTAAAAGTTAATGACTTTCCATTCTATCACTTATATTTTTTAAATGTGCTTGGGTGCTATTTATTAATAATTTGAAAATTATAAGTATCTTAAAATATGCACCTTTAATTCATCCCATTTACCTTCTGAATGAGTTCAACAAGCTTTAAATAACATTATTTGATGATGCAATAGATTTTATTCACTGATAACATTTTATTGACTAATAATCATACTAAGTATTGTTCTTCCCTTGTCCTCAAATGGGTTAGAATACAATGAGCAACGAAATGTGAGTAAACAGGCATTTAAAACAGTGAAATAATATTATGTTAAAGTAATACAGGATAAATAAGTTTAATAAGAAAGAACAGAGCTTTAAGGATCACTGCCAATATTCAAGTATGCCTATTCCATACAATGTGAATTGGATAGGAAATAGAGAAATGATAAGAGAGGAAATTGGATATATTTAAAAAAAGAGATTTTTGGGCTTCCCTGGTGGCGCAGTGGTTGAGAGTCTGCCTGCTGATGCAGGGGACACGGGTTCGTGTCCCGGTCCGGGAAGATCCCACATGCCACGGAGTGGCTAGGCCCGTGAGCCATGGCCGCTGAGCCTGCGCTTCCGGAGCCTGCGCTCCGCAACGGGAGAGGCCACAACAGTGAGAGGCCCGCATACCGCAAAAAAAAAAAAAAAAAAAAAAGAGATTTTAAAGAGGTATTATTTCATAATTATTTATAATGTTATGCTAGGTCATAGAATGTTATATTAGAAACAGTAGATAATTACTGAATGTTTTCTAATGGGGACATGGCATAATTATATACACATTTTAAAGAATCACTATGACTATAATGTGAAGAATACATTATTGACGAACTAGCGTGGTTAAAAAGTCAACTGTAGTGAAAATAAAATGGCAATCAAGAAAAAGTCATACCTAAATGTGGTGTGAAGTATGATGGTGTTAGTACAGATGGAGAGAAGTAGATAGATATAAGGAATATTAAAATGCAGCAAGTAATTTAACAATATGTTTAATTAATTTCTACTCTATATAAAATATGACACATCTATTATAGTTATAGTTTAAATTAGAGAAATCTAGCAATAAAAAAAGACCCAGGAAATGTCTTTGGATAGCTTATAGCATTGTCAGATTTGAAGAGTGAAAATTTAAAAACAGAAAACAAAGATTTAATCTGAAGGATCAGTTACATTTATGATTGTAGCTTCCATTATTAGAAAAACATAAAATGCTAAAACTTTGGTATTAACCAAATTATCTAATGAGAGTTCAAATTCAACTTCCAGTGGTGATGGGATAACTGGTACCAGCCTTGCTAAAAATGAAAGGACACTATTTTTAGATATTGGACAAAAGGAGTGCTATCCTTGAGAGAAGAGAAACATTCAAGTTGAAGTCCATCTGTCCTCCATTTTTCTACTTGGGAGTGCTTTCTAGTATTGGGCACAGGGAAAAAGAGGTAAAGCAGAGCACAGTGCTCTTGCTGACATGAAGAAGCAGAGATTGAAATGTTAGAAACTTTCAGGGCAGAACGCTGAAGAGGAAAGAGAGGAGAAAGATACACAGAGGTGAGCACCAGCTGTCTACATGGAGATATCTATGAATCTTTGCCTAAGGCTGATCTGTGGTTTTATGTGCCAAACCCTTATGAGGCTAACAGAGAGGGACTGCTACTGGAGCTGCAAGCTGAATAAAGATACTAAAGGTCATACAGTGCTAGGAGAAGTTGGAATCCTGGCTGAGGATAAATTAATTTGCACCACAGTAATCCATGCCTTAGAAATAAAGTCCATGTGCTAGATAAAGGTCAGATCCTAACAATAAGGTCAAAACAGAAATAGGATTTTCAAACAAATAATAAAATCAAGTGTGGAAGAATAAAATAATTTACCAGTTATTTAACTCATTGCCAGAACAAAATTTAAAACCTTTTATAGAGATACCACATTATTCAGATAACTTCGAACATGTCATAATAAATGTCCGGCATAAAGTTGAAAAAATAATTTTTCATGTGAAGAAGTAAGAAAAATTATAATCAATTCAAAAAACAAACTGTGTGATACTGGAATTAGCAGACAAGGACTTTAAAAAACTGTTGTGAGCATGTTCAGTTATATGAAGAAAATGACTGACATAATGATTGAAGAGAAAGGCAATCTCAGCAGAGCAACTGAATCAATATGAGTGAACCAACTGAAAATTTCAAAATTGAAGATGACAATGTAGAATATGAAACATTTACTAAATGAGCATAATAGCAAATTGGAGACTACAGAAGAAAAAATAAATTTAGACTGATAGAAATTATCAAACCTGAAGCATAATCAAGAAATAAAATTTTTTGAAAGCAATGAACACTGTTTCATTTTGGACAATATTAAGCTTTGTAACAGAAGTGGAATCCCAGAAATAAAATTGTGCAGAAAAATTTTGTTTTAAATATTAGCTGAAATATTCACACATTTTTTGAAAAAACATAAACCTACATATCTAAAAGCTTGACTAATTGCTAAGGATAATTTTTTTTTAAAAAATGATACTTAGGTATATAATAATTAACATGTTGGAAGTCAACTTTAAAAGAAGAAAAGGCAAACAATGAATAAGGCTTACTAAATATAGGGGAACAGCAATTTTAATGATAGCTTCATTTTAATCAGAAACAGGTTAGAAGACAATGGGATAACATCTTTAAAGTGGAAAAAGTGTCAGTCTAGAATTCTGTATCACAAAAACTTTGTTTAAATTTTATATTTCAGATGAGTGAAAGCTCAGAGAATTTTTTCCCTACTGACATACAGAAGAAGAAATACAAAATAAAAAATCAAATTAAATTCAAATAAGTAGGAGAAAGGAAATAATAAAGATAAGACAAAAAAGAAGCAAGAGAAAATCAATGAAACAATAAGTTTATTTTTTGTATTAATAAAATTTATAAATCTGTAGATACATTCATCATGGGAAAAAAGAGAAAAATATAAATTAGTAATAGCAGGAGTGAAAAAGGAAACATCTTTACGAATCCTGGAGACACAAAAAAATAACACGGGAATATTATGAAAATGTTAATGCCGATAAATTAGAAACAGAATAAATGGTTGCATTCCTTGACCACACAAATTATCAAAATTGACTCCAGATGAAACAGTAAGTCTGAATAGGCCTGTATTTATTAAAAAATTAAACATAATAAAACACTTTCTTCCTACAGGAAGAAATGTGTAGTTTTCTACAGATGGCTTTGCTTATGAATTTGATCAAACATTTAAAGAAGAAATACTACAAGTCCTATGCAAATATTTTGAGAAAATGGAGGAGGAAGAAATCCAAATTAATTTTAGGAGGACAACATTACTCTGATATAAAAACTAAATGAAGAGCATTAAAGTGGAAAAATTCAGATAAGTTTTGGAAAAACTTGCATTATTTATATTAGTATGGGTGGCTGTGACAGAAAAAGAATTGAATTGGGGAGATGGAATAATGTAGATGAAAACAATTTAATACAGGTAGGAGTCACTCCCCACAGATTTTGAGGATAGTGTTCTCTGGGAGGGAGAATGCATAACTCTGATTAGAAGTGCAAACAGGTTTAAATAAACAATAAAACTGAAGATGTCGCTGATGCAGGTTTGGAGGTTTAAGGGGAAAAGGAGAGGTGAATAGAAGTCTGAGCAACAAATGTCCTCATCTTACATAGTTTCAAGTCAAAAGAAATTATCTTGATAAGGACAAAATTTAAAAAAAAAAATAGAATCATATTTTGAGGAGAGAAGAACTAGAAATAATATTCTATTTAATCACATATTGGATGAAAGAGTCAAATAGCCAGTAATGCCTAAAATTAATAATTCAAGAGTAATTGAAATAATATCTGTAAGAACTAATAATAAACTGTTGAATGTTTTTGCCTCTGGGGAGTGTTGTATATTGAAAGAACTTTGAAATTACTTTTAAGCCATTCTAGGATAGTTGCCTTTTTTTCTGGAAAAAAAAAAAGTGCCTATATTATTTTAAAATTAAAGAAAACAGTGAAACAGGATTCCAGTAAAACTGAAAAAAAAATGCTAGATGATACTAGAACTAGGAGATATGCCAGTCAACTAATCAATTATTAAAGTAGCAGCTGTCCTTTATTTTCAAGGGTCCATGTTAAAAGAAAAAGAGCATACCAAAATTCTGTGTTGTAGAATTTTTTATTGAAGAAGCTTTCAACCTAATCCAGCAGGACATATGCCTGCACACATACAAACACATACACACATATCCTCACAAACCACATACAAGTTGAATATACTTTCTGGCCTTTACGAGTATATTGCTTGAAGAGAATCAGATGTGTTGCACTAGATTTTGACTGTGATCTTCTCAATGAAGAAAAGAGAACCCCAAAAGCTTTCTGTGGAACAGCTGTATATTTTAAAATTACACATCTTAATATTAATTGACATTTAAAAGATTTGAATATGAACATTTAAATGACTACTCTGTGATAATTTCTAAATAACCTGAAAATATTAGCTTTTCAAGTTTCACAAATACTCAAATAAGATGTATTTTGATTATACTCCTCTTCCTAGCCAACTGTGCTAAAGTGTATCAATAAAAAGAGCTGCTTTTCTATTTTGTTAGGAACATTTGTCCATTTTGGTCAGGCCAATGTTCTCATGGTTTATTTTATTTTTTAAGGAAATATCAGTTAGAACGTCAGCAGATACCCTGCGAGTCTCAGGAAACCTCCCACACCCAACTGTTTTCCAAAGAGATTCTTGCAAAAGTGAAAAAGCAGCTAAACCTTAAACAAAGGCTAATATGTTTTATGACAGCCAAGATATGAATCAAGTACAAAAATATATAAGAACATTTCCCTTCATTCCAAAAAGTGAGTGGCTCCATTATAACTATTAGACTATTTTTTAGACAGCTGTCCTTATTGCTATTGTTTTGGATTAAGTGGAAAGCATTTCATAAAAATAAGGGTTGTATGTTTTCCATGTGTGTTTATCAGGTAACAACAGATCAGTCCAGCATCGCTTTTGTCCACAGAACCTCCTAGAGTGATTTTTCAGGTCAGTTCACATCATGAATCCATTCCAGCCCCTCCTCCTTGCATTCAACTTCATACTTTTAATATGACTGTATGTACTTCCTGATATCTTACCTGCTTTTCATTCTCTTTTTTGTTTCTAGTCTTACACATATGTTCTTTCTTCTGTCTACAGGTATTTCTGACTCCTGCCCACCCCTAAATCTAATAACTCTCTAGCTCCTCACATGAGCTGGATGAACCCTAAAATCTTTCCTAGACTGGAGATCGACACGAATGCTGGCTTAGGTTCAGCAAAATCACTTTCTGTGTGTATTAGCAATAACTAACCAACTAGATGCCCAAATGATGAAGGAAACAAGGATGCAAAATAGGAGAATAGCACCCTCTTTCTTATTTGGTGGTTATGACGATTTAAGTAAACAGAGAAAAGAATACTGTAGGTTTTTTGGAAAAGCCCAGATGACTTTACGCAGTCCATTAAAACAATCATTTATTTACTTCTACAGAGAAAACTTAACTGAATCCCTAAACAGCTCCAACTAGGTATTTCCTACCATAACTAAATGATTAACTTCACTTTTCCTTATCAGAGTCCAAACTCAATGAGCCAGGGGTGAGGTTACCTATTTTGTTAACTAGCAGAGTAGCTAGCATTAGCAAGCACTCAGCAATTATTTGTTTATGTACTCTGAATGTTTCTCATGTACCTGCTATATATCAAGCTGTTACTGGAGAATGAACAGAGAAAAGAGAGGCAATAGCTTGGTAAAAATCCTATCGTTTACAAACTAAAAAAAGAAAAAAAAAAAGAAAAGTCTTCCAGGCAATAACAACTGATTACACATGAGCAAAAATGAAAGAAATAAATGGAATTCTCATGTGCAACAGAAGGTGGAAGACAAAGGAAAAACATCTACAGCCTATGGAGAAGTTCAGACTGTGATCCAACTATCGTGTCCCCAACCAAAATACCAAACGTGTCAGACAAAAGAAAGGCATCTAGAACAATAACAAAAATTAAAAGAATGCACCTTTTTGGTATCTATCTGAAGAAAATCCTCAAAGAAATATATTCAAAATATATCTGAATTAAGAACATGGATTTCAACAGGGAAAATAAAAGGAGAGGGGAAGCAGTGGTGGAGATCAATGAGTCTTGAAATGTATTTAGTTAACTGTAAATGGATAAATGTGCAATATAAGTGCAAGGCGGGGTTCTTGAGGGGAAAAAAAAACATACAGAAGAGAAAAACTAGTAATACCCTGGAGCTAAAATAAAATAAAATAAAATACTATCCTAGCACAAAATAAGAAATTAGAAAAAGGGCTCTAGGAGGTGGATGACATTTCTCTGAAGGTTTTATCTTATTTCATAGCATTTCCCCCAATAACGTTTGCTCCTCATTAGTCATGCATCTTCTTCATTGCTTAGTATGTGAGCAGAGTATTCTTGCCAGAGACAGTAAAACTAAATAGTAGGCACTATTATTCAGCACTAACTTCTGCTGCCGAAAGGTTGTCAGATAATGGTGGGAAAAACACAGTTTTAAATAGAGAACAGAAAAATATTCAGGAAGCTGTGAACTTTAGAAGTGACTTTATGCATCCAAAAGGGAGACCAAGAAGACAGATGTTTTCTGGAAAGGGATCAGTATAAAAGGGGGAGGAGTAGTAATTTGTTAATAGGATTGAGTTTATTGTTTTAGGTTAAGTCTTAGCTCTCTGCTGTTTCCTGGAAGCATGGCCATCAGAGAAGCAATACCAGCTGCCACCACAGACTCCTGAAGCAACTGCGGAATAGCAAATAGCTAGACTGTCCCTGAAAAAGTGCCAGTTTGCTTCTCCCTCCCCAACATCCCCTACACAAACATACATACACACACACAGCAGATTTACTGCATTTTTTTTAATTGGAAGAATGTAAGTATGCTTTTTTTTCACTATATCAAAATCTAATATGTATCTGCATAAGAAAAAAAAATAATCTTCTCTTTAGCCAGATAAACCAAACCCTTCCTTGCATCAGAGAAAGGATTTAGATCTCGATGCCCTGCTTCAAACACAGTCATTAGAATACAAGGATAATTAAGCAGTTTTCAGATCCAGTGGGAAAGAGTGGGATCAAATGTACCCCCAGCTGGCATAGGGAACTGGGAACCAGCATCTGTGGCTTATAATTCCAACCCTTATGTTGTAAGGAAAAATGCTCATACTCTATTAGGGTCTATTTTCAATTGATCATTGTCTCTCTTCAGTTGTTTCATTTAGAAGCCTTGTAATTAACCTTCACCTAGAAGTTTCATTTGCTGAAATGGATGGCGCCTTTTTGGCTGTGTTGTTTGAGGATTAGAACAGATCAATATAATCAATAAGATTAAAATAGAATGCATTCAAATTGTTCATTGTAATTAGACATATTTGACATGTCTTAGCATATTAACGATGAGATTGAGGAAATAAGTTAATCTCAATTAATAATAATAATGAAAGAGCAAACTAAGTGAAAAACAAGATACCCAAGGGAAAAAAAATCCTGCAGAGCTTTCTTTTGCTTTACTAAATTGAGGTGACAACTATGCTGGGATCTCTAGTCCACTTGTTATCACTACCATCACTATCACTGGGTCACCTTGTCATACATCACGTTAGTTACACACAGTTCTGTAGAAACTGCAATAATCAGTGTACATCCAGGCAGGTTCCCCTGTCATCTCTCCAAAATGTTTACTGACAAAATGGAAGCAAATCAATGTATTGGCCAAGATTAGAACCTTCAGAGTTCAATCAGTAGAGAGAAAAAGAGATATACTCGATGCTTCTAAGCAAATTTAAACTTAAGAAATAGCAATAAAAGTGACTAATAATAACTAATATAATACAGCTAATAAACATTAAGCGTATTTTCTGTGCAATTTGTCCCCATAGGTAGTGGAGGTAAAGTTGGAAGAGGCAGGTCAATTATTTCACCTGTTAACCAAAAAGAAACCTACTGAATGTAGATGTATCTACTTACATCTGTAGGTATTGCCTCCTTTGGACACAGATTGGTAAGGTCAGATTCACCCACCTATTGCTCTTGTTTCCTCCTTTTTCTATTACTTGGGAAAAGGTAGAGTCAGAAATAGTGAATCTGTCAACAAATAAATTTCATGAACCAGTATTAGGCCAATTCATGAATTTTGCAAAATATTCTTCTCTCATTTATTGTTTGAATGGTAGTGTTAGAGATGATGCAATAGAGAGAGAAAATGAGGTAATATAAATGGGAAAAAAACTATAGATAAAATAATTCTGGCTATAATTTGGAAATAACCCCCTTCAAATGAGGGAGAAATTTCCATAAAAATCATAGATGTCTTAAAAAATATATACCATTCCTTCTAATTTATAAAATAATGCTACAGATGCAAATAAGTGCAAAAAAAAATGAGAAAAAGAAAGAAAGACTAAAACCTGGAATGTGCTCATATTTTTCCTGCTATTGGAATGAACTGGTTTTCTGTTATTAATAGACCCAAACAGCTTTTACTAGTATTACTCCCATGTCACAATGTGTTGACACATTATGTATTTTCTAACACATTTGGAATGCTAGGTTTCCCTAGTGAATCTCAGTATCTCACAGGATGAAAACAAAGTCTGAACACTGTCAGAATCATCCAGATCTGCTCTAATTTAAAGACTCAATGGATTGCCCAATTGTCTTGAGATGTTCATTATATGAGAAGAAATACACCTTTTCTTTTTAGTTTTAACTTTTTTAATTATTTTCCTTTTATTTTTGGCATACTGCTATTATGTTTGCCATTCCTCTCCTTTCCTAGGTCACATAAACAAAATAAATAACAGGAAGCAGGAAAGTTAAAAAAAAGAGAAATTACAAAGAAAAAATTAAATTACATGATAGAATATTTTGTAAATCACTGCTAATAGTTTTTATGAACTTTCCTCCATTACTGTTTCTTGGTGCATACATGTAGAGAGAAAACACATGTATATGTCCTTAAATATTCTTTGAACACCTGATTTTCAATAGCTACATATTAGCTAGTGTTTTGACTTAGTAATTCTCTATAGTTAGATATTTGAATTGCTTCTATCTTTTTGCAATCATGGTTGCCATACATTTATGAATATAAAATGCTATTTCCATTTCTTATTATTTCCCTAGTAGAGTTTCCTACAAATGAAGTAACATGGTCTAAATTACTGATTTTTAAAAATTATTTATAGTCTACTTCTTCTTTAGAGAAAAATTGAAAGACCATATACCAAAATGGAAAGGGCATGAAACTGCAAGAGTTTCGGATTTCACACCCAGTTGCGTTGTTTAGCACCTCTGTCAACTGGAAATTTATGTCAGCTATTTGAGCTTCAGTTCCCTTGTCTAGTCCAAGAAGAACATAAACTCTAGAGATTTCTTGACATGCTGTGTATAAGTGATTACCATAATGTCTTGCAAAATGTAGTGCTCATAACTGGTAAATATTGTTGAAACTTACAAGCACAACTTTGTGGTTGAGAACTTGTCCTCTGGAGCCAGACAGCTTAAAATTGAATATTTGTTCTTCCATTCCACAGATTATGAAAACTAAACAAGTTTTGAACCTCTCTGTGCCTCTATTTAATGTTAATGATGATGCCTATTTCTAAGATGTTGGGAGGATTAATTGGTAATACATTATAACTAAAGTCCTACACATAATGCATGCTCAAATAATATGGGTTACTACATTATTTTTAATACTGCCATGTTCACCTTTCACCAACTTAAAGCTATATCTTATTTTTAAAATATAAAATAAATTCTTTCCAAAGGCCGTAATTATAAAAAGGGTAGTTTTTTAATGTCTTACTTTAAAGTTTTGTTGAATATCTTTGATTCTTATTCTTGGAATTGACTAACTGTACATTTTCCCTAGGTGATGGTAATTTAAAATGTTCATATACTATGAATTTTAACACTTTGCCTTTCATATTTTCTTGCAAATTTTTCCTAGTTTTATATGTAACACTGTTTTTGTATTTCCTTTGTAGATTGTCAGATTCAATAATTATCCCTTGGTCTTGCTTCTCTTTTTTGCAGACAAGTGGGAGTTTGTTGAAGTTCTGTTTAGAACAGTTTACTTATTTTTAATGGAGGTCAGAACATTATATTTTATCATTTCATTGGCTACATTTAACTCTTTAGTGTTCATTTATAAACTTTGTTAACTTGATGTTGGGTGCTTTGGACTATTTGTGACCTCCTAAAATTTATATGTTGAATCCTAAATCCCCATTTAGAGGTGGGGCCTTTGGGAAGTAATTCATTCATGAGGTTGGAGCCTTCATGATGGGATTAGTGTTCTTATAAGAAAACAGCAGAAAAATGATCTCTCTCTCCAGCATGTGAGAATACAGCAAGAAGGTGTCTGTCTGCAAACTGGGAAGAGGTTTCTTACTAGAAACCAAATTGACTGGCACCTTGATCTTGGGACTCCAGCCTCTAGAATTGTGAGAAATAAATGTTTGCTGGTCAAGCCATCCAGTCCATGGTATTTGTTATAGCAGCCTGAGCTAAGACAATGGGGAAGGCTTAATACAGAAATTATACTACTGTTGACTAAAAAAATATTCACAACTTAAAAGTTGAGAGTTATGTTTTATTCAGCGGGAATTTTTAGGACTTCAAGCCTGGGAGGCAGCATCTCAAGTAACCCTGAGAAAACTGCTCCGAGGAGGTGACGGCGGGGGACGGGGAGCCAGAATATATAGAAGTTTTGCAACAAAGGGCAGGTAGCCTGAACGTCAAGAGATTATTGTGAACTAAAGAAAACCAGATATCTCAAGTTAAGGAATTTAGCTCTTCTCTATGTATGGGAAGATGCAAGAGTCTGGGCTAACTGAAATCATTCCTTTGAAATGCACCTCAGCTATCCTGTGTTTTCTCATTCTGAGTTTCCTCAGGCTCGATGTGGGGAGTGGCTGTAGTTTGATGGCTACTATATGGCAGGTACCTTTTTCCTTCCTGAGTCCCCTCAGTGCTCACCAGCTCACCATTGGCTGTAGCTGCAGTCACTGATGACTGTGACATCCTTTGTTTACTGATATGGCAGGCAATATTCCATTACTCATTAAGGTCAATTTAACAAGAGCCACTTTTAAACAGTTGTCCCTCTCATTTATGTATGATGATTTTTAAATTATATCACTCTGTTTTATTCCACAGATTCCTCATAACTATTTTCAACAGTGCTACTCTATTATGATTCTGTGTCTTCTATGGTTTTACACTAGAGAAGACAAGTCTCACAATTCTTCTGAAACATTTTAGCTGTTACACTCATTGTTTTATAAGAGTTTAGAAATATATTTGTAACATAGTAACAATTAAAACATAGTAACACTTAATTGCAATGTCAAAATCTTTTTTGTCTTTTGATGTAATGATATTTGTATTAATTCTAGTGATTTTGGGAAAAGGACATTTAAATTCTTTATTGGTAAAATTGCAATATTTATTAAATTTCCACAAATCTTTGAAAAAATATAAAAGATGGCTAAAATATTGGATTACTTGCGATCTGATTAGTACATGACTCTGAACTTGAAGAGCATATTTATAGAAACTGGATACTCAGAGAACAAAGCAGAGTGATTTGTGCCTGTCAGGTATTGTGAAAAACCCTATTGGATTATATTTGTAGTACAAAAGGGTTAAAGCTCTACATACCTGCTATTCAACTAGGAAGATTAATAACTCATTCAATTAGCCTAAGCTTAAATGATAAAAGTTGGGGAAAAATTCAAATTTAGTTAATCCTGGATAAAGAGGAGTGCACAAGTTTTTGGCAAAAATATATTTTATTTGAGTTCTCCTGATATCACTGGGGGCAAGTATTTCAGTGGGCTTAAAATCTCTGAATAATTATCACTTATCCACTTTAGGAAGAAATATATATGAAAGCACTACATCAAATATAAATGACTTTAAGTTTATTCTTGGATCTTCTCATCTACAATTTTTTAAAAAATATAATCAACAGATAAGATTTTTGCTTCAATTAGTGCTAATTTCTTGCTGAGAAAGTATATAAAACAACTATCTGTATAATGTCACTAGTTTACTATATGATAATATTTAATGAGAAGAGTATAATTCACTCAACACTCATGAAAACACCTATTTTTTTTAATATTAATGAATACATCTTTAAATACACTATATAGCAGTGGAAATATTCAATATCCTTATTTATATTATTTCAAAATACATATTATATACATATAAAATAAACAAAGATATGTGTTTATATATATCCAGTACTAACATAATTAAAAACAGTGATTATACCATTGTCTATAGATGAAATAGGTTAAACTAGAGATGAGGTAATTTTCCTTCCAGAAATAAAATGTGCAGTTTGTTCTATTTAAAAAGTAATTTTTTTAAATTATAATTTCATCTTTTCATGGTTTAAAAAAACTTAACCCTGTTTACCCCTGTACGTAAAAATTTATTTCAGGAAATCAATGATAGCTCAGCTGGAAAATTTAAATATGTGAGATGAACATACTTGAACATACTCCAAGGATTTCTTTTCATTGTCTTTTTCTTATCTGGATTACAAATCTGATTTTTAGAGACAAGTTTTAATTCCCTTTGGAATTAAATGGTTATTTGCCAAACAAAATGATCATTCTCTATGGGTCTTGATATCAGAGAACTTTACAACAATAGCCCAAATCATAGCTTACTGAATTTCTAGGATTATTGTTTTCAAAGTCATTCTATGGGTAATGTTAATATGCTGCCCAAAATAAACAGAGAAAAACATAGTTTTCTATAAAAATACCACAGTATACAATGTTCTTAGATATGATTTCATCTTCCCGTATTCAGAACAAAGAAGTTCTGGATACATTCAACATCAGAATACAATTTGTCAAAGACCATTGCATCTGAATACAGTTATCATTAGATAGTGAGGGTGAGAGTATTAGTGGCTTTGCCAGTTGAAATTTATCCTGTTCAAGGAAGAGGAAAATTTCTTTGGAAAAAAAAAAAAGTTAAACATGAAAGAAGAGAAATGCTTATTGTAATTTTTTCAAGGCCACATACTTCATGTAGCTAAATTACTCTTTTTTATACTTTAACAACTTAGACAAATTTCAAGGCTTCTATCACTATTTAGGACCACTGGAGGGATATATAAAGAGAGCAGTAACAAACTCAAGAGTAAATAATACTCATGTGGCAGAAGGAGTTAAAATAGCTTCCAAAGGAAATTAGTTTTACAGGAGACATACTTAAGGCTTTAAGAACTTCTGACTTTCCTTTCCATCCTGATGAGGGCCCCCAAATCCCATTAATGTCACCATTTATCTCATTTTACAGCTAGTTCAGATTATTTTATTTTGGGCAAAGTAAGAAATAAGCAGAAAACACAACAAAGAAATTACCAAGCCACTATCTTAAAGCAATTTGTCTCAAATATTTAATGTGCATCTTATGTCTCCCTTTTCTTTGCAAGGATCTATCCCCTTTGAAGATATATGGTTTGGATACTGAAATTAAATTGAAGAAAAAATTTTAAATATAAATAATTGTAAGAGCATACATTAGACTTGTAATCAATTATATTTGTGTCAGCTGGTTAACTCAAAGGGAAAAAGAGGAGAATTTCTTGAGAAATCCAGAGCTATGTTCTTTCTGATACTTAACCTGCTGACAGGACCAAAAATATACCTGGGAACATCACTTCGTATATAGCTGGCAAAAGTCAAGGGAACAGATATTTAAGTGGTAAATAGTAAAAGGTCACATACACACACATATGCTGGAAACCAACGGGGTGTCAGGGGGAAGCATAAAGTTCAGTTGAGCTAAAACAACAAAGAATCTATACACAAGCATAGCATTTAGCCTAGATTATCAACACAAAATTTTTACTGGTCCCTGTCTTTAATTGATCTGTGCTCACAAGCAGTGAAATAGAATGTAAAAAAGTGGCATTTCCCTTGATATATTATTTGCAGTATACGAGGGTCACCTTACACTTAGGCTGTACGCTTTTAACTTATTCCCTCTCACAGAGGGATATTTTTCATATATGTAAGTATTTACATAATAGCTCTGCTGTTTTAAATCCATAAGCTTTTAGTCTTGTTCGTTAACCTGTGGAGAACACTGATTCTATGTTTGTCCCTGTAAACTGATCAAATCCACAAATGAAAAGAGACAGAGAATAAGGAGCAGAAGGCGGCAGAGTGAGAGCTGAGAAAAGAGTAAATAGGTTACAGGGATGATTCCTGGTTGGGGACAGAGTATAAATGCCAAAGAAAAGACATTTGACAATCATTGTTGTGCCAGTCAAGTGGTGTTTTGATAGACACACCAAGAGCATGAGTTACTTGTTCTTTACAAAGAGTTACTTGTTCTTATACAGAGTCTCATATACCCAAATCTCCTTTTAAATTTTGTATATAATATTCGACATCTGCTGATTGTATTATTTATAATGCTTTGCAAAGCCATGAAACAAAATAGAATTATTTTAAACTAGTGGGCATGCATGCCTCAGCTTACCCTGAAGCAGGACCATTATCATCTCCTGGGACCTACACTCTCCATTTATACTCCATCCCTGAGCAAAACCCCACTCCAGCTCATGTGAAATAAATGAAAAGATCATTAAGCCATTGGCAGTAGCTCCTGATCGATGCCTGGCCCCCTCTGAGCATGACACACAGGCCTCCATGACAGAGCTGACTCTCCTGGTCAATCCATTCCTTCAGTGCATGTATTCTTCATTGCTGCTTTGGATCATTTACTGGCTCAGCAGAGGAAGATCTGGGACAAGCCTCTACTGAGACTCTTGCTATTGTTAGTGCTCTACATGGAAACATACAAGCTCCATTGGCTATCTAGGAATATCCCAGCAGATATACTCAAAGTATACTTAATTGGGGGGTTAAATACATTATTAACTTTAGCACTTTTTTTTTTTGCACATGCAATGTACTGTTTATTATCTTTACATCATTTCAGTTAAAGCCTATTTTTCCCAACAACAAAGGAAAACCCCAAGAATAATTGCATCACTATCACAGTATTTTTTTTTCTTTTTTTTTTTTAACATCTTTATTGGGGTATAATTGCTTTACAATGGTGTGTTAGTTTCTGCTTTATAACAAAATGAATCAGTTATACATATACATATGTTCCCATATCTCTTCCCTCTTGCGTCTCCCTCCCTCCCACCCTCCCTCTCCCACCCCTCCAGGCGGTCACAAAGCACTGAGCCGATATCCCTGTGCCACGCGGCTGCTTCCCACTAGCTATACTTTAGCACTTTTGAGTATCAGTTGAGTGACAAATGCTTAGTGAACACTTTTTTGCTACTTAGGTCTCATACTAGGCGTTTTGCTGAACTTTTTGTATTTTCTCACACTTCTTGAACTTGGATTATGTTTACTCATTTTGTTGTTGTTGTTCTGTCTCCTTCCATATTTTCCCACCCAAACTCCACTCATTTTAAGCTGGTGATGAGCTTTCATAATAGATGAATTTGTGATAGTATGTCAGGGACCATAGATACATTAGTGGAAAACACTGGTCTTTTTGCTCTCTTTTCCTACAGATGATAGATGTGCATTTTAAGGGGAACCTCATCAGGCCTCTGCCTTTGCTGTGTTAACACACTATGATTATATTAATGGCAGAGATATTGATTCAGGTATTTGTAGTGGGAGGTGTTTCTGGATATAAGGCCTTGTACTACTCCTATCTCCTCCTCCCATCCCAGGCCAGATCATACTGTATTCATGGATTCATATTCTACTCCCACAAAAGATTACTGGTTTCAATTATTTGCCAACTAAAATGGTACAATTATACACACACTATTTCTAGAACAAAGTATTCAGATATATAGTTGAATGTTTATTAGACATTACGATGTTATTAAACATTCAACTATATATCTGGATATGTCCTTCAAATCTTACTCATTTGGTGGTCTCATTCATTCATTGATTCATTCATTCATTTAATTTAAAAATGCATCTGTTACCTACAAGGTGTTAAGTTTGTTTCCAAACACTAGGCATCATCTAGTGGACAAATTTCAGTCTCTTTCTTCTAGGGGCTTATAACCTATTGAGAATGGTTTGGGGGGTAGAGAATAAAGGGGCAAGGTCAAACAAATTCAAAGGAAATTGTACTAGTGTGGCCATTTCAGTGTTCCTAACTCAATTCATATCTCATATTCACCTAGTTCAAAATCACCTTTTTAAAAAATTGAAGTATAGTTGACATACAATATTATATTAGTTTTAGGTGTACAATATAGTGATTCAACATTTATGTACATTATGAATTGATCACAATAAGTCTGGTAACCTCTTACACCATACTAAGTTACTGAAATATTATTGATTATATTTCCTATCTGTATGTTACATCCCCATGACTTTTTTTAATTTTATGTGTGGAAGTTTGTACCTATTAATCCATTTTTAATTATTTTGCACAACTTCCCACCCCCAATCCCTCAGGCCAGCACTAGTTTGTTCTTTGTATCTATGAATCTTTTTCTCTTTTGTTTTGTTTATTTGTTTGTTTAGTTTCCACATATAAGGAAATTATATGGTATTTGTCTTTCTCTTTCTAGCTTATTTCACTTAACATAATACCCTCTAGATCCAACCATGCTGTTGCAACCATGTGGTATATATATATATATATATATATATATATATATATATATATATATATATATCTCACATCTTCTTTATCCAATTTATCTATCAATGGATACTTAGGTTACTTCCATATTTTAGCTATTATAAGTAATGCTATAATGAACATGGGGCACATATATCTTCTTAAATTAGTATTTTCATTTTCTTTGGATAAATACCCAGAAGTGAAATTGCTGGATTGTATGGTAGTTCTATTTTGTAATTTTTTGAGGAAACTCCATGCTGTTTTCCATAGTGGCTCCACCAGTTTACATTCCCATCAACAACAGTGCGTAACAGTTCCCTTTTCTCCATATTCTGGCCAACACTTGTTTTTGTTGTCTTTTTGATAATAGCCATTCTGACAGGTGTGAGGTTATATCTAATTATGGTTTTGATTTAAATCTTCCTGATGATTAATGATATTGAGCATCTTTTCATGTGCCATCTGTATATTTTCTTTTGGAAAATGTCTGTTCAGGTCTTCTGCCATTTTTCAATTGGATTTTTTTATATTGAATTATGTGAGTTCTTTATATATTCTGGATATTAACACCTTATCAGATACATTATATACAAATACCTTCTCCCTTTCAGTAGGTTGCCTTTTTGTTTTGTTGATTTTGTTGATTTTCACTATGCAAAAGTGTTTAGTTTGATGTAGTCCCATTTGTTTATTTTTGCTTTTGTTGCCCTTGCCTGAAGAGATAGATACAAAAAAAATATTTCCAAGACCTATGTCAAAGCACATACTACCTATGTTTTCTTCTAGGAGTTTTATGGTTTCAGATCTTACATTTAAGTTTTTAATCTCTTTTGAGTTTATTTTTGTATATAGTGTAAGAAAGTGGTTCAGTTTCATTCTTTTGCATGTAGCTGTCAAGTTTTTCCAACACCATTCATTAAAGAGGCTGTCTTTTCCCCACTGTTTATTGATGACTCCTTTGTCATAAATTAAATGACCATATAAGTATAGGTTTATTTCTGGAATTTCTATTCTGTTCCTTTGGTCTATGTGTCTGTTTTTGAGTCAGTACAGTTTTGATTACTCTAGCTTTGTAGTATAGTTTGAAATCAAGGAACATGATGCCTCCAACTTTGTTCTTTCTTAAAACTGCTTTGGCGGGCTTCCCTGGTGGCGCAGTGGCTGAGAGTCCGCCTGCCGATGCAGGGGACATGGGTTCGTGCCCCAGTCCGGGAAGATCCCACATGCCACGGAGCGGCTGGGCCCGTGAGCCATGGCTGCAGGGCCCATGCGTCTGGAGCCTGTGCTCCGCAGCGGGAGAGGCCGCAATAGTGGGAGGCCCACGTACCGCAAAACAAAAAACAAAGCAAACAACAAAAAAACTGCTTTGGCTATTTGGGGTCTTTGTGATTCCATATAAATTTTAGGATTATTTGTTCCAGTTCTGTCAAAACTGTCAATGGTATTTTGATGGGGATTGCAATGAAAATCTGTAGATTGCTTTGGCTAGTAGGACATTTTAACAATATTAACTCTTCCATTCCATGAGCATGGACTATCTCATTTATTGGTATCGTCTTCAATTACTTTCATCAATGTCAAAATATCTTTCATCTCCAGAACCTTCGCAGCGGTTCAAGTGCCCTGAATCAGAGCATTAGTGCGCTAGCATAGACCCACTATGAACAATTCTCTGAATGAGGAAAGAAGTGACACCAACTACCCATATCTCCATTATTAGCTGGGGGAGGAATTGTTCCTGAGGGAGGAGGTAACTAATGATACATTGACACTGGCTCCTCTGCAACTACTGATTCAACCATGTAAGTCCCCATTTAGTTTTTGTCCAAAGAGAATTAGAGCAATTCACTCAAGTCTTGAAATATTATATAAATTGTAGGAGCTCAAGTTTGGAAAAATCAGAGCAGAATAATCACCTCAGTGTTTGTATCTTGTAAAGGTTGTTATATCAGAAGCCAGAGTTCACATGAATTGGCTCATTTCCTTCTAAATCCCAATCATAGAAATTGGAATTGAATTATAGTGGCAAAGTTAGTAAATTATAGTGTTTTAATATTCAGTATATACAGAACTATATTGTGTTATTACTGATTTATTTTGTATTTTAAATTAAGCTCTTATCAATAACTAAGCTTAAGTTCTCTAAAACAAGGAGTCTGAGGGCAGGGGATTTTTTTTTTTTAATTTACTTGCTTTTATATCCTTAGCACCTAGAAAAATGTCAGGTACATAATGGTTGTTTAATAAATGTATGTTGAGTGAACAAGTACACCAAAGTATTTTTCTCCCTCTTCCATTAGGAAGAGGGAGAAATTGTTGTTTGAACAGCATTCTGAAGAAAATTCTCTTGCACAGATTTCCACTTTGTTTCATTTCTTCCCAATTGCCTCAAAATGAGAAAATTAAAAAGAACACTTTAGGGCTTCCCTGGTGGCGCAGTGGTTGGGAGTCCGCCTGCCGATGCAGGGGACACGGGTTCGTGCCCCGGTCTGGGAAGATCCCACATGCTGTGGAGCGGCTGGGCCTGTGAGCCATGGCCGCTGAGTCTGCGCGTCCGGAGCCTGTGCTCCGCAATGGGAGAGGCCACAGCATTGAGAGGCCCGTGTAACGCAAAAAAAAAGAAACGTGAGGTAAAATTACCACAACTATGGGTTTATAAAATCCAGAATGTTTAAGGATTCTTCCAGCTGTCAGTAACAAAAATCCAACTCAAAAGATTTAATAAGCAACTAAATTATTGTTTCACAAAGATGACAAAAACCCAATGATATATTTCTCAGACATGGTTGAATAGATGCTCCTATTATGTCCTCAGGGATCTGAGTCAATTGTTTTTTTCCCTCTCAGTGATATTTTTCCTTTCATTGACTTTATTCTCAGGCAGACCTCTGCATATGGATTCAAGATGCCAGTAACATCTCCAGACTTTCATGATATTATAGCTTGAGTTTTCAGAGAAAGAGAAATTATATTCTATACCCAATACATCACGCTGATAAATGTCCAAAGAGAAGATGATCTCGATATTTTTTATGTGCACATCCCTGAACCAACCCCTGGACTGCTAAGCCTGGGTCTCCTGCTGATCTCTGGGCTGGAGACAGAAAGTCAGGGTAAGATTAGCCCCACCCACAAGCTGGGTAGACAAAAGAAATAAACAAACAAGCACTGTCAACCACTCATAGTCACAAGACACTGCAAAATCTCATTCCTACTTTCTTTGGTCCCATCTCACCTCAACTCTTTCTATTTCCTCGTGATCTGTGTTCCAAATAGAGTGACCTTATTTTTTTCCTAAATGCATCAAAGCTCATTCACTCCAAAACGCTTTTACACATGCTGCTCTATCTGGAATGTTCTTCCTTCTTCTATCCTCTTCATCCTTACTAGGCTGAAGGATATTTATCCATCAGCCAGCAATTTAGTGATTACTTTCTCATGGAAGCCATGGATGGTTTTCTAGCTTAGGCAAAATCCTGTAACACATGCTCCCTGCTAAAAAATGTATATGTGTTTATCCAGAATTTGTCATTATTGTAATTACTTATATTCTAAATATTTGTTAACTTTTGGTCCTTTTACCTGCAGGAGGACAGTATTCTAGACTGTCACCTTCCTCATGGTTCCCCCAGCATGTGACATACTATCTGTCTGGCCCATGGTAGGCGCTAAAAATATTTATTAATGAGTCCAAGAAAATAAGTCAAAGCAATGATTGGATTAATTAAATATTGAATAATTGACTAGTCCATAGGGAGAACAATTTTCTCAGTAAAGGGCTAGGAAATAAATATTTTAGGTTTTGCAGCCACATTTTCTGCTGTATATTCTTCTTTGGATTTTGCTTGTTTGTCTCTCTGTTTGCTTTTTTACAATCATTTAAAAATGTAACAAACATTCCTATTTCCTAAGCCATACTAAATAGGTCACTAGCCAGATTTGGCCTGTGGGTCATAGTTGGCCCACCTCTGCATTAGTATACCAGTAGTTACAATTATTTCTGTAATTGCATAATTATAATGAGAGTCTATCTCCAACTCTTTTATCTTTTGCTTTGCTTTTGTTTCTGAGATGTACACTTGATTTTCTACCCTACATAAAATACATAAATATTACTTCTGTATTACTTCTGTTCTCAGACCCCAATCCAAGATCATATTGATGTGTTCCCTTTTCCAACCTATTTGTTACCAACTTTTTCTCCCTATAAAATGCCTGTGTCTGTGCCACACTGTGTCTTTCGCATTCTTCAGCCAAGCGCACCTGCTGCCCTGGCTTCTTATTGCTGTTTTAAAATTTTATGTTGCATCATCATCCCTTCTGCTTTCTGCAGTATATAGTATAATACTTCAATAGAAGGAGAAATGTTTATTTAAAATAAACTCATTAAAAAAGACATTCCTAGATTCTGACACCAGGGAAATAGTATGCCATCTGCCCTCCATAGGATCTCTTTGCCTGAGGGACATAACCATATCACCCAGGTAAGCTCTTACTAATGTGTAGATTGTACTGCAACCTACAAATTGTGGTTGTCATTCTAGACCTTCTGTCCTTTTGCTGCCCTTATTTCTATAGTACATTTTTTCTATTGTATACACTTTGACATTTCTTTCCCCAGAATGCAACAAGCACTATTCTTGTGAATAGGGAACTTAGAACATCTCACCCATTATTTTCTTGTGCCTTCAGTTTCTCAGTGTGAATTGCAAGAATTTTTTTAGGAAAAACATGGCACATTTCAGGTACTGCTATTGCATAAATAGAGGGTAATAATTCAAAACCCAAAATGTATACATACATAGGTATTTTAAACGCCATCCCTTGTGAATTCATGGTTTATAAAAGTAAGTGAGCATGCCATGTCTTACAAACTTCAAACAAAAAAGGAATCTGTTATCAACTTACTTATAAAATAATCAAATAAACTGTGGCAAAAATAAATTGTTTCTCGATATTAACCATAGTTATCTATAAACAACACATAGTCTAGTAGCTCTTCATCCAATATGACAAATGGTATATTAAGATAAATTTTACATACAATAAACTGCTTGTTCCTGAACTTCATATAAGTTGAATAGTAGAGTATGTATTATTTTGTTTCCAATTTTTTGTTCACCATGATGTTTTGAGATTCAGCCATGCTTTACATGTTCCAAAGGTCCATTCCTTTCATTGCAGAGGATTATTCCATTGTGTCATGAATATACCCCAATTATTCATTCATTACCATGTTGAAGGAATTTTGAGCTGTCAGTTTTTGTCCATTATTAATAAATCTGCTATAAATACACATGAATAAGTCATTTTGGTGGACCTAGGTGTTTATTTCACTTGGTTAAATACCTTGAAGGGTTTTTGCTGCATTATGAGGTGAGTGTACTTTTAACTTTATAAGATATTGCTGAACATTTCCAAAGTTGTTGCAACCTTTTACATTCTCATCAGCAATGTTTGTGAGATTTAGTTGCTCCAAGCCTCATAAAAATTTGGCGCATACAGTATTTTAAATTTTACCCTTTTTATTGGGTGTGAGATAGTTTAATATGCATTTCTCTGATGACTAATGATGTTGAGTACTTTTTCAGTTGCTTATTGGTCTTTCATATAATCTTCTGGCCTTTCATATAATTTCCTTTATGTTTTTTGGGCAACTTTATTGTTTTCTATTATTATTATTAGTTTATCGGAAGTCTTTATATATCCTGACTATAAATATCTGGCATATATATTTTTGGTGTGCTTATTCATTTACTTAAAGGAGTTTTGAAAAGCAGTGAATATTTTTTAAAATAAGCTTTTTATTTGAGAATAACTTTAGATATACAGAAAAACTGCAAAGATAGTACAAGAACATTCCCGTACATTCCGCATCCAGTTTCCCCTGTTAATAACATCTTATATTTGTATGGTCCATTTGTGAAAATTAATGAAACAATATCAATACACTATTATTTCCTTAGTTTATTTTCCTAATATCTTTTTCTCTGTTCCAAAATACCATGCAGTACATGTAGCAGCTATGTCTCCTTAAGCTCCTCTTGGTTGTAATAGTTTCTCAAGTGTTTTTGATGTCCATGACTATTTTGAGACACACTGGTCAAGGATTTTGTAGAATGTTCCTCAAGTGGGATTTCTCTAGTATTTTTCTCATAAATAGACTGAAGTTACGAATATGTGAGAGGAAGACCATGAAGATAAAGTGCCATTTTTATCACATCATAAGATACATAGTATCAACCTGACTTGTTATTGTTGATGGTGACCTTGATGACCTGGCTGAGGTAATATTCGTCAGGTTTCCCCCCTGTCAAGTTAACCACTTCCCCTAATTAAGTCCTTACTGTATTTTTTGGAAGACTCTCACTATACACGGCCCAAACTTAAGGGGTGAAAAGTTATGCAACACCCTGAGGGTAGAGTATCTACATCAATTATTTGGCATT
The DNA here is from genome assembly GCF_005190385.1 of Monodon monoceros. Classification (NCBI taxonomy): domain Eukaryota; kingdom Metazoa; phylum Chordata; class Mammalia; order Artiodactyla; family Monodontidae; genus Monodon; species Monodon monoceros. Next base: position 21,326,297 of record NW_021703768.1, on the reverse strand, counting down.
CTTTGGCACTGGAGATTTGTGTCTTCTCCCTTATTATTTATTGATTCAATAATTTGTTTTTATTAGTATGGACTCATGGCATATATTTAATACTTTTGATTGTAATACAACAATACTTTATGTATTTAGTTGCTCAAAATGTTGACATTGGCTATCAGAAACTCTTTCAGTTGACTTCTGTCTCCCTTTGACATGCTCCGTTATTTGTGTGTGTGTGTGTGTGTGTGTGTGTGTGTGTGTGTGTTTATGGCCTATTATTTATTTATTTAAAATTAATAGAGTTTATTTTTAGAGCAGTTTTAGGGTTACAGAAAAAGTGTGCAGAAAGCATAAAGAGTTCTTGTATTTCTCTTTTCCTCCCTTACCTAGTCTCCTCTATTATTAATATTTTGCATTATTGAGGTATATTGTTATAACTGATGAGAGTATTGATACATTATTAACTAAATTTAATCTAGTTTACAATAGAGTTCATTTTTTGTGTTGTATATTCCATGTGTTTTGACAAATGCATAATGTCATGTATTCATCATTACAGTTTCATAGTTTTACTACCCTAAATATCCACTGTGCTCCAACTATTTATTTACCGCCTTCTCTGACCTGAACCCCTGGCAGATTGTTCCCCTGTCTATACAGTTTTTCCCTTTCTAGAGTATCATATACTTGGAATCATACAGTATGTAGCCTTTCTAGATGTTCTTCTCTCACTTACCAGTATGCATTTAAGATTCCTTCGTGTCTCTTCTGACTTGATAGCTCTTTTCTTTTTATCACTGAATGGCATCGCATTGTATGGGTGTACAACTGTTTGTTTATTCATTCACTTATTGAAGAACATCTTGGTTGTTTCTAACTTTGGCAGTTGTGAAGAAACCTGTTGTAAGTTTTTTAATGCAGGTTTTTGTGTGGACATACATTTTCAATTCATTTGGATAAATACCTGAAAGAATGACGCCCATATCATATGTTAAGCCTATATATTTAGCTTTGTGAGAAATGGCAAACTGCTTCTAAAGTGGCTGTAACATTTTTCATTCTGACCAGCAATGAATAAGAGTTCCTGTTGCTCTATATCCTTTCTAGCATTTGGTTTTATAAGTGTTTTGGATTTTAGTTATTCTAATAAGTATGTAGTAGTATTTCACTGTTGCTTTAATTTGTAATTCCCAAATGACATACGATGCTGAACATCTTTTTGTATGTTTATGTATGCATTTTTTGAGCACTGCCTTACTTTCTGGCACTACAGAATGTCTCAGGGTTATCTTATATATTTTCTGTCTATGTCCTAGAATCAGCCATTTCTCCAAGGAACCCTGGTTCTTTTTAATGGAGAATGGTATTAGAAACCAAACTCTGGGTGTACGACATGCTTGTTACTACTGGTGTCACTGTTTCTAAGCCATCACAGCTGACAAAACAAGGACATTTATATGTCTATACTAACCTGTATAGATTCACATCCATATTTATTGCTATATGTAATCTTCTGTATCTATATTAAGCTAAACATGAGTTCATAGATTATTGTATCCTCCTACCCTTGTTTAACTCTAACTTCCCACTTCATCAGTAGGAAACCTGGCTCCCACAATCTGCAATAGTATACTTATTTGTTCAATTACAGTATACTGTATAGGGGGTATCAGAATTATTAACCATTACGCCCATGTGAAACAACTTTATCAGCTAGAGGGAAATGCTAATGCACAGTTGGTTTTGCCTTTAGTCTTACAGAATTCACTCATTTCCAGAATTACTTCTTAGTAGTTTTTTTCCCTGACTCCCTTCAGTGAGGTTGTTTCATATATTTGTAATACAAGTAGATTATTTGGTCACATCCTGGTTTCCATTCTCATATACTCAGACCTTCTAAAAAATATTGTAAAATTTGCATATATAAACGTTTTACTCTGTGCTGTAAAGTTCTGTGATTTTGAAAAATCTACCCTGTCATGTACCCACCATTACAGTATCACACAGAATAGTTTCATTTCTCTAAAAAGTCCTCTGTGCTTCAGTAATTCAACCTCACGTCCACTCCAAACTCCTAGAAACTGTTGTTCTTTTTACTATCTCGATATTATTGCCTTTTCCAGAATGTCATAGAATTGGAATAATACAGGCTCCAATGCAGTCTTTTCAGACTGACTTCTTTTACTTACCAATAGGCAAGATTTTTGTGGTTTGATAGCTTATACTTATCGTTAATAACAGTCCATTGTATGGATGTACAGTTTGTTAGAAGAATGTGTATTCTAATGTTGGTGGATGAAATATTCTATAAGTGTCAATTACATCTAGTTGATTGATGGTGCTGTTAAGTCAACAATATCTTTATTGATATTCTGCCTACTTTATATATCAATTACTGGCAGAAGACTGTTGAAGTCTCCGATTATAATAGTAGATTTCTTTATGCCTCCCTCAGTTCTATCAGTTTTTGCCTCATGCTATTGGTGTCCTACTTTTAGTTGCATAGATGTTTAAGACTGTTATGGGTGGGCTTCCCTGGTGGCGCAGTGGTTGAGAGTCTGCCTGCCGATGCAGGGGACACGGGTTCGTGCCCCGGTCCGGGAAGATCCCACATGCCGCAGAGCGGCTAGGCCCGTGAGCCATGGCCGCTGAGCCTGCGCGTCCGGAGCCTGTCCTCCGCAACGGGAGAGGCCGCAACAGTGAGAGGCCCGAGTACCGGAAAAAAAAAAAAAAAAGACTGTTATGCTATCTTGGAGAATGATCCCTTTATCATAATATAATGTCTTGTGTGTTTTTTTTGTTTTTTTGATAATTTTCTTCTGAGGTCTGCTTTGTCTGAAAGTAATATAGCTATTCTTCTATTCCAGCTTTCTTATTAGAGTTAACATGGTATATCTTTATCCCATTACTTTAACTTATTTATGAGTTACAAACAACAAATCATTGGGTCTTATTATTTTTATGCATTTTGATAATTTGTCTTTTATTTGGTGTATTCAGAAAATTCACATTTAAAATAATTATTGACATAGTTGGACTAATATCTACCATTTTGTAACTGCTTTCTATTCATTAATCTTGTTCATTTTTCCCTTTATTTTCTGCCTTATCTGGATTTAATTGAGCTTTTTATATTGTTCCATTTAATTTTAGTAGTTGCACTAAAGTTTCCAATATACATTTTTAACTAATATAAGTATACCTTCAACTGGCACTATTCCACTTCATATAAAGTACAAGTACCTTATAACAGAGTAAAACAGGAATTCTTAATTCCTTCCTCCAATCCCTTATGACATTACTGCCATTCATTTCACTTATATATGCTGTAATCACCCAATACATTGTTAATATATATTATTCTCTTAAGAAATATCTTTTAGATTAAGAATAAAAGATTTTATCTTCATTTATCCCTTCCCTGACATTCTACCTTTCTTTATGAAAATTTGAGTTTCTGACTTACTTTGTTTTCTTTCCCCCTTAAAGAAATTTTTAAAACACTTCTTTCATGACAAGTCTGCTCTCCATGAAATCTCTGAGTTTTTGTTTATCTGAGAAAGTCTATTTCTCCTCCACTTTTTTTTTTTTTTTTTTTTTTTGCTGTACATGGGCCTCTCACTGTTGTGGCCTCTCCCGTTGCGGAGCACAGCCTCCAGATGCGCAGGCCCAGCGGCCATGGCTCATGGGCCCAGCCGCTCCGCGGCATGTGGGATCCTCCCGGACCGGGGCACGAACCTGCACCCCCTGCATCGGCAGGCGGACTCTCAACCACTGCGCCACCAGGGAAGCCCTCTCCTTCACTTTTGAA